>NC_091981.1:81967815-82287815 GCF_044704955.1 Pristiophorus japonicus
AGAGAGGGGAGGGAGAGAGAGAGAGGAGAGAGACAGAGGGGGGGAGGGAAGGAGAGCGAGAGAGGGGAGGGAGGGAAGGAGAGCGAGAGAGGGGAGGGAGGGAGTGAGAGAGAGGGGAGGGAGGGAGAGAGAGAGAGGAGAGGGAGAGAGGGAAAGAGGTGGGGAGGGAGGGAGAGAGAGGGGGGGGAAGGAGGGAGAGAGAGAGAGGGGAGGGAGGGAGAGAGAGAGGGGAGGGAGGGAGAGAGAGGGGAGGGAGGGAGAGAGAGAGGGGAGGGAGGGAGAGAGAGAAAGAGGGGAGGGAGGGAGAGAGAGAAAGAGGGGGGAGAGAGTGAGAGAGTGAGAGGGGAGGGAGGGAGGGAGGGAGGGAGGGAGGGAGGGAGGGAGGGAGGGAGGGAGGGAGGGAGGGAGGGAGAGAGAGAGAGAGGATGGAGGGAAAGAGAGAGGATGGAGGGAGGGAGAGAGGGGAGGGAGGGAGGGAGAGGGAGAGGGGAGGGAGGGAGGGAGAGGGGAGGGAGGGAGAGGGGAGGGAGGGAGGGAGAGGGGAGGGAGGGAGGGAGAGGGGAGGGAGGGAGAGAGAGAGAGAGAGGGGAGGGAGGGAGAGAGAGCGAGAGGGGAGGGAAGGAGAGAGAGAGAGAGGGGAGAGAGAGAGAGAGGGGAGGGAGGGAGAGAGAGAGAGAGAGGGGAGGGAGGGAGAGAGAGAGAGAGAGAGAGAGAGGGGAGGGAGGGAGAGAGAGAGAGAGGGGAGGGAGGGAGAGAGAGAGAGAGGGAGGGAGGGAGAGAGAGAGAGGGAGGGAAAGAGAGGGGGGGGAAAGAGAGAGGGGGGAAAGAGAGAGGGGGGGGGAAAGAGAGAGGGGGGGAAGAGAGAGGGGGGGAAGAGAGAGGGGGGGAAAGAGAGAGGGGGGGAAAGAGAGAGGGGGGGAAAGAGAGTGGGGGGGAAAGAGAGTGGGGGGGAAAGAGAGAGGGGGGGAAAGAGAGAGGGGGGGAAAGAGAGAGGGGGGGAAAGAGAGAGGGGGGGGAAGAGAGAGGGGGGGAAGAGAGAGGGGGGGAAAGAGAGAGAGGGGGGGAAAGAGAGAGAGGGGGGGGAGAGAGAGAGGGGGGGGAAGAGAGAGAGGGGGGGAAGAGAGAGAGGGGGGGGAAGAGAGAGAGGGGGGGGAGAGAGAGAGGGGGGGAAGAGAGAGAGGGGGGGAAGAGAGAGAGGGGGGGAAGAGAGAGAGGGGGGGAAGAGAGAGGGGTGGGAAGAGAGAGAGGGGGAAGAGAGAGGGGGGGGGAGAGAGGGGGAAGAGAGAGGGGGGGGGAGAGAGGGGGAAGAGAGAGGGGGAAGAGAGATGGGGGGGGAAGAGAGATGGGGGGGAAGAGAGATGGGGGGGGAAGAGAGATGGGGGGGAGAGAGGGGGGGGAGAGAGAGGGGGGAGAGAGAGGGGGGGAAGAGAGGGGGGGGATGAGAGGGGGGAAGAGAGGGGGGGGAGAGGAGGGGGGGGAAGAGGGGGGGGGGAAGAGAGGGGGGGGAAGAGAGGGGGGGGAAGATAGAGGGGGGGGAAGAGAGGGGGGGGAAGAGAGAGGGGGGGAAGAGAGAGGGGGGGAAAGAGAGAGGGGGGGAAAGAGAGAGGGGGGGAAAGAGAGAGGGGGGGAAGAGAGAGAGGGGGGAAAGAGAGGGGGGGGAAAGAGAGGGGGGGAAAGAGAGGGGGGGGGAAAGAGAGGGGGGGGGGAAAGAGAGGGGGGGAAGAGAGGGGGGGAAAGAGAGGGGGGGGGAAAGAGAGGGGGGGGAAAGAGAGGGGGGGTGAAGAGAGGGGGGGGGAAAGAGAGGGGGGGGAAGATAGAGGGGGGGGAAGATAGAGGGGGGGGAAGAGAGGGGGGGGAAGATAGAGGGGGGGAAAGAGAGAGGGGGGAAAGAGAGAGGGGGGGAAAGAGAGAGGGGGGGAAAGAGAGAGGGGGGGAAAGAGAGAGGGGGGAAAGAGAGAGGGGGGGAAAGAGAGAGGGGGGGAAAGAGAGAGGGGGGGAAAGAGAGAGGGGGGGAAAGAGAGAGGGGGGAAAGAGAGGGGGGGGGAAAGAGAGGGGGGGGGAAAGAGAGGGGGGGGGAAAGAGAGGGGGGGGGAAGAGAGGGGGGGGGGAAGAGAGGGGGGGGAAAGAGAGGGGGGGAAAGAGAGGGGGGTGAAGAGAGGGGGGGAAAGAGAGAGGGGGGGGAACGAGAGGGGGGGGGAAAGAGAGGGGGGGCGAAAGAGAGGGGGGGGAAGAGAGAGGGGGGGTGAAGAGAGAGGGGGGGGAAAGGAGAGGGGGGGGAAAGGTGTGGGGGGGGAAAGGAGAGGGGGGGGGGAAGAGAGAGGGGGGGGTGAAGAGAGAGGGGGGGGTGAAGAGAGAGGGGGGGGTGAAGAGAGAGGGGGGGGTGAAGAGAGAGGGGGGGGCGGGTCGGGTCGGGTCAGTCGGGGGGGGGGGGGGGGGGAGCGGGTCTCGGGTCGGGGCGGGGGGGGAGCGGGTCTCGGGTCGGGGCGGGAACGGGTGTCGGGTTGGGGCGGGAGGAGCGGGTGTCGGGTCTGGTCGGCGGTGCTGCGGGGGGGGGGGAGAGCGGGTGTCCGGTCTTGTTGGGGGGGAGCAGGAGCTGGCCGTGGGAGGAGCCTCATTCACGCAGCCCCAGTGAGGCCATTGGGCCAGGGCTAGGGGCTGCGTGCTTCGGGCCCCTCCCACACAGTTCGGCGCCTGGAGCTACTGCACTTGCGTGCCGACTGTAGCGCGCATGTGCAGAGGTCCCGGCACTGTTTTCAGCGCCGGGACCTGGCTCCGCCACCCCCCCCCACAGCTCGTGCTGACTGTGCCGAGGGCCAGAGGACCTGTAAGTAGGTGGAGAATACCGAGGATTTTTTTAGGCGCCGTTTTAGGCGCGAAAAACGGGCGCCCAGCTCGGAGGGGCGCCCGTTTTTTTCTTGTGGAAACTTGGGCCCATAGAAACATAGTAAATAGGTGTAGGAGTAGGCCAGTCGGCCCTTCGAGCCTGAACCGCCATTCAATAAGATCATGGCTGATGTACACTCTCTCTGTAATGACAGAGTGTGCTAAATACAATGCTTTGCTTCAGTCTCCCCCTCATACTAATTTGAATTTACCAGTGAGTGATTTGTTTTCATGAAAAATTCATAACACTTTCCAAAAAAGCCTTTTTAAACACTAAATCAATGTGGTGAAACTGTAAAGTGTGTCTGGTACAATATAAAAGGTTTGAGATTGCTTTCTCCAGTGCATTAAAGCTGCCCAAGCAGTTAACAACTAAAACTCCTCAACCAAAATAAAGATTTTAGTTGGTGATATTGATCCACATAGGTACAAGCCCATGGTTTGGATCCATTAAGTTACTGCCAAGTACATAGATTTCCACCAGCATCGTCACTTTTGTCCCAATCCAGGCGATAACATAAAGAAGCTCTTGCAATGAGAGAAAAGCTTCATACAGAACACTTCGTATGGGTCAAATAGGGTGGGATTGTCTGAGTCTTGCACTGATCTGAAGCGGATAGGTCAGTTCAATATTTATTTTAGTATTTCTGTGGCTTGCTAGGCCACTTCAGAGGGTATTGAAAGTCAACCACTTGTAGGCCAGACCCCAGGTGGAGGTGGAAGAGTCCTTTACCCCTGTAGGACATTAGTGAACGAGTTGGGTTTTTATGACAAACTCTGGATTGTTAGTCCAGTACCATAACCACTAAACTATCATACCTCGTGTACCATGGGGCTTAGCATGGTAATACGGAAAATACTGGGCAAGCCGAGCTTTTAGATGCAAAGGCATGGATCAAGTTTTCAGTCGCAGCGAGTGTGGGAATAGGAGGTTTTGGTGATAATGGAAATAAGTGGCATTTGGCTGAATATTATTTGTTGGAGCAGTTGTTAGAATAATCTTCCTGGCTGCATGGCATTTCATATCATCTTAATCAGTGTCTGTAACTTGTGGATGGCCTCCATCTCCTTCTCCTCCATCTCCATAGTTAGGCTTCTTGGCATTGCCAACTTGTTCAGCATACAGCAGCTTATGACCATTGTGAGGTTATATTGTGTAGCAGAAATGCCCTAAGAATTGCCTTAACTGTATCCTCAAAATCGAGTTTGTAGTTGGACTGAATGCTAGGAAAGGGCTAATGTTAATTAAACCATGAAGGCTTATACAAACTAAAGAGAAAGAAGTCAATCCTTCAAGATCAAAGGGCTGGAGATATCACGTTAATGTAAATGATATGTTGGCAAAGACCCGAGAAGCTAGGGAGTAAATGTGCACTTGGCATGTATGGTGCTTCATTAATTTGGAGGTCATCAGGGTACTAACAAGGCTGTTTGAACTGATTGACACCAGAACGGATCAGCTCTTCTAACATGTCACTCAGATTGGTTTATAGAAGTGATGCAGTTTCTTTGGAATTTAAGGATATGTAAAACGGTGTTTTGGACACTAAAGGTCCCAGTCTCGAGCTTAGTTCTAGTTCTTTTAGTAGCTCTTGTCGTAATCTTTGTAGAATGAGAGAGAGATCTTAGTCTAGTATATCTATAAAATCAGAAAGTGCATCTCCGAGAGAAAAGTTACAGAAGTTAAAATGGTATGGCAATACCAGCCAGATACAAGTGCGTCACTTAGATGTATAAGTTTCCCTGAGATTTATGACTAGTCCAGATACAGCAACAAGCACAGAATATGGATAAACACAGAAGATCTAGGAGGAACAGGTAGCATCTCTACAGATGGAGTTTCATTATTCTGATGTCTCAGAAGGCTGACTCCGTCCTTCCAGAGGCAAGCAAGGTAAATCAACTAATAAGGATGAGGTATCAATTCTAGAAACATTGCTAATTCCAAGTATATAAACGCTAATCTATTCAACAGACTGGCTATCAAAAACTGTTAACCCATTAGCTATCTAAGGAGTTTAAATGAATCTCATTAATTTCTATCAATTTCAGACACTGAACTCAACTATTTATAATTAGAGGTAGCAGTTGATGCTGAATTATTGAGAGAGCTAAACTGCCTTTGTATCCTCTATTATTTATTTTATTAACCATACCTACTAATTATTTGCATACACAATGTTTAAGTGCTACTAACTATGATTCTACGGTTAATAAACAATTTAGTTCATGACTTTGTTGTTTGACTGATAATTGACAAGAAATGGGATTGGTAGTGTAAAATATTAATATAATCAGAACTGCTTGACAAGCCAAATTTAGACATTATTGACTCCTAGGCATGGATTGCTGGTAAACTCCAGTAGGTCCATTGATGAGGAGCTGCAACAAAGGGTTAAGTACTCATTTGGTCAGTGACCAGCTGAACATTGATGACGAGGAACCTGTGTCAATTCAGACTGGACATGTCACTGTGAATAGGAGTCCAGAGGTCCATGAGGGTGCCAATGACTCCCTGAATTGTGGGGAACCCAGCAACGTAATGAAATAGGGAGTTATTCATGCTGTTGAAAGAAAAGAAAAGAAAATCTTGCATTTATAAGCGGCTTTCATGACCTCAGGACATCGCAAAGCACTTTACAGCCAATGAAGTACTTTTGAAGTGTTAGTCACTGTTGTAATGTGGGAAACATTGCTATATTGCTATGTATTGGGAAAGTAGTTGCAAGTGCTAGCTTCATTAAGATTTGCATAAGTTAATCTAACCTACAGATTAACTTGTGCATTGCTTTACGAAGGAGACACAGTTCGCAGTTAAGTCCCTGCAGTGCAGGTTATCTGCAAGTGCCCTTAGAGCAGATGCCAGTTTTGGTACTGCTTCTGTGCTGATCCATACACTTAGAAGGCAGTTCTTCTTGGTCATTGATAGGTAATGTGCCACTGCCTGCAGGTAGTCAATGGCATAATTGAAGGCGAGAGTGGTAAGGTTTTGGTGCCGGCTGATTTTCCCGAAATGCTTTTTCAATTGCATTTGTCTTCAAGCACTAAACCATTGATAGGAGTGCCTTCAATGCACACCCCAAATTTAATGTAAAATTGCTGTTGCAAAAAAAGTCTGAACATTTAGGAGCGACACTTCACTAATAAAGCTTTTTTTAAAAAAAAGGGGAAAAGCTCCACAACCCTGACCAACTTCAAAACAATGTAAACATAAGCAAAGAAGAAATGACACATGCTGTATTATACTATAAACAATAATGCCATGGCAGTTTTGCAAGCGATTACACTACAGAAGTCAAAGTGAAAAGCATTTTACAATCAACCTAATAAAATGTATGAAAATTAAATTAACATAAATGCTGCCATTCTAATCAAAACAACAACAGAGGCAGTTCTTCTTTCGTAATTGTTTCATAAAGATAAGTAGAAAACCTGGACATGTTAAACCTCCATCAATATATGTCCCCCACACCTCTGTTACTTTGCCACATCACATAACTAAAAAGTTATGGAATTTCCATTGGAATAAATTATTAGCACAGTTTGGAAATCGAATGACAAAAAAATCCAGACCTCAAAGCTTTACTTCGATAGTTTAAAATGTCAGAAATCTTAAAAGGCCGAAATTGCCCCCGAATAAAAAGTTGGGCACCTACCATTTTTTTCTCCGCCTCAGATTCGAGCAATATTCAGCTTAACTTATTTTGTGGGTCGGGGCGATGTTCCGATTGGCTGCGGTGTGGAAGTACCCTTGCAGCGGGTCGGCCGTCGATCCGAGTCATCAGCGCGATGTGGACGTTAAAGGGGAGGGCCACTGTAAACTCTGCAGCTACGTTAGTGACACCCACTGAGCCACTAGGGAGGGTTTCGGCTGGGTCAGCAACCTGGCATCCAAGAGGGGGTGCCGGGCTGCCTGTTAGTGGTCCGGCCAAACCCATGGCCACCATTGTCGGCCGACAAGTAAAATAAAATGGCATCCGCGGCAGTGCGCCCTCCCCTTTAAGGGCGGATGCACCGCCCAGGCACACACACAGCTCCCACGGGGCGATTTCCTGCGCAGGGCGGAAAGCGTGTCACCGCCGGTCGGTGGGTGCCTGGCGGGCGGCGTGGAAACCCGTTCCTGCTGCTCCTGGCCCGGGGGCAATTTCGGATGGGTCGGCGCATCCATCTGCCCCCAGTCGGTGAGGCCTAACCACTTCATTACCGCCTCTTCAATAACGGTGAGTAAACTTTAGCATTGTTGTTGCCAATTTAAGTGTATCTAAGGGTTAAGTCATGGCAGGAGAGCTCGGTCACGTGATATGCTCTTCCTGTACCATGTGGGAACTCGGGGACACTTCCGGTGTCCCTTACGACTACGTGTGCGGGAAGTGTATCCGCCTCCAGCTCCTGATGGTCTGCGTTGCGGATTTGGAGCTGAGGGTGGATTCACTCTGAAGCATCCACGATGCTGAGAATGACGTGGGTAGCACGTTGGTCTTACCGCAGGTGAAGGGTCCACAGCCAGATAGGGAGTGGAAGACCAGCATGAAGAGCAGTGCCAGGAAGGTAGTGCAGGGGTCCCCTGCGGTCATCCCCCTGCAAAACAGATACACCGCTTTGAGTACTGTTGAGGGGGATGATTCATCAGGGAGGGCAGCAGCAGCCAAGTTCATGGCACCGTGGCTGGCTCTGTTGCACAGGAGGGCAGGAAAAAGAGTGCGAGAGCGATAGTGATAGGGGATTCAAAGATAAGGGGAATAGATAGGCGTTTCTGCGGCCGCAACCGAGACTCCAGGATGGTATGTTGCCTCCCTGGTGCAAGGGTCAAGGATGTCTCGGAGCGGGTGCAGGACATTCCGAAAAGGGAGGGTGAACAGCCAGTTGTCGTGGTGCACATTGGTACCAACAATATAGGTAAAAAAAAGGATGAGGTCCCACGAGACGAATTTAAGGAGTTAGGAGCTAAATTAAAACATAGGACCTTAAAAGTAGCAATCTCGGGATTGCTACCAGTGCCACGAGCTAGTCAGAGTAGCAATCGCAGGATAGCTCGGATGAATACGTGGCTTGAGCAGTGGTGCAGCAGGGAGGGATTAAAATTCCTGGGGCATTGGAACCGGTTCTGGGGGAGGTGGGACCAGTACAAACCAGAAGGTCTGCACCTGGGCAGGACCGGAACCAATGTCGTAGGGGGGAGTGTTTGCTAGTGCTGTTGGGGGGGGGAAAGAGTTAAACTTATATGGCAGGGGGATGGGAACCAATGCAGGGAGACAGAGGGAAACAAAATGGAGACAAAAGCAAAAGACAGAAAGAAGATAAGTAAAAGTGGAGGGCAGAGAAACCCAAGGCAAAAAACAAAAAGGGCCACTGTCCAGCAAAATTCTAAAGGGTCAAAGTGTAATAAAAAGGCATGAAAGCTCGGTGCCTCAATGCAAGGAGTATTCGGAAGCCAGGAGAGGGCTCTGAGCTTGTTAGAGTGGGTGAGAGCTCTGCTGAACAGGGCCCCAAGAAAGAATGCAAAAGGCAGGAAGCAACAGAGCAGAGTAGCACTGGGGTAAGTGTAAACCCACAAGGTGATAGGAAGGGACAATAGGTATGATTATAAAGGGGCTACAGGAGAGGTCAAAACTAAAAATCATGGTTTAAAAACTAGTATTAAAACACTCTACCTAAACACACACAGCATTCGAAATAAAGTAAATGAGTTGACGGCACAAATCATTACAAATGGGTATGATTTAGTGGCCATTACAGAAACGTGGTTGCAGGGTGGCCAAGACTGGGAATTAAACATACAGGGGTATCTGATGGTTCAGAAAGATAGACAAGAAGGGAAAGGAGGTGGGGTAGCTCTGTTAATAAAGGATATCAGGGCAGTTGTGAGAGATGATATTGGCTCTAATGAACAAAATGTTGAATCATTGTGGGTGGGGATTAGAGAGAGTAAGGGGAAAAAGTCACTGGTGGGCGTAGTTTATAGGCTTCCAAATATTAACTTCACGGTGGGGCGGGCAATAATCAAGGGAATAATGGAGGCATGTGAAAAAGGAACGGGGGATTTTAACCTACATATCGATTAGTCAAATCAAATCGGACGGGGTAGCCTTGAGGAGGAATTCATAGAATGCATACGGGATTGTTTCTTAGAACAGTATGTTACAGAATCTACAAGGGAACAAGCTATCTTAGATCTGGTCCTGTGTAATGAGACAGGAATAATAAATGATCTCCTAGTAAAAGATCCTCTCGGAATGAGTGATCACAGTATGGTTGAATTTGTAATACAGATTGAGGGTGAGGAAGTAGTGTCTCAAACGAGCATACTATGCTTAAACAAAGGGGACTACAGTGAGATGAGGGCAGAGTTGGCTAAAGTAGACTGGAAACACAGACTAAACGGTGGCACAATGGAGGACTTTTAAGGAGCTCTTTCATAGTGCTCAACAAAAATATATTCCAGTGAAAAAGAAGGGCGGTAAGAGAAGGGATAACCAGCCGTGGATAACCAAGGAAATAAAGGAGAGCATCAAATTAAAAACCAATGCGTATAAGGTGGCCAAGGTTAGTGGGAAACTAGAAGATTGGGAAAATTTTAAAACGACAGCAAAGAATGACTAAGAAAGCAATAAAGAAAGGAAAGATAGATTACGAAAGTAAACTTGCGCAAAACATAAAAACAGATAGTAAAAGCTTTTACCGATATATAAAACGGAAGAGAGTGACTAAAGTAAATGTTGGTCCCTTAGAAGATGAGAAGGGGGATTTAATAATTGGAAATGTGGAAATGGCTGAGACCTTAAACAATTATTTTGCTTCGGTCTTCACAGTGGAAGACACAAAAACCATGCCAAAAATTGCTGGTCACGGGAATGTGGGAAGGGAGGACCTTGAGATAATCACTACCACTAGCGGGGTAGTGCTGGACAGGCTAAATGGGACTCAAGGTAGACAAGTCTCCTGGTCCGGATGAAATGCAACCCAGGGTATTAAAAGAGATGGTGGAAGTTATACCAGATGCATTTGTTATAATCTACCAAAATTCTCTGGGCTCTGGGGAGGTACCAGTGGATTGGAAAGCAGCTAATGTAACGCCTCGGTTTAAAAAAAGGGGGCAGACAAAAGGCAGGTAACTATAGGCCGGTTAGTTTAACATCTGTAGTGGGGAAAATGCTTGAAGCTATCATTAAGGAAGAAATAGCGGGACATCTAGATAGGAATAGTGCTATCAAAGCAGACGCAACATGGATTCATGAAATGGGAAATCTTGTTTAACTAATTTACTGGAATTCTTTGAGGATATAACGAGCATGGTGGATAGAGGTGTACCGATGGATGTGGTGTATTTAGATTTCCAAAAGGCATTCGATAAGGTGCCACACAAAAGGTTACTGCAGAAGATAAAGGTGCGTGGACTCAGAGGAAATGTATTAGCATGGATAGAGAATTGGCTGGCTGACAGAAAGCAGAGTCGGGATAAATGGGTTCTTTTCGGGTTGGAAATCGGTGGTTAGTGGTGTGCCACAGGGATCGGTGCTGGGATCACAACTGTTTACAATATACATAGATGACCTGGAAGAGGGGACAGAGTGTAGTGTAACAAAATTTGCAGATGACACAAAGATTAGTGGGAAAGCGGGTTGTGTAGAGGACACAGAGAGGCTGCAAAGAGATTTAGATAGGTTAAGCGAATAGGCTAAGGTTTGGCAGATGGAATACAATGTCGGAAAATGTGAGGTCATCCACCTTGGAAAAAAAACAGTAAAAGGGAATATTATTTGAATGGGGAGAAATTACAACATGCTGCGGTGCAGAGGGACCTGGGGGTCCTTGTGCATGAATCCCAACAAGTTAGTTTGCAGGTGCAGCAGGTAATCAAGAAGGCGAATGGAATGTTGGCCTTCATTGCGAGAGGGATGGAATACAAAAGCAGGGAGGTCCTGCTGCAACTGTACAGGGTATTGGTGAGGCCGCACCTGGAGTACTGCGTGCAGCTTTGGTCACCTTACTTAAGGAAGGATATACTAGCTTTGGAGGGGGGTACAGAGACGATTCACTAGGCTGATTCCAGAGATGAGGGGGTTACCTTATGATGATAAATTGAGCAGACTGGGTCTTTACTCGTTGGAGTTCAAAAGGATGAGGGGTGATCTTATAGAAACATTTAAAATAATGAAAGGGATAGACAAGATAGAGGCAGAGAGGTTGTTTCCACTGGTCGGGGAGACTAGAACTCGGGGGCATAGCCTCAAAATACGGGGGAGCCAATTTAAAACCGAGTTGAGAAGGAATTTCTTCTCCCAGAGGATTGTGAATCTGTGGAATTCTCTGCCCAAGAAAGCAGTTGAGGCTAGCTCATTGAATGTATTCAAATCACAGATAGATAGATTTTTAACCAATAAGGGAATTAAGGGTTACGGGGAGCGGGCGGGTAAGTGGAGCTGAGTCCATGATCTTGTTGAATGGCAGAGCAGGCTCGAGGGGCTAGATGGCCTACTCCTGTTCCTAATTCTTATGTTCTCTAAGAGGCCTGAAGGAGGGGAGCAATTTTGGCCCCGAAGTGTCTTATACGGTTACAACTCTTGTGTATACATAGGGGTAAATATCCAGTTTCACCACATGGGTAGTAATCTGATGGGATTCCACAGAATTTTCAATACCCTTTGGTTAAGCATTGCCCTCTTTATATATCACAATCTACACTACTTGATTCCCATTCAATCTACAATAATTGATTCCCATTCAACATCTCACATGATTTGGTTGCCACGAATGTGGAACGAGAAGGGCCAAAGATAGATCCTTTTGGGACTCCAGAGGTAACTAGAGAGAGGTGGGAAGAAAAGCTTTTGCTGGAGATGCTCTGACTATGACTGGATAGGCAAGAATGGAAATAACTGAGGGAAATTACGGTGAGCTGCAGAACAGAGGCTGTTCTCCTTCTTTCGTATGGTAGTAGCAAAGCAAATCAAACGTCAATATCCAAGTTGGATATCCAGGCCAAAGCTTCTGGTGTAACAGTGTGGATATCTTGTAGGCTGCCTGCAAATTTCCTCTCTGGGCAGTGCTCAATGATATGTCTGATTCGGAGCTCCACAGTCGCATGATGGGGATGCTTTAATCTTTCACCTATTGAGAAGGTGGCTGCCTCTACCATGATCAGTTCTGAGGCAGTTGATTGTTGTCCTCAGTTTGTGAGGAAGATTTGATCCTACAGGTTGCACTGTGGGTCCTCTATAAGGAATCCATTCCGTTTGTTGCAGTTCTTCCAAGCATTTTGCCATCGGTCATCAAGGCTGAGGGGAGATGGCTGAAGGGCTTCGGCAATGGTCCAAAATGGCCTTCTAGATTTGAGACGGATTGGTGGCAGCTTGTTCAAGTCGGCTGGGATCGGCATGTCTTTGCTGGTGCAATGGTTGTATTCGCTAGAGACTGCATATTCGTGACGTAGGTGTAGTGGTACGATGTTTGCAAGCACGGGGAGCCAAGGTTTTGCTGTTGAAAAGCACACCGGTGATAATTCTCAGTAGAATTCAGCTGGACATCAAGGGATTGGACATGCAAACTGGATAGCCATGCCGAAGAGCAGTACTCCGTTGCAGAGTACACCAGGGCGAGTGCTGCCAAGGCAGTGTGTTGGAGAAGGATGGTGTGGGCAACTGATTCAAAGGTCAAGGGGGACAAGGAGGAAAACTGCACCAGAGATGATGTCATTTGTGACTTTGATTAGGTCCTTTTCAGTGCTGTGGCAGGAGTAGAAACACAATTATTGTTGTTGTTGATGGAGATATTCAATCACTGAACTATGGAAAAGATGGACACAGATTTGGTAAGCCACATATTCAAGGACTTGAGAGTAAATGTAGATTGGAGATGTGCAGCAGTTTGCAAAGACAGCTGAGTCAAAGGTGGGGGTGAGCTTTGAAAGGAAGGTGGACAGTAACTGTCAACATGGGAACCAAGAAGGGAAAGTGGTTGGGTCAGCAAGTTTAGTGGCAATTGAATCAAAAAAACAAACAAACAGAGATGGATCCCATAGACAAGATGAGCTTCGTGAGGGCATGAGGAGAGATAGGGGATAAACTAGCGAAAGCTGTTGGATGAGGGATTGGTGGGGGAAGGTTTGGCTTGGTGGGGAAGGAGGAGGGGGAAAGCAGCAGAGACTGCTGAATAGATTGTATCAATCTTAAATCAAAAAGAAGTCCATGAGCTCCTCGCACTTGTTGAATGTGAGGGGGCAAGGGAGGGGAGTTTAAGGAGATGGTAGTGAAGAAGCCAGGAGTTATCTTTGCTCCAAGATGATTCTGCAGTAGTCAGCAGTTTTGGCAGTGGAGAGTCAGGCAAAATAGTGTTTGATGTGGTAAAACCAGATCTTGCGATGGACGGCTAAACCAGTTGTGCTCAAATCTGCACTCCAAAGTCAAAACATCAAAGGTGGAGATGGAGAAGTCGAGTAGATCAACAGCTGGAGAAGTATTGTGGCAAATGGAAAGCTAAAGGCTACACAATTGGGAGCTTGAGCATGCAGTTGTCAGTGACTCAGAAGAGTTTTATTTTCAAGAATGAGCACAGAAGTAGGGTTGGAAATAAATCTGGGTGGTGAGGAATACAATGAAGTGGCCGGAGATTTGGGGGGGGGAGCACAGAAGAGAATGAGGATTTTAAAGGAGAGGTGAGAGAGATGGAATAAGGCGAGATGCTCAAAGGAGAATGTACCAGAGGAGCCGGGGGAAGGGGGGGGGGGGAAAGAGATAACGTTGCGACTTGGTACCCATACTGCCACGACAGCAGTATGGGTTAGTCAAACAATGGAATTATAGCCGGGTGGGGAAGCTTCAGTGAGGCGGAAGGAATTGCCACTCACAAACCAAGTTTCACTCGAAGCCATGACTTCAATACAATCATCGGAAATATGGTTGTGGATGACAAGGGCTTTGTTCACGTGAACAGACATTTTAGACGAAAATAGAGAGAGAAAATCAGTGATGCATTTATTGGCAGAGTTTAAGGGGGCAGTCATAGATGGCATGAGCGAGACATGAAGGAAGGTGGCGAGATTATCCTCTAGCGATCACACTGGACAGAAAGGTCTGCAACAGAGGATGGAACAGTTGGTGTTATTGCTAAGAAGGCAGTAATTAATGGCTCAATGAGCCCTTCAGAGAATGCTGAGGAGAGGCTCAAAGGGTGGCTGTGGGCCTATACAAGTGGGATTCAAACCTGGGACAGCAGGAAGCCAGAGGAGTGGTGATGGCATGACTAGAGAATTGGATGCGATGACTGGGAGGGGGGGGGGGGGGGGGCGGGTGCGGCGGGGGAAGGTGCAGGGTGCAAAATTTGGTTGACTTGTCGACAAAGTGAAATCATCTTGGAGAGTCGATGAACCAATGTCCAGGTTTGGCGAGGGAGTCAATCCAGGAACTATTCAAGGGGCAGAATACCAGTGGGTGAATTGCTGAAAATTGTCCAGTGGAAACAGAGGGATGAAGAGGACTGGAGAGTTGACTATAGGGTAGCAGAGATTTAGCCAGGGATCCAGCAAAAGTGCATAGCGGCCTCAGGTGTTTGCAGTGCACACCAGCACATCCAATATATGAACAGAGACATGAGATCAGTGAGTGAAACCCAAGACCCAATATCAGTGAAGTCTGAAAAGCCAGGGGAAAGTTACAGGTAAATCCACGGGATCAGTGCAGACGAGCAAGGTAGTCCAATGACCAGCTATAGGAACAGAGCAGCATACAAAATCAGGAGCAGTAGTAAGAGCCTGAGAAGCCAGTCCAACGAAGGGTGACAGAAGTTCTGGAGAATGAGTGGAGACAGCAGCCTTGGTAAGCAAGTGGAAAGTAGCAAAGCAGAGATCATCCTGCAGGTATACTCATTTCTGGTATCATCCTTCAAAAGCTTTTTTGCACCCTCTCCAGTGCCTCTATATCCTTTTTATAATATGGCGACCAAAATTGTACGCAGTACTCCAAATGTGGTCTAATCAAGGTTCGATACTGCAGAGTTGTTGATGCCAGTTTGTTGGATATATTCAAGAGGGAGTTCGATATGGCCCTTACGGCTAAAGGGATCAAGGGGTATGGAGAGAAAGCAGGAAAGAGGTACTGAGGTGAATGATCAGCCATGATCTTATTGAATGGTGGTGCAAGCTCGAAGGGCCGAATGGCTTACTCCTGCACCTATTTTCTATGTTTCTATGTAACATAACTTCTTTGCTTTCCAATTCTATCCCTCTAGAAATAAACCTTAATGCTTAGTTTGCTTTTTTTATGACCTTATTAACTGGCATCGCTACTTTTACTGATGTGTGTGTTTGGACTCCAAGATTCCTTTGCTCTCTACCCCATTTAGATTCTTATTTTCCAAGTAATATGTGACCCCCCCCCCCACTCCCCCTATTTTTCTTACCAAAATGTAATACCTTACATTTATCTGTGCTGAAATTCATTTGCCAATTATGTGCTCATTCTGCAGTTTATTAATATCTTCTTGTAATTTGTTGCAGTCCCCCTCAGTATTGACTATCCCCCAATTTGGTGTCATTTGCAAATTTGGAAATTGTGTTTTTAATCCAGTTCAGTGTAGAGTGAAACATTCCCAGCTGAGGAGCAGCAAGTAACCCCATAGAAGCAGACCAGGGAGTAGAGTAGTTTGTCCAGCAGATAATACATCTCATTAGAAAGTAGCGACAAAGGTGGAGGTCACAGTAAAGACCAGAAGTGGCCAGTGGCGAAGGTGCCCAACACTTGAGCAGAGTAAAGTGGCGAAGCCTGTACTACACCAAAGTGCAGTCCTTAAGCTCAGCACCTAACAGTAGATAGGGGGTTGGGCACTGTTGGCCAGAACAGGTTACGTTAAACTGTGGCAAAGCAGAGTCTCAGCAGCCGAGATATACAGTGTAGTCCAGCAGAGCAGCACAGTCCTGATGTCACAATAGTCTGGAAAATCAAATGTATGTAGAGCTCCAATCATTGTAAAGAACACAGTAAAATCACAAAAAAAGCTGGGTTGAGGAATGGCAGTGCGCTCTGCACAGGCAGCTTTAAACTTGTAGTTTGAGCTAAAATGCACCCAACTATTAGCAGCAGATTTCAAGCAGTGGAAGACAGAAGATGTGGAAGGCCGGGGAGGGGGGGGGGCAAATGGTGGGAATTTGATTGGCCATTGATAAAAGTTGCCAGCCTTGGAGCCATTTTCAAATGTTTCCATGCACTTTAGAAAAGGAGATTTAGTGATAACTGCTGTATTTTTTGTAGCCAAAGAAAATCTGTGGATTAAAATACCTGTCAAGTTATAGCTCTGAATATAACTTTTAGTCCAAGATGACATGTTAAATCAGATGGCTGTAGTGTAAATGTTCAAATAAAGAAAAAACAAAGTTCACAAAACAGAGTTGTTGCACCATTTGCAAAGCCATTACTCTCTGTAAGGCAGTCTCAGGGCTACAGTTTTACAATTGCAGTCTCAGTGGCATTACATATCATATACAGTACCAGCTGTGACTCAGTGGGTAGCACTCTCATCTCTGAGTCAAAAGGTTGTGGGTTCAAGTCCCAGTCGAGACTTGCGCACCACAATCTAGGCTGATACTCCAGTGCAGCATTGGTGGTGCTTTCAGATAAGACGTTAAGCTGAGGCCCTGTCTGCTCTCTCAGGTGGACGTAAAAGGGGAATAGGGGAGCCCACCCAGAGTCCTGGCCAATATTTAACCACCTGTGACTGGCGACGCCGATGAAGAGGCTAGCCAATCAGAAGCCGGGCCTTTCACGTCACGAGATGGTCCAGTGCGTCCCCAGACACCATTTCCATTCTCTCTCCCTCCAACGCAGCAGCGCTCTGGCAGCCTTACTGCACGCCTTGGTGCAACTTTGATTAGGAGCAGCAGGCAAGGAAGGGGGATGAAGGGAAGGGAGGCAAAAGATGGTGGGAAAAAATAGTGGGGCAGGAATTGATGTTACAGTATCACACTGCTGGATTATGTTCTGATAATGTTATTGAATTATCACACTGCTCGATGTAGCTCATTTTATTTAAGTATCACAATGAAGGTTACAAAGTTACAATGTTTAATAAAAATTTTTGTTCACCTTAACCATTCTTGCATAGCGTCTCATTTACAGAATAAGAGGGGGAATAGTCAACATGGTGGGATAGAGTGGCCAGGCAACGCTCAAAGCTGTCATTCACTCTTCAAGCAAAGCATTCAGTTATGAGCTGCCGACATATTGCTTTTGCAGCAGCAAACTCTCCACGATGTCTCCCCTGTGGTGGTGGTGGTGGCGGCATGGGTTCCTCGCCAGATTCCTCTTCCTCCTCCTCTTTCTCCTGTGGTGGTTCTGCAATCCCCATTGGCAATTCCTGTCTCCTCATGATGGCTAAGTTGTGTAACATGCAGCACACCACAGTGAACTCAGCAACCTGCTGAGGGGAGTATTGCAGGCTGCCTCCAGAGTGTTCCAGGCATCGGAAGCACTGCTTAAGCACTTTAATTGTCTGTTCGACGAGGTTGCGTGTGGCTGTATGGCTCTCATTATAGTGATGCTCGGCTTCTGTCTGAGGGTTCCGGAGGGGTGGGGGGGGGGTGACGGTCATGAGCCAGATGGCGAGGCTGTAACCTTTGTCCTCAGGCAGCCAGCTCTGGCCTTGTGGTTGACGTTAGAACGTGCGTAAGACACTGCTCTCATGCAAGATGAAAGCATCATGGATGATCCCTGGATATTGGGCATTGACTGCCATGATGCGTTGACTATGGTCACAGACAATCTGTACGTTCAGGGAGTGGAATCCCTTTCTGTTTCGGAAAACCTCTGCTTTCTGTAAAGGTGCTCGCAGGGCGATGTGCGTACAGTCAACAGCACCCCAATCATCCAAAGCCAACAGCCCTCTGAGTTTGGGTCTCCCTGGTCATTGGGAACTTTCTGAAGTCCATCCTGCGCGTGTAGTGCATTAGTCACCTGCCGAATGCAGCAATGAGTAGTGTGATGCGTGTTGGAGCAGATGTCCCCCGCTGATGTCTGGAACGAGCCGGAGGCATAGAAGGCAATTGCCACAGTCACCTTCATCTCGACAGGCAGTGCGCAGTCATGTTGCCACTTAATTTCGGAAGCGCAGCCTTCGAACGCACTGTGCCTAAGAGAACTGGAGATATGAGTGATGTTCCCTGTAAACTTGTGGGGGATAAAGCCTCCTCCCTATACATCTGCGACCTCCTTGATTACATTGAAAATGTTCAACAATAAGCCTTCTTCCAGCGTGAAGTCGTATGGCAACAGCAGCCAGGATGAATGGCTCCCAACCTAGCACGGCTCCCATCTTTTAAAATGTCCTTTATAAAACAAACCAGAAACTCCCATAAAACGTCACAATCAAAAGTATGCAGTAACGCAGCATTCTTCTCCCAATGCTTTGAATCACTCACAACTGTGACTTTATCCTTTGCTTTAAACATGGAACCGTTAGCATCTGGTGCACCCTGGGTCCGCTTGGTTTTTCTGTGTGGGGGGGGGTTCTTGGGCGGACGCTAAATCAGGCAAAATGTTCGAAAGTTCTGCCCCGGGCGCTAGCGCAGCGATGCATGACGATTTAAGTCATCCCAATGGTCAAGACAACGGCGGGGCAGTAAGTTTTAGTGCTGCCGCAAAACCAGTGACAAAAGTTCCGCCTGGGCGCAAAATCCTTTGCGCCTCGTTTCACGCACAAAAAAAATCATTTTTGCGTCCCGCCGAGGTGCTAAATGGGACGCAAATTAACCGAAAATCCAGTCCATATTTTTAAAAGCATTTTAGACACAATCTTAAAGATTTAGCTATCAAAATAAAAGCAAAAACCTTTTTAATCAACATACATTATCAAAACTGTGTGAACACCCATAGTAGAAGAGATGAGGAGTGTGCTTTTTTGATTGTTTTTTGTTTTATTTTTAAACTTGGGATAATTCAAATAAACCTACCTTTATGTATAGGCAGATGCTGCACTCATTCTCCCATTCGCAAATAAGAAGTAATCACCTTTTTACCCAGTTATACAATTTTAATATTTTTTTTCTATGCAAATATTTTAATTGAAGCAGAATTATATTTTTTCTATGTATTGGAACATCAGCTATAACCACTAGAGGCCATAGCACTGTTAAACACATTCAAGCAGCAACCTAGATGTGGTATGACTGACAGCAAACAGCTAAGCAAATGGGAGGTTTTTATTTCCAAATATTGCCATATTAGATAGATGATCACATAACAGTGAGTGTGGCATGAGTGGTTATGGTGAAATTTGGGCTTTTCAACGTTGAAAGGAGATGACAAAGATCATTTTATAGAGGTATAAAAAATAGTAAATGCTATGGAAAAAGAAATCTGTATGCCAAAGGTAAATCTGGAACATTAGCTCAAAATAAATTGGGAGTGAGGGGCATAGGCAAATTGTAAAAGACAAATCTTGGACTAACGTTAGGAAAAGTAATAAATGCATGTTATGGACTTCCAGATAGAGTAGTGAGTCATAAAACCTGGAATGATTTAACAATTGGATGCCATAATAAAGGGATTATAGGGCCCGGGAGTTCGAGCGTCGTCGGGAGACGGAACGGGGAGATCAAGGAGGCCGACAAGAGGCCCATCAGTCGGGGAGCGGCGTCGGGAGTTCCGAGCGTCGTCGTGAGGTGAGCCGGTGCAGCTGCAGCAGGGAAGCAAAAAAGTAGAAAGAAATCGAAAGGTGACGTCACAGCCAAGGAGTAAGTGATTGGTGAGTAGTTTTTCGTTTTCTTTTCTTTATCAGTAAGTAACCTTTAACATTATTGTTGCCAAATTAAGTTAATCTAAGGGTTAAGTCATGGCAGGAGAGCTCGGACACATGTTGTGCTCCTCCTGTACGATGTGGGAAGTCAAGGACGCTTCCAGTGTCCCTGACGACTACATGTGCGGGAAATGCATCCGCCTGCAGCACCTGACAGACCGCGTTACGGCACTGGAGCTGTTGGGGGATTTACTCTGGAGCATCCGCGATGCTGAGGATGACGTGAATAGCAAGTTTAGTGAATTGGTCTTACCGCAGGTACAGGTATTCACAGCCAGATAGGGAATGGGTGACCAACAGGAAGAGCAGTGGAAGGAAGGTAGTGCAGTGGTCCCCTGCGGTCATCCCCCTGCAAAACAGATACACCACTTTGGGTACTGTTGAGGGGGATGACTCATCAGGGTAGAGCAACAGCAGCCAAGTTCATGTCACCGTTAGTGGCTCTGCTGCACAGGTGGGCAGGAAAAAGAGTGGGAGAGCTATAGTGATCGGGGCTTCTATTGGAAGGAGAATAGATAGACGTTTCTGCGGCCGCAACCGAGACTCCAGGATGGTATGTTGCCTCCCTGGTGCAAGTGTCAAGGATGTCTCGGAGGACATTTTAAAGGGGGAGGGTAAACAGCCAGTTGTCGTGGTGCATATAGATGCCAACGAAAGAGGTAAAAAACGGGATGAGGTCCTACAAGACGAATTAGGGAGCTAGGAGCTAAATTAAAAAGTAGGACCTCAATTATTAACGATGAAATAGCAGCACATTTGGAAAGCAGTGACGGGATCAGTCCAAGTCAGCATGGATTTATGAAAGGGAAATCATGCTTGATAAATATTCTAGAATTTTTTTGAGGATGTAACTGGTAGAGTGGACAAGGAAGAACCAGTGGATGTGGTGTATTTGGACTTTCAAAAGGCTTTTGACAAGGTCCCACACAAGAGATTGGTGTGCAAAATTAAAGCACATGGTATTAGGGGTAATGTACTGACATGGATAGAGAAGTGGTTGGCAGACAGGAAGCAGAGAGTCGGGATAAACAGTTCCTTTTCAGAATGGCAGGCAGTGACTAGTGGGGTGCCGCAGGGCTCAGTGCTGGGACCCCAGCTATTTACAATATACATTAACGATTTGGATGAGGGAATTGAGTGTAATATCTCCAAGTTTGTAGATGACACTAAACTGGGTGGCGGTGTGAGCTGTGAGGAGGACGGTAAAAGGCTGCAGGGTGACTTGGACAGGTTCGGTGAGTGGGCAAACGAGTGGCAGATGCAGTATAATGTGGATAAATGTGAGGTTATCCACCTTGGGGGCAAAAACACGAAGGCAGAATATTAGCTGAATGGCGGCAGTTAGGAAAAGGGGAGGTGCAACGAGACCTGGGTGTCATGGTACATCAGTCATTGAAAGTTGGCATGCAGGTACAGCAGGCGGTGAAGCCGGCAAATGGTATGTTGGCCTTCATAACTAGGGGATTTGAGTATAGGAGCAGGGAGGTCTTACTGCAGTTGTACAGGGCCTTAGTGAGGCCTCACCTGGAATATTGTGTTTAGTTTTGGTCTCCTAATCTGAGGAAGGGCGTTCTTGCTATTGAGGGAGTGCAGCGAAGGTTCACCAGACTGATTCCCGGGATGGCAGGACTGACATTTGAGGAAAGACCGGATCGACTGGGCCTGCATTCACTGGAGTTTAGAAGGATGAGAGGGGATCTCATAGAAACATATAAAATTCTGACGGGACTGGACAGCTTAGATGCAATGGAGGAAGAATGTTCCCGATGTTGGAGAAGTCCCGAATCAGGGGAAATCATCTAAGGATAAGGAGTAAGCCATTTAGGACCGAAATGAGGAGAAACTTCACTCAGAGAGTTGTTAACCTGTGGAATTCCCTACCGCAGAGAGTTGTTGATGCCAGTTCATTGGATATATTCAACGGGGAGTTAGATATGGCCCTTACAGCTAAAGGGATCAAGGGGTATGGAGAGAAAGCAGGAAAGGGGTACTGAGGTGAATGATCAGCCATGATCTTATTGAATGGTGGTGCAGGCTCGATGGGCCGAATGGCCTACTCCTGTACCTATTTTCTATGTCTCTATGTTTCTTTCTTGATGGATTTGATATGTCCTTATTATACAGTACAAATGCACACGAGGCCCATACTTGAGGAAAGGTCACTCTGTGACCAGTAACCTGTATTCCAGCATTGAAGTGATGAAGGTGGGTGGAGCTTCCCCTTTTATACCTGAAAGTCCAGGTTAGGAGTGTCTCCCACAAGTTCACCACCTAGTGGTCAGTGTTTTCACAGTGTACAACTTAGGTCAGTTTATACATGGATTACAATGACAGTTGAATAAATGACATCACCTCCCCCCCCAAAGTCTTATTAGGATTGCAGGTTAAGTCTCTCTGGTGGTTTACTCTCCATTGTAGAGCGCCTGAGTTGGGGCTCCAGTTGTTGGGCGCTGGCCTGAGTGTCTGCTGTTTGCGTTGCCTCAAGCCTGTCCGGACTGCCCACAGTGACTGGGCTCTCCTCCACTTGGTTCCGGTATTCGGTCACCTGTGGTGGAGTGAACTCTACATTGTGTTCTTCCTCTGCTTCTTCTATGTGGTTGGTGAACCTCCTTTTTGTTTGATCCATGTGTTTGCGGCAGATTTGTCCATTGGTAAGTTTAACCAGCAGAATCCTATTCCCCTCTTTGGCAATCACAGTGCCTGTGAGCCATTTGGGCCCTGCAGCACAGCTGAGGACAAAGACAGGGTCATTGACATCAATACATCGCTCCCTCACATTCCCGTCATGGTAGTCACATTGTGACCGGCGCCTGCTCTCAACAATTTCTTTCATGGTGGGGTGTATGAGGGATAACCTGGTTTTGAGCGACCTTTTCATTCGCAGCTTCCCTGTGAGCGAGTGTGGTCGGGATCTATTGGCCAACAGGAGGCGTGATTAGCGGCTTTGTAGGGAACCCCCTTGGATTCTGAGCATCCCGTTTGATTATCTGCACTGCTTGTTCCGCCTGCCCGTTTGAGGCCGGCTTGAACGGTGCCATTCTGACATGGTTGATATCATTTCCTGCCATGAAGTCCTGGAATTCAATGCTTGTAAAGCACAGACCATTGTCGCTGACCAAAACGTCTGGTAGATCATGGGCGGCGAATATTGCCGGTAGAAGTTCAGAACCAGGGGACACAGTCTAAGGATAAGGGGTAAGCCATTTAGGACCGAGATGAGGAGAAACTTCTTCACCCAGAGAGTGGTGAACCTATGGAATTCTCTACCACAGAAAGTTGTTGAAGCCAATTCACTAAATATATTCAAAAAGGAGTTAAATGTAGTCCTTACTACTTGGGGGATCAAGGGGTATGGCAAGAAAGCAGGAATGGGGTACTGAAGTTGCATGTTCAGCCATGAACTCATTGAATGGCGGTGCAGGCTCGAAGGGCCGAATGGTCTACTCCTGCACCTATTTTCTATGTTTCTATGTTTCTAGACTTTCTACCGTGACAGAGGATGTGCTTGAATTGAGAATGTCACACTCGATCCATTTGGAGTAGGCGTCTACTGCAACCAAAAACATTTTTCCCATGAAGGGACCTGCGTAGTCCACATGGATGCATGACAATGGCTTGGCTGGCCAGGACCAGGGGCTAAGGGGGGGCTTCCCTGGGCGCATTGCCCAGCTGGGCACACGTGTTGCACCTGTGAACACAAAGTTCCAGGTCTGCATCTATCCCTGGCCACCAAACGTGTGACCTGGCAATTGCCTTCATCATGACAATGCCCAGGTGCTCCTTGTGGAGTTCTCGGATGAACGCCTCTCTGCCCATCTGGGGCATGACTACTCGGTTCCCCCATAGTAGGCAATCGGCTTGAATCGAGAGTTCATCCTTGCGCCTGTGAAATGGTTTAAATTCCTCAGGACATGCCCTGTACATGGCTGCCCAGTCCCCATTCAGGACACATTTCTTGACTAAAGACAGTAGCGGGTCTCTATTCATCCAGACTTTGATCTGACGGGCTGTCACGGGTCAGCCTTCGCTTTCGAAAGCTTCAACAGACATGACCGTCTCAGCAGCATGCTCGGTTGCCCCCTCGGTAGTGGCTAGTGGGAGCCTGCTGAGTGCATTGGCGCAGTTTACTATATATTTCTATGTTTCAGTGCCCGGTCTGTGCCGAATTGTATAGTCATAGGCGGCTAACGTGAGTGCCCACCTTTGTATGCGGGCCGACGCATTTGCATTTATGGCCCTGTTGTCGGCCAAAAGGGACATTAGGGGTTTGTGATCTGTCTCCAGCTCAAATTTCCTGCCAAACTGGTACTGGTGCATTTTTTTTACTGCATATACACATGCAAGCGCTTCCTTTTCTACCATCCCGTAGCCCCTTTCTGCCTGGGACAGACTCCTGGAGGCATAAGCTACCGGCTGTAACTGACCCTTGGCATTGACATGCTGCAACACACACCCGACCCCATAGAAAGACGCATCGCACGTTAAAACAAGTTTCTTACATGGGTCATATGGCGTTAACAGATTGTTGGAACATAACAAATTGCGTGCTGTATTAAAAGCCCTTTCCTGGCTGTCCCCCAGACCCATTCGCGACCTTTGCGTAGGAGCACATGTAGCGGCTCTAACAGCATGCTCAATTTGGGAAGAAAGTTACCAAAATAGTTCAGGAACCCCAGGAACGAACGCAGCTCCGTCCTGTTACGGGATCTGGGTGCTCTCTGGATTGCTTCCATTTTGGACGCAGTAGGTCTGATCCCGTCTGCTGCTACCCTCATCCCCAGGAATTCTACCTCTGGAGCTAGGAAGACGCACTTCGCCTTTTTCAGTCGCAGACCTACCTGGTCCAGTCTGTGTAGCACCTCCTCCAGGTTGTGGAGGTGTTCTTCAGTATCCTGACCCATGATGAGGATGCCGTCTTGAAAAACCACCGTCCTTGGAATCGACTTGGAGACTTTCCATGTTTCGTTGAAAGATCGCGGTGGCCGAGCGAATCCTGAACGGACATCTGTTGTACTCAAAAAACCCCTTGTGTGTCGTGATGGTGGTCAGCTTCTTCGACTCACTCGCCAGCTCCTGGGTCATGTAAGCTGAGGTCAGGTCCAATTTTGAAAAAAGTTTGCCACCGGATAACATCGCAGAGGTCCTCCGCTCTCAATAGCGGGTACTGGTCTTGGAATGACACTCAATTGATGTGGCTTTGTAATCGCCACATATCTTGACCGACCCATCCGCCTTGAGCACCGGCGCAATCGGGCTCGCCCAGTCACTGAATTCGACTGGCGAGATGATGCTTTCCCTCAGCAGGCGGTCCAATTCGCCTTCTATCTTTTCCCTCATCACGTACCGCAGCGCTCTGGCCTTGTGGCGTACTGCCCTGGTGTCCGGGTTTATGTGAATCATTACCTTGGTCCCCATGAAAGTGCCAATGCCGGGTTGAAATAGTGAGTCAAATTTGTCCAGGACTTGAGCGCATGATATTCGCTCAACATAAGAAATTGCATTGACATCGCCCCATTTCCAGTTCATGACAGCAAGCCAACTCCTCCCCAGTAGTGTGGGATCGTCCCCCGGGACAATCCAGAGTGGCAATCTGTTCTCCGAATCTTTGTGGGTCATGACTACTGTGGCGCTGCCTAGCACCGGAATGATCTCGTTTGTATATGTCCATAGCTATGCGTCAATCGGCAATAATTTTGGCCTCCTGGTCTTGAACGCCCACAGCTTGTCGAACTGTTTGATACTCATCAGGGACTGGCTGGCCCCTGTGTCTAGCTCCATTGATACTGGGATGCCATTAAGGAGCACTTTCATCATTATCGGTGCGTCCTGGTGTATGAATTGCATATGTGCTCCACATGAACTCGCTGAACTTCAGCTTCCAGCGATTTCCCCCAGTGTCCATTTGGCCTCGTAGGGCTTACATCGGGCCCGTCCTCCTCGTACATTAACCTGGCTGCAGGCTTCCTGCACATACGCGCCAAGTGACCGCTGACATTGCAATTTCTGCAAGTATATTGCTGATCCCTGCAAGCTCTGGCTGTGTGTTTGCCTCCACACCTCCAACATGAGCCGTTGTTGGAAACAAAAGGTCCATTACCAGTCGACCGTCTCTGACTGTCTTTGTAACTGTCCTTAAATGCACCATTAACAGGTGTTGATGGCCCCATTACTGGCTGCATTGTCCCTTGCGATGGCATGAATCAGTGTTCAGCTAGCCATTGTCTCTGTTGAATTCCCCCTTTGGGTTCAACTACATGCTCGGGCATGTCCGATTGCCCTTGTCTGCCTGGAGAACTGTGTGCCGCGTTAACAATGTTGACTCCCTGTCCATTTGCTGCATTTAAACCAAGATTTTTGTCAAACATCATTCTGATCTCTTCCTCCCGAGATGAATATCTGGGCCATCAAAGCCGCCGTTTCCAGGGTGAAGTCTTTGCTCTCAGTTTCCTGAAAACCCCAGCGTGCCCGATGCCTTCAATAAGAAAATCTCGCAGCATCTCCGCTCTGCATGCATCTGGGAACTTACATAGGCTCGCCAGTCGGCAGAGGTCTGCCACGAAGTCTGGAACGCTTTGCCCTTCTCGCCGCCGGTGCGTATAAAACCGGTGTCTCGCCACGTGCATGCTGCTTGCCGGTTTAAAGTGTTCCCCGATCAACTTACTGAGCTCTTCAAAAGTCTTGTCCGCCGGCTTCTCTGGTACTAGAAGGTCCTTCATCAGGGAGTACGTCCTGGATCCACAAACCGACAGGAGATGAGCCCTGCGTTTGTCGGCGGAATCCTGACCCAGCCATTCCTTAATGACGAAACTTTGCTGTAGTCTCGCAATAAAATCGTCCCAATCATCACCAACACAGTACCTCTCGTCTGTGCTGCTAGTGGCCTTGCTTGCGTGGTTTAAATCCCAGTTTCTCATCGCCAATGATGTGTCCTTACTATACGGTGCAAATGCACACGAGGCCCATACTTGAGAGAAGGTCACTCAGTGACCAGTAACCTTTATTCCAGCACTGAAGTGATGAAGGTGGGTGGAGCTTCCCCTTTTATACCTGAAAGTCCAGGTTAGGAGTGTCTCCCACAAGTTCACCACCTAGTGGTCAATGTTCTCACGGTGTACAACTTAGGTCAGTTTATACATGGATTACAATGACAGTTGAATACATGACAGGATTAACTAAAATGGGCTGAATGACCTTATCAATATTATCTTCTGATCACTACCAAAGCAAATCTTGCTGTTTCTGTGAAACATAAATGTCATTTCCAAGGAAATGTAAGTTGCATTGGTGTTGCTTATAGAAGATGGGTGGGAGAACCAAGTCTCGGTGTTCACAATCTATTCAGGTGCCTAAGCTACTGAAAAGTAAATCTGCTAAAATACCGTTGACAATGATTTCCAACTTTTTGCCCCAAAATACAAGAGTTATTCTTCTCAAACATTTACTACTCAGCACAGAATCTTTAGTGCAGGTAATATCAGTTTTTCAATGTCAAAAACATTGCTTGATAAATCTTACATGAAAATTTAAATGAATAACTAGTTTAAAAAGGTACAAATGGCGCCTTCCACTGTTCCTACAGTGGGTGTGACGCATGTATTTTGCATCAAGAAGCTAATAATCAGCCTTAATTGTACAAAATAATCTGCATATCTTAGTTTACATACCTTGCTTCAAACTGTAAATCACAAAAACCATATGCTGTATTCATACATCTAAATAAGGAAATTGTATTTATACATTTCTTCCACAGAAACTAACATTCCACAAATCAAGTTTAATGTTCACTAGTTGGGAATGGATGTTTTTCAGTCAGATATTCAAACTCAGAAGTCAACTCTACCCTAAGAAAGCAGGACTGTCCAATATTACTGCAATAATGTCGGGATCAATACTGCACTCAACTTTTGCGTAAGATATATTTTGACATAAATACACTCCATTCGCCTTGTCTCCACTCTTTGATCACAAAGGTTATATTTATAGATGCTTTAGGTATTAACCTCGTCACTACTGAAATTTAAAAAACTGAAATCCTAATTTCTTTACTGAATTTTGTAAAACATCTTTCCTGAAAGATTCTCGAAGACATGTGGTTACTGGAATTTAAAAAAAGGTAAAACGTTCATAAATTAACTAGTTTATTGTTGAGGCAATTTCTAAGCATTGCAGCCTCGGGTTTTCGCATGATCACCGCCCTGATCAGAGCTTAATCTGGGTGGAATCAAATCAAATAGCGCAAAAGATTGCTGAATTTTAAGCACAAGTCAGTTGCACACCCATAGCTACATCTTGCCTAAAACTCTCTGATCTTTTAAGCCCGTTCGACAAAGTCTTCTGCCAAATCTTTTCCCGCCCATAAAATTGGCTACGTCCCCAGATCGGAAAGGTGAGTTTCCACCGATTGCACTCGTTTGGGGATGCTTCAACACAATGCGCCCAAATTCGCAGGTGCATAGACACCCATGGTCACAAGAATATAGCGTTAATCATTTGAAGCCACACGTCTGTTGCTATAGAAATATCAATTCATTCATTGAAAACCAATGACCAGCAGTCAAATGGAGCCAAAGGTCTGCCTACTGCTGCAGATCAATTAGTTAATTGAAGACCAGCAGTCAATTTAAACCACAGGTATGCTCTGCAGCTGCAGAAATGATCAATTATTTTAAAAAGATGAAGAATGGCTCATTTCCTGCAATCCCACTTCTCATTACTCTGCTACTCCTTATGCTGCTTGATTCACCAATTCATCAGAAATACTGGGCCGAAAATTGCAGCCTCGCCGGGTGCGTATGAAGTGTGCACGTGCCGGCGTGGCCTCTCAAAAGCCGGTTCTCGGGGCGTGATGCACATGCGCCGAGAACCGTTTTTTCCGATTTGTCAAAACAAATCCTACACACCCCACAGGAAGGACATCAGCGCGGCAGAGATTGGGCTATTTGCCCAATTCATGCCCAGCGAATGTCCTTCAAACTTTTACGTCTGGTAAAAGCAGGCGTAAGGCTTACTTTTACCAGCATAACACTTTTAAAACATTGAAAAATTAAATTTAATCATTCATTTTTATATTAAAAGCTCTGTCCATTAAAGCAAGTTTATTTTTAACCCTATTAAAAACACATTAAAAAAAATTCCAAAATATTTTTTTTTCGAAAACATTTAATTTCAATTAATTTAAAATGTGAGGTGTTATTTTTTATTTATTGTGCTTTGTTTCTTATTTTAGGGGGTTATTCTCATTGATAGGAATGGCAGCTCAAACAAACGGAGTTCTCATTTTTATCAATGAGAATACTAGATGGTGATTGGTGGTCCAAGCCCACGCGATTCCAACAGATGCATTTGTACATGGAAGACACGTCGCCTTGAGTTGTGCAGCAAATGAAGGCCTTCGACCGGAATCCTACGTTCCTCTGGGACCAACAGGTAGTTGTAGATTTTTTTCAGGTCAGAGGTGTTTGTATGAAGGAAGACTCTGATTGCAATTTTCTGCCCGTTACATTCAGGTTTATACTAATGAGTTTGCGCAGAAACTTGGGCATAATTTCATCCCTCTTTCCCCCCACCCGCCGTCAAACATTTTGAAAAATAGGAACCTAAGTTTACTAACTCTTGCTCCAAATATTTATTAAACGTTTGTCAGTAAGTTTATCAACACAGTCCACATGAATGGACCAAAATATGTCAAGTGTTAAACAACCAAGAGATAGACCATCACAACTAATGCAAGACATGCAATAAGGCTGAAATTAGACAGCAAAAAAATGTATTTTCCCCAAAGCGTTTTCCTGCCTTAAGGGTAGCTATCATTATAAAGAAAAGTAAAACAGAACCCACTTGAGTTTTCTGACAAGCTTTGCAAATTCTAGTAGACAGGTATCCACAGGAAGCTTCAGCTGGCTGTCAGACATTACAAGCTGACAATCTTCAAATGTGTAGTCAGTCACAGGAACATCAAGAGCTCTACCAGGAAAAGGTTCAAAAATAAAAGTAGGAAGAAAGTTATTGCAGATTACCATGCACCAAACTTGGGTAAAGAGGGACAGTTTGATAGGAATATTCCTCTGAACGTTTTGTTTGTGCACAAAGCAGTGAATTACAATGAAACATAGCAAACAGGTGCAGGAGTAGGCCATTCGGCCCTTTGAGCCTGCACCACCATTCAATATGATCATGGCTGAATCACATTTATGTTAGTAATAAACACAATGGAGAACTGTTGCCCATTCCTTATTAAGAAATACAGCAACATAAACCACATCAAAAACAATGTGGCAGAGCAGTAAAAAAATAAACTGAACATTTTAAGCAGCTGATGGATCAGCACAATAGACATCTAATACACGACAACACGAGAAAAGTACTTTCATGTTGCCACATTCTCGATTTTGGTCATGTTTAGTAGACATTGAACACTCCCTCACAGGAAGAGGTTGCCCCGGCTGCTGTCATACACAACAGAAAATTAGAACAAAAGTTTGCACTGATGACAATGTGGCACATCAAAGGAAGTAAGGACTAAAATCATGAATGCATGCTGCTACCACCACTGGTTTCATCAATTCAGTGAGTCTTTAAGTGGAACTGTATGCAAGTGATAAAATGTGTTTTCACTCATCATATCTGCATGTCAAACTACACACCCATGTGTATATATAGTAATTAGTATTATTTTTTTTGTGAATCACAGGTCAGATAATGCATTGTTTTATGTGCAGATGTTTTCTACCATTGATAAAGCATATTTTTCTGCCTAGGTGGAGCTATATTCTTTTAAGGCCACAAAATAAATATTGACTCATAAGAACATAAGAAATAGGAGCAGGAGTAGGCCATTTGGCCCCTCGAGCCTGCTCCGCCATTTAGTAAGATCATGGACTCAGCTCCACTTCCCTGCCCGCTCCCCATAACTCTTTACTTCCTTATCGCTTAAAAATTTGTCCATCTCCACGTTAAATATATTCAACGACCCAGCCTTCACAGCTCTCTGGGGCAGATAATTCCAGAGATTTACAACCTTCTAAGAGAAGAAATTCCTCCTCATCTCAGTTTTAAATGCGCAGCCCCATATTCTGAGACAAAGGGCTCAATTTTCCCCAGTTATCTGTGCCGTTTTGTTTGGCACGCGTCGCTTTTATTGGCCTAAATTAAAATATACAAGTTTCCGCGCCAGTGTAACTCAGTTAGTTATGATATTTTTAGGTTAGTTTTATTTTGGCGTCATAGGGGGCGTAACCTGATGTCTGCACCAGTTTTTCAGATTTATGCAAGTTTAGTTGACTTACATTTTTCCGAGGACAGCGTATGTGACCACTACCAAAAAACCTTCTGGGCACTTAAAAAAAAAACAGCGCACATTAAAAAATTGGCGCAGATAGACGCCATTGTTTTTATGCAAAGTTTTGGAGGGAGTCAAGAAGACTTTAAATATGCATCATGAAGCTGTTTTTTTTTTCCAAATCTAAAATGCAGAAAATGGAAGTCAAATGCAATTCTTTAATTTTAGATTTTTTTTCCCCCCAAAGTGCCACAACACCACCGAATATCTCCTCACCGGACTTGAGGATTGGCCGGCAGAATCACTCCCTCACCCACGGGGGCTTGGGTTCAAAAGAAGCCCTGAGGGGGTGGGGGGATTTGCCGAGCTCGTGTTCAGGCGAATGAGGGAGCGATTCTGCCGGCCTACCCTCGAGCCCAGTGAGGAGACGTTCGGGCGATAGTGGGGTGGTACTTTGAAAAAAATCTAAAATTAAAGAATTGCTTTAGACTTCGTTGCCCCATATGTCCTCAATGAATGCCTAGCTTCCCGTTCTAAGCAAGCCTGTTGCGCAGATCAGGGTGTGGTCCATACTAGGGCGTCAACCTAGGGGAGAGAGAGAGAGAGAGAGAGAGAGAGAGAGAGAGAGAGAGAGAGAGAGAGAGAGAGAGAGAGAAGCTTTAACTGTCATGTTCTTTTGAGCTTCTTGCAAAGGTACAATTAAATTATGGGGACAATATTGACAATGCCATACTCCATATGCAAGCCTTCTGCATGATGGTGCTGCGGAGGAGACGATTGATTCAACGTCATCACATGAGGAATCTCAGAGTATGTCGAATGATGGGAAGGAGGCCTTACCCATGTAGGGTATATCGAGACAGGCGTTCATACCTGCACCTGAGTGATGCAGACTGTGTGAGAAGATTGCGTTTCCGCAAAGAAGTTGTAACCGAGATCTGAGAGTTAGTAAAAGCAGACCTGGAACCTAGAAGTGTCAGGAGGACTGCTTTGTTAGTTGATGTGAAGGTTACAGCTGCACTTTCATTCTATGCATCTGGATAATTCCATTCCACAACTGGGGATGTGTGCGCCATTTCTCAACATGTAACATATATTTGCATTCAACAGGTGACTGTTGCACTATATGCCCGGAGGAATGACTACATCAAGTTCCCCATGACCGTCCAGGCAATGAGTGAAAAGGCTGTGGGCTTCTCCAGGATTGCTGGCTTCCTAAAGGTATAGGGATGCATTGACTGTACCCACATCGCCTTGCGAGCACCTCTGGAGGATTCAGAGATGTACAGGAACAGAAAAGGCTTCCACTTCACTAATGTGCAGCTCGTGTGTGACGACATGCATCGCATCATGTCAGTTGATGTGAGATACCCTGGCAGCACCCATGATGCGTTCATCCTATGAGACAGCGTTATATCTGACATGTTTGAGCAGCAACCAGAAGGGCAGAGCTGGCTGCTGGGAGACAAAGGGTACGGTCTCGCCACCTGTCTCATGCTGCCCCTACACGTAACCCGGACAGAAGCTGACCGTGAAAACAACATGTCACACAGTGCGACGCGCAGCATAATAGAGAGGACGATTGGCATCTTGAAACAGCGTTTCCGATGCCTGGACTATTCCAAAGGCTACTTTCTGTACGCCCCTGAGATTGTCGATCAGTTCACTGTTGTGTGCTGCATGCTGCATAACTTAGCCATCATGAGGCAGCAGCAGCTGGTAGTGGAAGACCCACCTGAGGTGAGAGTGGCTGATGATGAGGAGGAAGATGCAGATGACGAGGAGGAGGACGGGGACGCCATGCAACTACCTGAACCTGGAGCACGACGGCGGGGGTGGGCGAGCCGTCATGCCCCTTTAACGATTACTCGAGCGTCGCGCCAGCAGCTCATACATGAACGCTTTGCTGCCTGAAGGCTCAGCGGCAACTATTCCAAATGGACCATGTTTATTGTTTGGCGTTGTTCCGTAATGTTGTGTTATGTTAATGGAACAAATAATGGAAATGATTCTTGTTTAGTTCAAAAAGTTGTTAATAATGGAAATGATTCAGTTATAATTTAAAACATAATTTATTCAAAAGTTTAACATTTGTTTGTACTTTAACTTAACTTTAATAAAAAATATTCTTGTATCAAACAGTTTCAGTTAAGATCACTTACGAGCTCTAAAACTTGTAAATTTACATAACTTACAGTTCCAACAGTAACAATAACAACAGCAGCAGCAAAGAAAGGCTGCACCCATTTCTCCTCCACCTTATTTTAAGACTGCCCGCTGTGCTTGGTCTTGTTAACTCCACCCCTGCCCACAGGCAGTGGCGCAGCGTTTCTCGGGGTGGTACCAAACTTATTCTTACGAACATTTCGGGTAATGTGCACTTCTTGATGGGGGGGGGGGGGGGGGCGTAGGCAGGCAGTAATGTGAAAGGCCCGGCTTGGGCATCTTCAGAGGCTGGTCTGGGGATTGGAGTGGGAGTGACAGTTGATTCTGTCAATGGCCGCGGGATCTGGCCGTGTTCCCTTATTGCAGCAGCTACCTCCGACATTCCCTTCTTCATGTGCCCTGACAATGGCCCCAAGTTTCGCCATGATTTGCTCCTGATTTTTAGGAGCAACTGGTGTAGAACGGAGTATCTTAGAAATCGGAATTCTCGCCATTTAGTTTGCTCCAGTATCTAGTCAGTTAGAACAGTTTCACTTTGGAACAGAATTTTTTTTTCAAAAGGGGGCGTGTCCGGCCACTTACGCCTGTTTTCAAAGTTTCGTCAGTGAAAACTTACAAGTGAAGATTTTTGTACGCTCGAAAAAACCTTGTCTACACTTTAGAAAATCAGGCGTAGGTTACAAATCAGGCGTAGGGAATGGGGGGGGGGGGGGTTTAAAGGGAAGCTTACAAACATTAAACACCAGTTTTACAAATAAAGAGCCATCATCAATAATAAATGATAAAAACATCAATAAATCAACCAATAAATCAATCAAAAAAAATTAATAAGAAATAATTTTTTTTTAAAAATCAATAAATAAAACATTTTCTACTTACCGACTGCAGCACCGGGAGCCCTCCAACAGTGTGCTGGGATCCGAGCTGCAAACGACCTGCAGGGAGCTGGAGAATCTGGAAGTTTTTTTTAGGCGCACTTTGTGGCGCGAAAAACGGGCGTCCAGGTCGGGACTGCGCCGTTCTAGGCGCGGCTCGAAACTTGGGCCCAATGTCTCAATGACCTGCAACATTCCCTCCCTCATGTTCAACAACAGTATCAGCTACCTATGACATTCAGTTCCTCATGTGAACCGACATTGTATCAGCTGCCTGCGACATTCCCTCCCTCATGTGCCTGGACAGTGTTCCCATTTTTCAAGAGAGTGTTGTTACTTCTCCTGACAGTCCCGATACCTCGTTCCCCACCCCACTGATGGGGTCCAGGAGTGATCGCGTAAGGTCAATGCTCTCCGCATTCACTGCCATCATCTGAACCAGATCTATTCGATCCTTCACTTCAGGAGAGCGCGGTCAAGCTCTCCTTCCCCATCGCACCGAGTGCGCCTCGCTGCATCCCACTGGGACCCGCAGCCTCGGAAGATGGGGTTCTGGGTGTGCCTCGCTACAGCCCACTGGAACTCACAGCCTCGGACGGTGGGGTCCTGGGTGTGCCTCTCTGCATCCCACTGGGACCTGCAGATTTGGCCTGTGAAAAACCATGGAATGTCCCAATACTCATACCACTCAGGAAAGGGCCTGGCACCTGCACCTCCTCCAGAGTGAGTACAACAATGGAGGCTTGATCCATCCCCTCCCCTTTCCCCTCCTCCCCATGGTCTGGAATGTGGGATTGGAAGATGTTCTCCTCTTCAGGCTCGTCCGCGTCTGAATCTTCTTCTGCATCGGCTTCAGCTTCGTCGGGGTTGGCCTCAAGTTCTGCAAAATATAACAGAACAGACAAATGGTTAGCAGCAGAGGAGGGGGCAGGGTGGCATGAGTAGGCTCAAACAGCGCAAGCAGCAGGCTCATTTGAAGGACCACGATGAATGATAGCACATTGCATCAACCGAAGCGTAGCTGACGGAAACATCCCCATGAACCGAAGCATGGCTAGCTCGCGCAGTACTTAACTTAACATTTAGCAAAGCCAGACTGGAATTTGCAGGACTTACTCTCTCCCTTGAGTGGGCCCAGCTTGTGCAGTGGTGGTTGCTTTTCTCCAGGCAAGACCCATCAAAGCACCTTTTCCAAGGCTGTCAGTGGGTGCTGATTTGTCGGGCCTCCTCCTGTTCAAGTTCTTTCCCTTTTGTTGTGTGCAACCTTCCTCTGCAAAGATGAAAATATAAATTTTTGGTGAGGGTGTCTTTCTGTTGGGTGGGACATATACAGATGGTCACATTTACAATTGCAATTCCAGTGAATAAATGAAAATATTACTTACACTAACTACTTGACCAAGGTCCTGCCACCACTTCTTGCACTGGCCTCCAGACCTCGGGGTGGTCACCACTGCACAGTAATCTTCTGAAAATTGGTTCCAGCGTTTCTTCATTTCTGTTGGTGAAACTTTTGTGACCTCTGCTGGTGTCCAGCTCATGCCATCTGGCCTCAATTACAGTAACCAGTGCCTCCACTTCATCCTGTGAGAAATTCTTGGTCCTTGAGACATGTTGTATATTGTATTGCAGCTCTGATTTTTCCACTGAGAATTAAAAGTTCTCACACACAACTGGTTCTTTCAAAATGGCCAAATGTAGAACGGGAGCTCTACTGGGCATACAGTCACATCAAAATTTTTTTTATTTTCGCGCATGCGCCGGGGGTGGGGGGCATTATTTTTTTGGCCCAGACATTAGGCTCCACCCCCTGAAGCTAAACGGCAGCAATTTCAAAAAATAGAATGGGGAAACTTGCTAGTTATTTTTTTGGAGTCGTCGGAGCCAAAAAAAAACGGGCGTAACTCTTGCAATGCGCCAAAAAACGGCATTGGGGAAAATTGAGCCCTATGTTCCCTTGTTTTAGTTTCCCCTATAAGTGGAGATATCCTTTCTGCATCCACCCTATTGAGCCCCCGCATTATTTTATACGTTTCGATAAGGTCAGCTCTCATTCTTCTGAATTCCAATTGTGTATTGGCCCAACGTACTCAACCTATCTTCAGGTCAACCCCCTCATCTCCAGAATCAACCTAGTGAACCTTCTCTGAACAGCCTCCAATGCAAATATATCCTTCCTTAAATACAGATACCAAAACTGTACACAGTACTTTTAGGTGTGGTCTCACAATACAGTTGCAGCAGGACTTCTCTGCTTTTATACTCTATCCCCCTTGCAATAAAGGTCAACATTCCATTTGCCTTCCTGATTACTTGCTGTACCTGCATACTAACCTTTTGTGTTTCATGCACAAGGAACCCCAGGACTTTGCAGCACTTTGTAATTTTTCTCCATTTAAATTATAATTTGCTTTTCTATTTTTTCTGCCAAAGTGGATAACCTCACATTTTCCCACATTATACTCCATCTGCCAAATTTTTGTCCACTCACTTAGCCTGTCTATATCCCTTTGCAGATTTTGTGCATCATCCTCACAATTTGCTTTCCAAGCCATCTTTGTATCATCAGCAAACTTGGCTACATTACACTCGGTCCCTTCTTCCAAGTCATTAATATAGATTGTAAATAGTTGAGGCCTCAGTACCGATCCCTGCGGCACCCCACTAGTTACTGTTTGCCAACTGGAAAATGACCCATTTATCCCAACTCTCTGCTTTCTGTTAGTTAGCCAATCCTCTATCCAAGCTAATATACTACCCCCAACCCTGTGAACTTTCATCTTGTGCAGTAATCTTTTATGTGGCACCTTACCGAATGCGTTCTGTAAATCCAAATACACCACATCCACTGGTTCCCCCTTATCCACGCTGCTCGTTACATCCTCAAAAAACTCCAACAAATTTGTCAAACATGATTTCCCTCAAGTCACAGTTTAATTGTGTTTGTTTTAGGTTGCATGCCAGGAACGCATAGCATTTTAAGATTAAGTATTTGTAAGAGTATGCCTTTTGGAATGCAAGATATATTAGTAAATAAAAATACTAAATAATGATTTTTCATGCCAGTTTTTTTAAAAATTGGGGTTATAAGGCTACTAGCTCAGCAGATTGGTTGGCGCTGCTCTTCTGCATCAAATCCATCCTAGAATGGGAGATTAAATATATATTTTTCTCGTGTATGAAATGAGTTTGGATAGTCTTTATCCAGTGGCTTGTGATGTTGGGCCCACAGCCAAAAATGTCTCTCAAATCACCATTAAGGTATCAGCATCACTCAGAGGCTATAAGGAGTGAGAAACTGGAAACATTACAATATCAAATATGCTTCACAATATCAATGAAGATTAAGAATTAAACACGATATAGATCATATTTGGTCAAGTGTGTCCAAAGGCACTATAATGAGTCCTCTCAGCCATCACAAAAAACAGCAAAGCAAAAAAGTAACTTTGCTGACTGGGCATTAAACATTTTTGGAGCAGTTGCACTGTCCAATCATAATTTGGATTTTACATTTAAGTGCTATTATACTTACTTTGCCATTACCTTTCTGACATTGTTTGCATATAAAATGGGGTTTTTCCTTTCCTCCTCAGAAGGCGTATAAACTGGTAGAAACTGTTTGAAACAGAAAATAAAACGAATATAGTTCTGACAAGGCCAAAACTTAACTCTTGACAACTAAGTAATATTCAAATAACTATATACAGAATGGTGCAATATTCTAATAAAACAAAACCCTTTGTAATACATATGGGGCTAGACTTTCCACTTTGATTTGGGCGATATTTCCTGCCTTACGTCTTTTTTTATTTATTAGGATCGCTGGAATATCGCCCATTTTAAAAACCGCTAGTTTCGCCTTTTTCATTTGGGCGATAGCGTTAGCGATGCGAAATGGACTTTAGCGATGTATTCAGTCGTGCAAGGTTGGCGTCCATAGCAATGGCTGCTCTGCGCATGCGTGTTTTTTTTAGCAAAGAACTTTTCCCACGATTCAGGAGTTCAGTGGTCATCTGCGCATGCTCAGAAGACTGAACGAGAGGGAGAGAGGGGAGAGAGAAGCAAGTTGAGAATAAGTCTGAGAAGCGTGAAAAATGTCAAATCAATCGAGCAATAGTAGCATGCAGCAGGAGCGGTCAAGGAGGAGGAGGGCAAAAACCTTCTCTCATGAGGCCAATGAGTTCCTCGTTAATGAGGTAGAAAATCGGTGGGGCCAATTAACCCGGGATGGGGGTGGGAGTGGGGCTGGGAATCCCCCCCCGCACATATCAAAAAATATGGGCTGATATCGCCGCCGTCGTCTCATCAGTGGCCCACGATAGGCGCGAGGCAGACCAGTGCCGCAAGTTGTGGAACCGTCTGGTTGCATCGGCAAGAATAAGTATTAAATTATTACATTTTAAATTGTAATGATGCACTGACTCATTAATTAGAATGTAAATCTGCCAGATTGTAATTAAGCTGGGTAATCTTGGGTAGCTTCCCTGCTAAGATTTGGACTGGGGTCAGAACCTGCGCCCTTTAAGTCTAATTTTGCTGTGATGCCTTACATTTAATCAACAGTATTAATTATTATTTAAAGGAATGACTGGAAACAGACAGACTACAAACATTCAGCATTTCTACCACTTTAGTTTAGGAGAATTCTTGTGTGCTGTGAGCACAAGTCTTTAACTTGGGCACCATCTCCTTTTTGGTTACGTTGGTGGATGGGGCATGACTGAGCACTGAGGGGTCCGGTCACCTTTACCCAGACTGCGAGAGTCTCTCTGGCTACTGTCACTCACACAGTGATCCAGCCTGGACTGGTGGAGAGCTGCCCTGGGACACTAGCTCTGGCCACACGAAGGTCTCTGAGCATAGCCCATGGACACGGTGCCCCCCTCCCATTACAGTCCGGTCATTGCCGAACTCATCAGCGGTTCTGATTCTCTCCCCCCACCCCCCCCCCAGGGGGACCCTCCATCGATTCAAATAAACCGCCTACCTCCCCTCAGGCACCGAATGGCATGGCCCACAGATGGGGCCTTTCTTGGAGATTGTACGCGAGATGTTTGGTGTCAAGCATTAGTTCATAAACATGATCTTATTAAATATTTTCTCTCAACGTAGATATTATAACCATGTATCCATTGTGGATACAAACAGTATTAGCATATAATTTTAACGATGAATAGCATGTGGGGTGACTAATTGTTGATTACAATATCCGTTGTGTTTCCATAATAGTACCTAGTCAATTAGCTTATGCCATGCTCTCGTCACGTTTGCAGAGGAAGATATCGAAGAATCATGTGGAGCAGAGGCGGACTGGAGGAGGACCTGCTGAGCTGCACCCTTTGACGGAACTGGAAGAATGTGCTGCAGCATAAGTGGACACCCACAATCGTTCTGCCACCCATGGTGTGCAGATTCCGTTGTTGTGCCATGTAAGTAATGTGTAAAGCAGTGGCAAACCAGTGGTAATTTAATGGCATTTCATTATAATATATGAATGATGTAATGTTATGCATGCAGTTTCTGTACTCTTATGTTAATCATATGTATCGTCTCTCATTCACATTTATTGCAGTAGTGTTGCTCCTCGTACATATGCCAGCGCAATGCAAGCATTCTCATGTCTCTCCTTCTTTTCTAATAATCTCAATTATGTTTCCAGCTCCCCAGACGCAAAGGGAGGTCCCTGCACCAACACTTGTACCGCTGCAGGTCGTCATCACCAAGGGTGATGAACACCAAAGTGAGCAGGACAACGAAACAGAGCCTGATTTTTCATCTGTGGTACCTGCGGCCACGTCATCCTCAACGTGATGAAGTAGCGGGGCCAAGCAGCTTGCAGCAGGCCACTCCAAGGCGTCCAGTGCCCATGCCGACCCCGCGGAGGACGAGTCGGGCAGATGCAAATGAGGACATAGCATCACTGTCAAGGACGAGCGATGACATAGGTCGAGAGCTCCTCCAGGCGCTTGATGGGTTGACCGGCAACATTGCCACACTGTCTGCGAGAATAACGGAGGGCATGGAGCAGATAGTTGCAGCAATGGGGCAAACAACCAACTCTGTCGATGCCTTGCGGCATGCAATAGTTTCGGGATACGGCACTGCACCCCAAGGTGCCGTAACATCAACCACCACGACAGATGAGAGACAGGAGGCAATGTCTTCTCCTTCAGCCACTGAGGTCATTCTGCCTATGTCACCCCCCCCCCTCACCCCATCCCATCCCGCTCCTCACAGCAGCAGCCCTCGAGGTGCTCTACTGCAAGAAGTCTTGGTCCCATTACTTGGGGAGTATGTGGGAAATGGGGGGTTACGACAAGGGGGGGGGGGGGGAATGGGGTTAAGGTACAGGAGGGAAGCGTGGCCACAGGTAGGGAGGGTGCGGGGGCTGTATATTGTTGTTATTAAAAAAAAATTGTTGAATGTTGACTGTTGGGAATGGTGAGAGGGTGCTGTTATATTGTTCTGTTAAAAATGTTGTTCACTGTTGAGGATGGGCGGGTGTTATATGTGTTTGTTAAAAACATTTTTAAATTAAGTGTTAAATTATTAAACATTTTTATTTAAGTTTACAACTGTTTTGAAGTGTCTTCTAATAACATAAGGTATAACATCAATACAATGGTTGGAAACAATGGCCATGGCCAGGCAAGGATGAAACGTATCGCAACTGTAACGGTCACCAACGTAACTTCACACAAAGCGTTCATTTATGAGCTGCTGACACAAGAGTTTTGCAGCTGCGTAACTACCATGGGGCTTTTCCAGTGGTGTTGCGGGGGGGGGGGGGGCTTGGGTTCATTGCCAGGCTGATTGCCCTCCCCGAGGTCCACAGCCTCCTCCTTGTCCTCCCCTTTCCTGAGGTGGACCGGCGATCCCATCTGGCAATTGTTGCCCTCTCCTGATAGCTAGGTTATGCAACATGCAGCACACCACAATGAACTCAGCGACCTGCTCAGGGTGGTATTGTAGGTTGCCTCCTGAGTGGTCCAGGCATCTGAAGTACTGCTTCAGAACTCCAATTGTCTTTGACGATAGTGTGTGTAGCTGTATGGCTTTCATTGTAGCGCTTCTCGGCTTCTGCTTACGCAGGGGGGCGGGGGTCATGAGCCAGTTGGCAAAGCCATATCCTTTTTCCCCCAGCATCCAACCGTGATTTGTGGTTAAACTCTTAAACAGATCAGAAACAGTGCTCTCATGCAAGATGTGTGCATCATGGATACTCCCTGGAAAATTTGCATTTACTGCCATGATTATTTGCTTGTGGTTGACAATGAGCTGCACATTCAGGGAGTGGAATCCGTTTTGGTTCCAAAACACCTCTGCATCCTGTAAAGGTGCTCGCAGGATGATGTGCCTACAGTCGATTGCTCCCTGCACCTTGGGGAAGTTTGCTATTCTCGATAAACCCAAAGCCCTCTCACTCTGTGCTCCCTGGTCATAGGGAAGTTTATAAAGTCCATCCTGCGTGCGTAAAGGGCTTCAGTCACCTATCGAATGCAGCAATGTGTGGCGTGCTGAGAGATACTGCAAATGTCGCCAGCTGAGGCCTGAAAGGAGCCCGATGCGTAGAAGGAAAGTGCTGCAGTAATCTTAACCTCAATGGGCAGTGTAGTCCTGATGGTGCTGTTGGCTGCAGACCTCCCTTAATTAACTGGCATATCTCACTGATGATATCCTTTTGGAATCGCAGCCTTCTAACGCATGTGTTATCGGACACGTCCAGGTATGATCGCTTATCCCTGTAAATGCATTGGCTATACTGTCTCCTCCTCTTCCTCCTCAGCAGTCTGCCACCTCTTTGATTGGGCACATAAAGCTCTCAATAAACCTTCTCCCATCTCTATTCTGCAGCATGTGATTAATCACATTGAAAAATTACAGACCACATCACTATAAATGCCCTTAATTTGTCCTCAACGAATACAAATGCGATTAGATGATTGGCAAGAGTCAAAAACGCCCTTAAAATCACTCACAAATTGCTTCTCCTGACAAGCATTTCAAGCAGCCTTTTATTAAAGATCCTCCGAATTACAAAATGGCATTCATAGCGCCGAGTTAAGGTCAGGTGATTGCAGTTTTTCGGGCCAGCGATCATTTGGGCGAAGTGCTGAAAATAACGCTTGCCGATCATCTGGGCGATAATCGGGCGTTAGTTTCCAGTATAACCAGTATTCTCAGCCTTGCACGAGGATGACATCATATTTTTTTAAAAATAGGCCGGGCAATGCAGCTCATTCCTGTATGCCGAAAATTGCGCCAGAGATAAATGGGCTATAATCGGGCGCTAGTTTCCATTTTTCATCAAAAATAGGTGATAGCCCGAATCTTAGCGCTTATACGGGCGCTAAATGGGCGATGATGTGCCGAAAGTCTAGCCCATGCAATTTACTGAATCTTTTAACTCAAAGTATTTGTTTTCTACATTATCAAGCATTTTATGATAAATGATCAGATCAGTCGCCAAATTTATTTGTTTGATCTCCAAACCATTCCTCTCAAAATTCCATAAGACACTGTGTATTGTGGTTAAACCATCCATTCATATAGAGGAACTTACAAACAAAATGAAGGAATTTCACAAGCCTGACTACAAACTGGATATAAAAAAATCCCACCGTATGCATTGTGATAAATTACTAAGAAATTAGATCAGTTTAAAAAAAATCTAACCATATTCATAGGCCATATTGTTAGAAACTAAAGATGCCTAAAAATTTATATGATTATGCGATTAAAACTGTGACGGGAAAAAGCTGTGTTTAAATTGCAGGCGGAGAGTCTCTTCGGATCAGAGAAATGCTTAGAAATGTCTTGGTTCTCTATGGAGAGTATAGTTCTTTATATACGTACTATATACAATCTCCCTGTTGTTAAGCGATATCTCTTGTTTTTAAATTGAGACCTGAACCTTGTTTATATATTTTACGTATAATGCCAAGGTAGGATTTGAAGTTAGCTTAACAGAACTGTTTGATGGAAGGAAGTTCGTAGGATTTAACGTAAACACAGACAGTTTGCTATGTCGTAAAGAAGTTAACGACCGGGTTAGACTGAGAAAGCTCTGCTTTGGGCCTCATAGTTCAAAGGGTAGAGGACTAGGCCTTGTATTGATTGACATCATAAAGGAGGTATAAAGCACTGACCACACTTGATCAGCTCCGCTGGGCAGGCCACATAGTTCACATGCCAGACACGAGACTCCCAAAGCAAGCGCTCTACTCGGAACTCCTTCACAGCAAATGAGCCAAAGGTGGGCAGTGGAAACATTACAAGGATGCCCTCAAAGCCTCCCTGATAAAGTGCAATATCCCCACTGACACCTGGGAGTCCCTGGCCAAAGAGCACTCTAAGTGGAGGAAGTGCATCCGGGAGGGTGCTGAGCACCTCGAGTCTCATCGCCAAGAGCATGCAGAAAGCAAGCACAGCAGTGGAAAGAGCATACGGCAAACCAGTCCCAACCACCCCTTCCCTCAACGACTATCTGTCCCATCTGTGACAGAGACTGTGGTTCTCGTATTGGACTGTTCAGCCACCTAAGAACTCATTTTAAGAGTGGAAGCAAGTCTTCCTCGATTCCGAGGGACTGCCTATGATGAAAGAAGGTAACACTCTGAAGCAAACAGGTTTCATGGGATCAAAAGGCAAGATAGAGACGAAAGAGATAAGATACGAATTTCAAAGAATGAATCAAAGACATGTGGCCAAAATCTTTAGGGTGGGTTTTTGACACAAGAATCGAGACAAAGAACTAGAAGTCTTATTGCATATTAAGTTTTAGGAAAACCTCGACAGGTCAAAAGGTCTCGTCAATATCCCATGTCAGGCCCACCCCTAAAACGAGAAAAAATGTAGCCTGTTCAAGGTTGCTCTCACAAATGGCGAGAGGTGCGGAGAGTCGGCGAGAGGTGCGTGGAGGCGCGTCGGGACTTCGGAGAGAGGCCGATAAAAGGCGTACTTGTGCAGCTACAGGGAGAAGGCAAAAAAGAAGTAGAAAGAAACAAAGGTGATGTCACAGCCAAGGGGGTAAGTAATTGGCTAGTGATTGGTGAGTAGCTTTTCTTTTTTCTCTTCTATAACAGTGAGTAAACTTTAGCATTGTTGTTGCCTATCTAAGGGTTAAGTCATGGCAGGAGAGCTCGGTCACGTGTTATGCTCCTCCTGTACCATGTGGGAACTCAGGGACGACTCCAGTGTCCCTGACGACTCCGTGTGCGAGAAGTGCATCCGCCTCCAGCTCCTGACGGACCGCGTTGCGGAGTTGGAGCTGAGGGTGGATTCACTCTGGAGCATCCACGATGCTGAGAATGACGTGAGTAGCACGTGTAGCGAGTTGGTCGTACCGCAGGGAAAGGGTCCACAGCCAGATAGGGAATGGAAGACCAGCAGGAAGAGCAGTGCAAGGAAGGTAGTGCAGGGGTCCCCTGTGGTCATCCCCCTGCAAAACAGATACACTGCTTTGAGTACTGTTGAGGGGGATGACTCATCAGGGGAGGGCAGCAGCAGCCAAGTTCATGGCACCGTGGCTGGCTCTGTTGCACAGGAGGACAAGAAAAAGAGTGGGAGAGCGATAGTGATAGGGGATTCAATTGTAAGGGGAAATAGATAGGCGTTTCTGCGGCCGCAACCGAGACTCCAGGATGGTATGTTGCCTCCCTGGTGCAAGGGTCAAGGATGTCTCGGAGAGGGTGCAGGACATTCTAAAAAGGGAGGGAGAACAGCCAGTTGTCGTGGTGCACATTGGTACAAACGACATAGGTTAAAAAAAGGGATGAGGTCCTACGAAGCGAGGAGCTCAATTAAAAAGTAGGACCTCAAAAGTAGTAATCTCGGGATTGCTACCAGTGCCACGTGCTAGTCAGAGTAGGAATCGCAGGATAGCGCAAATGAATACGTGGCTTGAGCAGTGGTGCAGCAGGGAGGGATTCAAATTCCTGGGGCATTGGAACCGGTTCGGGGGGAGGTGGGACCAGTACAAACTGGACGGTCTGCACCTGGGCAGGATCGGAACCAATGTCCTAGGGGGAGTGTTTGCTAGTGCTGTTGGGGAGGAGTTAAACTAATATGGCAGGGGGATGGGAACCAATGCAGGGAGACAGAGGGAAACAAAAAGGAGATAAAAGCAAAAGACAGAAAGGAGATGAGGAAAAGTGGAGGGCAGAGAAACCCAAGGCAAACAACAAAAAGGGCCACTGTACAGCAAAATTCTAAAAGGACAAAGGGTGTTAAAAAAACAAGCCTGAAGGCTTTGTGTCTTAATGCAAGGAGTATCCGTAATAAGGTGGATGAATTAACTGTGCAAATAGATGTTAACAAATATGATGTGATTGGGATTACGGAGACGTGGCTCCAGGATGATCAGGGCTGGGAACTCAACATCCAGAGGTATTCAACATTCAGGAAGGATAGAATAAAAGGAAAAGGAGGTGGGGTAGCATTGCTGGTTAAAGAGGAGATTAATGCAATAGTTAGGAAGGACATTAGCTTGGATGATGTGGAATCTATATGGGTAGAGCTGCAGAACACCAAAGGGCAAAAAAATATTAGTGGGAGTTGTGTACAGACCTCCAAACAGTAGTAGTGATGTTGGGGAGGGCATCAAACAGGAAATTAGGGGTGCATGCAATAAGGGTGCAGCAGTTATAATGGGTGACTTTAATATGCACATAGATTGGGCTAACCAAACTGGAAGCAATACGGTGGAGGAGGATTTCCTGGAGTGCATAAGGGATGGTTTTCTAGACCAATATGTCGAGGAACCAACTAGGGGGGAGGCCATCTTAGACTGGGTGTTGTGTAATGAGAGAGGATTAATTAGCAATCTCGTTGTGCGAGGCCCCTTGGAGAAGAGTGACCATAATATGGTAGAATTCTGTATTAGGATGGAGAATGAAACAGTTAATTCAGAGACCATGGTCCAGAACTTATAGAAGGCTAACTTTGAAGGTATGAGGCGTGAATTGGCTAGGATAGATTGGCGAATGATACTTAAGGGGTTGACTGTGGATGGGCAATGGCAGACATTTAGAGACCGCATGGATGAACTACAACAATTGTACATTCCTGTCTGGCGTAAAAATAAAAAAGGGAAAATGGCTCAACCGTGGCTATCAAGGGAAATCAGAGATAGTATTAAAGCCAAGGAAGTGGCATACAAATTGGCCAGAAATAGCAGCGAACCCGGAGACTGAGAGAAATTTAGAACTCAGCAGAGGAGGACAAAGGGTTTGATTAGGGCAGGGAAAATGGAGTACGAGAAGAAGCTTGCAGGGAACATTAAGACGGATTGCAAAGGTTTCTATAGATATGTAAAGAGAAAAAGGTTTGTAAAGACAAACGTAGGTCCCCTGCAGTCAGAATCAGGGGAAGTCATAGCGGGGAACAAAGAAATGGCGGACCAATTGAACAAGTACTTTGGTTCGGTATTCACTAAGGAGGACACTAACAACCTTCCGGATATAAAAGGGGTCAGAGGGTCTAGTAAGGAGGAGGAACTGAGGGAAATCCTTTTTAGTCGGGAAATTGTGTTGGGGAAATTGATGGGATTGAAGGTCGATAAATCCGCAGGGCCTGATGGACTGCATCCCAGAGTACTTAAGGAGGTGGCCTTGGAAATAGCGGATGCATTGACAGTCATTTTCCAACATTCCATTGACTCTGGATCAGTTCCTATCGAGTGGAGGGTAGCCAATGTAACCCCACTTTTTAAAAAAGGAGGGAGAGAGAAAACAGGGAATTATAGACCGGTCAGCCTGACATCGGTAGTGGGTAAAATGATGGAATCAATTATTAAGGATGTCATAGCAGCGCATTTGGAAAGAGGTGACATGATAGGTCCAAGTCAGCATGGATTTGTGAAAGGGAAATCATGCTTGACAAATCTTCTGGAATTTTTTGAGGATGTTTCCAGTAGAGTGGACAAGGGAGAATCAGTTGATGCGGTATATTTGGATTTTCAGAAGGCTTTCGACAAGGTCCCACACAAGAGATTAATGTGCAAATTTAAAGCACATGGGATTGGGGGTCGTGTGCTGACATGGATTGAGAACTGGTTGTCAGACAGGAAGCAAAGAGTAGGAGTAAATGGGTACTTTTCAGAATGGCAGGCGGTGTCTAGTGGGGTACCGCAAGGTTCTGTGCTGGGGCCTCAGCTGTTTACATTGTACATTAATGATTTGGACGAGGGGATTAAATGTAGTATCTCCAAATTTGCGGATGACACTAAGTTGGGTGGCAGTGTGAGCTGTGAGGAGGATGCTATGAGGCTGCAGAGCGACTTGGATAGGTTAGGTGAGTGGGCAAATGCATGGCAGATGAAGTATAATGTGGATAAATGTGAGGTTATCCATTTTGATGGTAAAAACAGAGAGACAGACTATTATCTGAATGGTGACAGATTAGGAAAAGGGGAGGTGCAACGAGACCTGGGTGTCATGGTACATCAGTCATTGAAGGTTGGCATGCAGGTACAGCAGGCGGTTAAGAAAGCAAATGGCATGTTGGCCTTCATAGCGAGGGGATTTGAGTACAGGGGCAGGGAGTGTTGCTACAGTTGTACAGGGCCTTGGTGAAGCCACACCTTGAGTATTGTGTACAGTTTTGGTCTCCTAACCTGAGGAAGGACATTCTTGCTATTGAGGGAGTGCAGCGAAGGTTCACCAGACTGATTCCCGGGATGGCGGGACTGACCTATCAAGAAAGACTGGATCAACTGAGCTTGTATTCACTGGAGTTCAGAAGAATGAGAGGGGACCTCATAGAAATGTTTAAAATTTTGATGGGTTTAGACAGGTTAGATGCAGGAAGAATGTTCCCAATGTTGGGGAAGTACAGAACCAGGGGTCACAGTCTAAGGATAAGGGGTAAGCCATTTAGGACCGAGATGAGGAGAAACTTCTTCACCCAGAGAGTGGTGAACCTGTGGAATTCTCTACCACAGAAAGTTGTTGAGGCCAATTCACTAAATATATTCAAAAAGGAGTTAGATGTAGTCCTTACTACTAGGGGGATCAAGGGGTATGGCGAGAAAGCAGGAATGGGGTACTGAAGTTGCATGTTCAGCCATGAACTCATTGAATGGCGGTGCAGGCTAGAACGGCCTGCCCCTATTTTCTATGTTTCTATGGTGTGAGGGGAGAGTGAAACAGAAGTTGGGCTGGTCAAACATTCTGAGTGATCCCATGCTTTACCAAAAGAAGCTCTCGACAAATAAAGAGACTGCACGCCAGAGAACTGCTCAAGTGCACCAGCTGTTTGTCCGACTGGATCGGTATCAACTACTTTTTATGGTTGTATGTTTTTGCTGTTTAACTAATGTGTTATATGCCATCTTAAACTCTGATTAAACACAATATACCCATCAGATTGGATTACAGTCGATCCTGATTATTAAAGTGACTAAAGATAGCCTTAAATGTGGCTATTTCTAACAAAACAGGAACATTTGCAGTGTACAAAATATTCTAAGTTTCAGTTTTACTGAGTGTGGTGTGTGTGCCCTCCAACAGATATTTGTAACAGATGATACATAATATACTTTTCCAATATTTTATTACATTCTAATGAAGAATAAATGTTATACCAAATGTTATATCAAAGTTAAAAAACATTTTTTTAATAGAACTATGCACCAGGATTTCTAACTAATTAAGTTATGTGAAGCATATTCCCTCTCAAAAGGTTAAAATGTTTTTTTTCCCCATATACACAACTCGGAAATCACAATGATTGTAATACCCATTTTATCTTCATGGAAAAAAATGTTGACAGTGTACAAAATTTTAGGTTGGGGAGTACAAAGCCCTTTTAATTTGAATGAAATTGTCTATGATTGCTGGAGATGTATACATATATAAAAATTCAACTGAATTGAGATTAGGGCATCAAATGTTCATAATTTGGATTGTAAATTTTGGTGATTTTTTTCCCCAAAAGAACATTGTTCCTCTTATTTGGAAAGGAACAGAAATAAATAAATCTGTGGTTGGTATTTTATGAAGCTTGGGGTGGGGGAGATCACGACTCTCATGACATCTGATAAGATGTTCCCTATTTGTTCAATGATTTTGTACCCGTAGATGGCAGGTCTTATCCTAAAGGAGGCTATTCAATATACAAATAAGGAAGATTGTTAAATCGCAACATCCTTTTCCAGAAGATGCTGCTCTGATCTGACTGAAATCTTTTCTAGTTTGGTATCTTTAAAATCTAACCCAATTAATAAAACGACAGTAAACATTCCAATCCTGAAAAAAGGCAAAATAAAACTAACCTCCATTTCCACATTGTTGTGTAGCTGGCACAAGGTGAGCCAAAGGATTTTTAACCTGAGAAACAAGATTGTTAGTAAAATTTCCATTGTATACATGATATTATCAGCTGGTAATGTTACCAGAAAATATTAAATCATGCAATTCATAACACATTTATCGGATACAAGACATGCCACATAAAATACAAACACAGTTAAATGTTTAACTGTTTACAATTTGAGGTTGAAATGTGCATTTCCCCTCCAACACTGTTAGAATTTATTGCGCTCAGTGAACTTGTCAGAACTAGAGCAGAGATTCCCAAACTGGAGGGCGTGCTCCTTCTGGGGGGATGCGAGGGTATCAGGGAATGTAAAGAGAATGCTAACTGTAGCCCATTAACAGATAATGCCTGCAATAAGTATAATTTCCATTGGTGGCGCTGTAGCACGCCCTTCAACTCTGTTCGGCTGATTCCCGACTGCTCTGGCTGAAAGTCAGGCATCTCCTGCGAACAGTTCCAGCTTACAGGTATTTTCATACTCAGTTTAAATGTGTTTCAGTTCAAAAAAATATTTTCTTTCTGCTGTACCTTTTATACAGGATAAGTTTATTTTTCAAAGTGCTCACGAGACCAGAGGACCCTGCTGCCATAAATAAATAAATAAATAATAAATAGTAAGTTAGAACCCCTTGCTGATTCGGATTCAGAAATCTGTTTAAAAAGTTCTTTGCCCCAAGTTCTGCAGTTCCTTGTAACGTCCATTTTTTTTGTTTTGAAGTCCTCATGAGCCCTTGGGTCTCCGAGATTTTTAGACGGAATAAATATGTTCCTCCTTTTAAAAACTTGTCTCGGGGGACCTCAAAAATTACTTTCCAAAAAGTTGCAGAGCACTGGGAAGTAAAGCTTATTTTGCCCTGCTTGGATATTGTGTTGCTGCATGCTCAGCATCATTTTAAATTGAGAAATAAATTAATAATTGCATTCCAACTCATGGGTCCTTAATATTTGCATAAGCCTCCTCCTTCATTATACCCTGTTCCCACCCCCAACCATAGACCCATTTTAGTTCCGTCTGTAGGGGGATGTTTATCCGGCACACTATTCACATCCCCAACCTGAGAGGAGAGGCCTTCAGTTTTCCTTTCAGTGACACTGCTTACACCATGTAAACATAGTATAAACTTCTCCGATCTGCTTGTGCTTCACTGACATTACTTCGGCAGAAGTGTGGTGGAAATCCCATTTACATGGGTAAATGCGGTTTGTGCTGCACTTTTGGAAAATTTACACCAGTGAAATGTAAGCAGTCACCAGGAATTTCCCAGCCAGGGAGTTCTAATGATATGATTGGACCATATTAAAACCCAAAAGTGTAAGGGAGCAGAATTAGAGCAGTTAATGCGACAAAACTGATGGTTTTCGGGGTTACTAACTTTATCTACACTAACAATGATTATGTAAAAATACAACCTAGAAAGATGGGGGTGCACATGGGACAAGAATCTACGAAGGGGAACCCAGCAAAAAGAGTTTGGGAACCTCAACTTAAAAAAATGAATGCGCACAAATAATTGCCAATTGGAAGATGATCTGTAAATCTGTCAAAATGTTGATTTGACTGATAGTACTTCACTCAAACTTCAGAGGGCATCAGAGTAACCTCACTGAGATATGGAATAAGCTTTAGATTTTCTGATCTTTGATTTGAGGCCCAAAAACTGCAATCATCGCCACTTCAGATTAATTTCAAGTGGAATGTCTCAGTTTTAGTTCAGAGCAAAAACGGTCAGATGATAAAGTTATGATTTATCAAATAAACCACAATGAATACACATGAACTTAATGTAATATTTTAACTAGCTCTTGAAATTGCTACAATGATTACCGGATATTGGGCTTGAGATTAGTTTTAGTTAGTTTGTTCCTGAGAGTTTTAGAAGAAAAAACTCTCCTCTAGTTCTCCCCACATTAGTCCCTAATCAAAAGATACTTTCCTTCCAAGCCTCTGCCCATGCCATTCTTAAGGAGCTCCAGTTCCACCTGTGCATGCAAAATAGTTGTCACCCTGGATCCAAGCTCCCCAACTACTACTTTGTTCTCAACTCTGTTGTATTAGGGATAGTGTTAAATCCAAGGAAGAGGCATATAAATTGGCCAGAAAAAGCAGAAAACCTGAAGACTGGGAGAAATATAGAATTCAGCAGAGGAGGACTAAGGCTTTAATTAGGAAGGGGAAATAGAGTATGAGAGGAAGCTTGCAGGGAACATAAAAACTGACTGCAAAAGCTTCTATCGATATGTCAAGAGAAAAAAAAAAGTGAAGACAACTGTAGGTCCCTTGCAGTCAAAATCAGGTGAATTCATAATGGGGAACAAGGAAATGGCAGACCAATTGAACAAATACTTTGGTTCTGTCTTCACTAAGGAAGACACAAATAACCTCCCGAAAATACTAGGCGACCAAGCGTCTAGCGAGAAGGAGGAACTGAGGGAACGGAGGGAGATACTTATTAGCTAGGAAATGGTATTAGAGAAATTGATGGGATTAAAGGCCGATAAGACCCAGGGCCTGATAGTCTGCATCCCAGAGTACTTAAGAAAGTGGCCCTAGAAATAGTAGATGCATTAGAGGTCATTTTCCAACATTCCACGGACGCTGGACCAGTTCCTATGGATTGGAGGGTAGCTAATGTAACCCCTCTTTTTAAAAAAGGAGGGAGAGAATATACAGGGAATTATAGACTGGTTAGCCTGACATTGGTAGTGGGGAAAATGCTGGAATCCAATCATTAAAGATGTAATAGCAGCGCATTTGGAAAGCAGTGACAGGATCGGTCTAAGTCAGCATGGATTTATGAAAGGGAAATCATGCTTGACAAATCTTCTAGAATTTTGAAGATGTAACTATTGGCGTGGATAAGGGAGAACCAATGGATGTGGTGTATTTGGACTTTCAAAAGGCTTTTGACAAGGTCCCACACAAGAGATTAGTGTGCAAAATTAAGGCACATGGGATTGGGGGTAATGTATTGACGTAGATAGAGAACTGGTTGGCAGACAGGAAACAAAGAGTGGGAATAAACGGGTCCATTTCAGAATGGCAGACAGTGACTAGTGGGGCCGCAAGGTTCAATGCTGGGACCCCAGCTCTTTACAATATACATCGATGATTTAGATGAAGGAATTGAGTGTAATATCTCCAAGTTTGCAGATGACACTAAGCTGGGTGGCAGTGTGAGCTGTGAGGAGGATGCTAAGAGGCTGCAGGGTGACTTGGACAGGTTAGGTGAGTGGGCAAATGCATGGCAGATGCAGTATAATGAGGTTATTCACTTTGGTGGCAAAACAGGAAGGCAGATTATCTGAATGGTGGCAGATTAAGAAAAGGGGAGGTGCAACGAGACCTGGGTGTCATGGTACATCAATCATTGAAGGTAGGCATGTAGGTACAGCAGGCAGTAAAGAAAGCAAATGGCATGTTGGCCTTCATAGCGAGAGGATTTGAGTATAGGAGCAGGAAGGTCTTGCTGCAGTTTTACAGGGCCTTGGTGAGACCACACCTTGAGTATTGTGTGCAGTTTTGGTCTCCTAATCTGAGGAAGGACATTCTTGCTAGTGAGGGAGTGCAGCAAAGGTTCACCAGACTGAATCCCGGGATGGCAGGACTGACATAAGAAGAAAGACTGGATCGACTCGGCTTATATTCATTGGAATTTAGAAGAATGAGAGGGGATCTCAGAAGTATATAAATTTCTGATGGGTTTGGACAGGTTAGATGCAGGAAGAATGTTCCCGATGTTGGGGAAGTCTAGAACCAGGGGTCACAGTCTAAGGATAAGGGGTAAGCCATTTAGGACCGAGATGAGGAGAAACTTTTTCATCCAGAGAATTGTGAACCTATGGAATTCTCTACCACAGAAAGTTGTTGAGTCCAGTTCATTGGATATATTCAAAAGGGAGTTAGATGTGGCCCTTATGGCTAAAGGGATCAGGGGGTATGGAGAGAAGCAGGAGTGGGGTACTGAAGTTGCATGATCAGCCATGACCATATTGAATGGTGGTGCAGGCTTGAAGGGCCGAATGGCCTGCTCCTGCACCTATTTTCTATATTTCTATGTTGTGCTTCTTTCCTGTCCCATTTTTCTTTCTCCAGTTCCTTTTTCCCCCAAATCTCAACTTGACTCCATCGGTTGTTTCTCCCCCACAGAACACATCTCTTTTCCACTCAGTTTTTTCCTGTTTGAGCTTGGGAATCATCCACTACATACCTCAACTCAGTTCAATAGCTTCTGCAAGACTCTCCACCCCTTTCAACATCCGACGGGTGTCTTCCCCCCCCCCCATCCCGCCAAAATGTCTCCTCCCTCAATAGCAAGTACAATTTCCAGAGGAGCATGTCGCCATCCTAAGCTTTACTGAGACTTGGCTCACTAATGGCAGTTTTTCTCCCTCATCAAGACTCAATCACACCATGTCACCCTGTCCAAATACTAAGCCCACTTTGGCCTATCCTATTTCTACAGTTCCACCTCAGCTTTTCAGCACCTCACCCTTTTTGCCACCGTACCCCACCTCTTCTTAAAATTCCTCATGTGCTTAAACCTCCAGGAGTTCTCTGAAAATTTCGACATCCTATCCACTCTCTGTTTCTGCACTGAGTGATATCAATCCCAGCAATTTCAATCCCTATTTTAGCTCCCTGAGCCCTAACTTCACTAATCTGATTGCCTGCTTGATTCTCTCAAATTCACCCTCCAAACTGATGGCCTCATTACCCACCTCCTTCATCACACAGAGATCTCAAGACCTATCACAAATGGAGCTTTCTCAGATCACTTTCTAATTTCCATAACTTTATACATCTCTTCTGTCTGCCCAGACCTTTTCCACTTTGTGATTCAAAAAAACAAGCAAGATATTCTTTTCTGGGTAACAACTTGTATTGAATGATTCAGGAAGAAGGTGCAATGAGTCACCTATATTTTTAAACAATGAAGTGTTTTTGAATTACTTGGCAAAAAGAGCACATTTTGTCAAAAATGTTTAATGCAGTTAAGTTTTATACAATCTATATTAACAACTTGGAAGAAGGGACTGAGTGTAACGTGGCCAAATTTGCTGACGATACAAAGATGGGAGGAAAAGCAATGTGTGAGGAGGACACTAAAAATCTGCAAAAGGACATAGACAGGCTAAGTGAGTGGGCAAAAAATTGGCAGATGGAGTATAATGTTGGAAAGTGTGAGATCATGCACTTTGGCAGAAAAAAATCAAAGAACAAGTTATTATTTAAATGGAGAAAGATTGCAATGCTGCAGTACAGCGGGACCCGGAGGTACTTGTGCATGAAACACAAAAGGATAGTATGCAGGTACAGCAAGTGATCAAGAAGGCCAATGGAATCTTGGCTTTTATTGCAAAGGGGATGGAGTATAAAAGCAGGGAAGTCTGGCTACAGCTATACAGTGTATTGGTGAGGCCACACCTGGAAAACTGCATGCAGTTTTGGTTTCCATATTTACGAAAGGATATACTTGCTTTGGAGGCAGTTCAGAGAAGGTTCACTAGGTTGATTCCGGGATGAGGGGGTTGACTTATGAGGAAAGGTTGAGTAGGTTGGGCCTTGACTCATTGGAATTCAGAAGAATGAGAGGTGATCTTATCGAAACGTATAAGATTATGAGGGGGCTTGACAAGGTGGATGCAGAGCGGATGTTTCCACTGATGGGGGAGACTAGAATTAGAGAGCATCATCTTAGAATAAGGGGCTGCCCATTTAAAATTGAGATGAGGAGAAATTTCTTCTGAGGGTTGTAAATCTGTGGAATTCGCTGCCTCAGAGAACTTTGGAAACTGGGACATTGAATAAATTTAAGACAGAAATAGACAGTTTCTTAAAATGATAAGGGGATAAGGGGTTATTGGGAGCGGACGGGGAAGTGGAGCTGAGTCCATGATCAGATCAGCCATGATCTTATTGAATGGTGGGGCAGGCTCGAGGGGCTGTATGGCCGACTCCTGTTCCTATTTCTTATGTTCTTATACTTTGAAAACAGCTGTGCAAAAAAAAAATCACACAAGACTCACATTTGTAACATGACTTTGAACTAAGCCATATATCACTGCAGTAAACAAAAAATTATTTGAAGTCATTATAATTGCAGGGCAACACCGTGCCTATTACTTGTTAAGTGATTGCTTCTAGTGGTATGAAGATAGTGGTATGAAGATGTGCACAACTCACTCCTCCTCTACAGGGAACATATGGATAAAGCAAATACTGGATATCTGTCACTTTGAAAATGATAAATGGGCTGCATATGAAATTGAGCAAACACCATGACATGCAGCTCACCCCATCTTTTCAGTCAAAGGTACACTGTAAGAAGGACTGATATTTGAGAATTAGAGATTCGTAATAGATAGGAATCAATTATGTATAGATTCAATAGTAGTCAATGACCAGCTAATCTTACCCATGATTCTCTGCAGACATGGCAATGGTGAAGACTGTTCAAAGGCAGTTAAAACAGCTTTTGACGGAACTCAGGCAGACAAGCAGGCAAATGCCGCGAGTGATAGTTAATATAAAGCAGTAAAATGAGACAGCTTGAAAGAGGCCCCTTGGTACAGCTTGGAGCTAGGAACAAGAGAGATAAGACAAATTCCAATGTGCTGGGGCAGGCATGGCCAGGATGATACCTTTAGTGTGAGTGACGAGGGTTTTTGACCATTAGAACCAATTAAAAAGAATGATTTTGTTGAAAACCATATATGACACTGGCCAAGCAAACCTTTGATAAGAAATAGGTTAAAACCTCAAGAAATAGCTTTACACAGGGACTGCGGAAAGAACAAACTGACCAAAGATAACATCTCCTTGTGTCTGAGAGGTTCCAGGAATTAAGACTGCGAGGACAACTCGTTAAACTTTGGCTGATGCAAGCTGAATAAATCTTGATCTATTGCTCGTACATACTGACTGCTGCCTAATTAGTGTCTTGTCCAAGAACCTTTAAGTTCTACACCTGAAACTATCATTTCAATCCGGAGGTTCCCCACTAACCACATCAAGAAAGTACACATTGTCCCTGCGTTCACCCATTATCCAGTGAGTTCCTGACCCAATAACTTCATCCCCACCAAATCCTGCTGACTCTTAAATCTTCGCTGTTGTGTACCTTCAAGAACCATATAATGTAAACTGTAATGTACCATAAACCAAAACTCCTTTTTGAATTGAATAAAAACCTTAATCTTATTTATTTATGGTATCTTCCATTTAAAAACTTTAGAAGTGACTATGTGCTAAATAAATAACAATTTGCCAACAATAAAAAAAAATGAACAAAAATGAAGTCAACTTACGCTCCAGGTCCTTGCCATGTCCAAGTGATTGTATCCTAGAAATAGAAAAAACGAAAATCTGTCTCAAAATGTTTGTTTACTGAGGGTTGGATATTGTAGGGAGACAGATATTCAAACTGGTTTGAGATTTATAGGGGCAGTAACAGATAGAGTTGCTTGGAATGTACTGTGCAGCCTGATGGAGCCATAGAAATGACATGCAACGGAAGTGTTAATGAAGAAGGGTGCAAGGTTAGACAGTGGTCTGAAGTTTTGCTTAGTTGAAATTTTGCTAGGAGTGTGCTAAGATAAGGCGCATGAACAACTGAATTACTCTGTGAAAAGATTGGTATTAGCAAGCCTAAAGAGCCTATTTTTGTTTCATATTTCTTCTTCGTATTTTTAAACCAGAAGTAGGTAAATGTATGCTTTCATACAATGTAGCACATAGTAACAATGAGATAAATTATGTTACCAATGAAAGAGAAATAATAATTCATAACTTGCACTTGTATAGCACCATATATGTAAAAAAAAAATGTCCCATGGTGCTTTAGAGTTATGAAAAAAAAGTCAGAGGGAGATATTAAAGGAGTGACTAAGGTGAGTTTTAATGAGGGACTTCTGTGGATATGGAGGAGAAAAAGCAGGAGTTGGGGGGCGGGGGGGGGGGAAAAGAGTATTCCGGACAGTAGGATCTAGGTGGCTGAAGGCATAGCTGCCAATGGTGGGGTGAAGAAACTGCACAGATGACTTGAGTCAGTGGAACAGAGAGTTCGGAAAGAGGGTTGTAGGACTGGACGCTACAGAGATAGGGTGGGGCAAGTCAATGGCGGGATTTAAATGCAAAGATAAAAATTAAAAATTTGAAGCCTGGAGAACTGGGAGCCAACGTGGGTCATGTGGAAAGGATGTGGGGTGAGCAGAACTCAGCACGTGATAAAATTGGGGCCGTGGAGTTTCAGATGCGCTGATGTTTGTGGAAGCGGAGGCTGGTCGGCCAACTGCGGCAGCATTGGAGTTACTGAGTTCGGAGATGACAAAAACACGAGTGAGGGTTTCAATGGCAGGTTGGCTGACATAGGAGTGATGGCAGGTGAGATTATAGAGGTGCAAATAGGCCGTCTTTGCGACAAAGAGGATATGGGCTAGGAAGCTCAGCTTGAGGTCCAGAACAGGACATCAAGATTGTGAATAGTTTGCTTTAGCTGGAGACAGTGACCAGATAGATTGTAGTCAATGGCAAGGGTACAGAACTTATGACGGGCATGTAGACAATGGCTTAGGTCTTCCCAAAGTTTAGCTAGACGAAATTCCAGATCATTCAAGACTGGATGTCAGATAAACAGTCCAACAGCATGGAGGCAATGGAAAGAGCAAGAGATGTTACAAAGGAACAGAAGCCTGTTCCACCATTCAATTAGATCATGGCTGATCTGTATCTCAATTCCATTTACCCACCTTGGTTCCAAAACCTTTAATGCCATTATCCAACAAAAATCCATCAAGGGCAGGGAACGGGCGAAAAAATAGAGAGATGGGGAGAGGTTATGGGCTCGAGCAGGAGGGGGACTGAGAGAAGGTTTGGCTAGTAGAAATCGCAATTATTTATACGGTTATAAATTTTGCTCTAGAAATTCACTTAGTTGTTCTCAGAAGTATCGATGGCTTTAATAAAACTGAACTGCATAATTTCTGCAGTTATGCATGTAAAATATAACAATCCAATTCTTAGTAATAGAGGGAGCTACGCTGCAGCAAAAGAATAATCTGAAATGACCACAGAGCACTAGAAAGGTCTGATATGTACATAATATAGACTCAATCTCAGCAGGGGTAACTTTAAGTAGGCTCAAAAGCAAAAATCAAAGAGAAATTTTAATCTGCTTAGCTCCCCTGATTTAATGCATGCCATTATTCATCAGTTTAAATTAATTCTTAATCTTTGATACTGCCTGACATTAAACTCTAGCTGGTATAGTGCACAGTATTGTAACAAGATTTAGGTGCTTATAAAGTGAACTTGAGATTCTTTATGGCTAGATGGGGTACAAATGGATATGCAATATACCACGAAATGGAACAAGGTGATCAGGAGCTAATAAGCCGCATTCGCAAGGCATTTCTGAACTTAAAGTAGCAACCCAACTCGGGAGCAGCAAAGCAGCTCTACAGACGGCTGAAGGCTGAGGTCCAACAAAAACTCACGAGCTAAAGAATAGATGGGTGGATGTGGCGATGTATACAACAGTGAGCCAATTTCTTGGTCCAATTTAATCTAGGAAGTGATCTTTTTGCAATAGAACTGTATGCTGAGAATTATAAAGAGTTTTGACAAGATAAATAGGAAAAACTATTTCCATTGATCAGCGAGTTTACAACTAGAGAGTTCACATTTACAATGACCAAAACAATGAAATGGAAGGTTAGGAGTTTTATTTTTTATAGATGCGGAATGTTGTTAGGTCATGGAATCCTCCACCAGAAACAGTGATGCAAGCAGAATCCAACACAGCTTTTAAAAGGGAAACGGATAATTAAAAAAAAATTAAATGGGGATGGAGAAAGGACAAGGAATAGGACTGTGTGATGGGTTGAATAATCTTCTGGTGCAAAATAATATGATTCTATAAAAGAAAAAGAAAAACAGATAAGCCAGAATCACATGTCTTAAGATGCCCCAAAGCACTATGCATACAAGATCAAAATTTGAAAATAACTGATAATTAATAGCCAATAACTCTGGTACAGATAAACATGGAGTTACAGCACCTTGCAGTTTATTGCGACTATGGAATTACACGGTTAAAAATCCTTAGCACTGAGAAGAGGCCAAAGGGGAGTAACTTGTTCTCGAATAGCTTTGCCTTTTGAAACTGAAGCCAAGAAACCTCCAATGGCATTCTTGTATGGCGACATGGAAACATGCAACTTTTAGGTCTGAGACAAATAACGAGTCATCTGGGCATACTGCAGGGATGATCTGTAGTAGTATAACTATCATGAACTTCTCCTGTTTCAAGTAATTAAACCAATCAGAAACCATCCGAGTGTGTGTGAACCACCAAATAACTAGAGTAGAAATCTCTTCTCTCTTGATTGTGTTGATGACTCTTTCTATTTCCATCATTTTTTTCTATTTTGGCTGACAATGTTAGCATGACTGGGTTTGGCTGGACTAATTAGACTTATCGATCTTGTTCTGAATATTGCAGGGAATAAGTGCAGCTGTTCCTTACAGGTTTGATTCGTGGACCCGAAGAAAGTTTGGGAAGTTGAATATCTTGTTTAGGCAACAAGCATCTTGTGTAAAAACTGACGACTGCATGTGCAGGAAGTGCAACCAGCTGCAGCTCCTGACAGACCGCATTGCGGTACTGGAGTTACGCATGGATTCACTCTGGAACATCCACGATGCTGAGAATGTCATGCATAGCATGTTTAGTGAGTTGGTCACACCGCTGGTAAAGGTTACACAGGCAGATAGCGAATGGGTGACCATCAGGCAGAGCAGTGGAAGGTAGTGCAGGGGTCCCCTGCGGTCAGCCCCCTCCAAAAGAGATTCACCATCTTGGGTGCTGTTGGGGGGGGGGGGGAAAGAGGACTCATCAGGGAAGGGCAGCAGCAGCCAAGTTCATAGCACCATGGGTGGCTCTGCTGCACAGGAGGGCAGGAAAAAGCGTGGGAGAGTATAGTGGTAGGGGATTCTATTGTAAGGGGAATAGATAGGAATTTCTGTGGGTGCAATCGAGACTCCAGGATGGTATGTTGCCTCCCTGGTGCAAGGGTCAAGGATGTCTCGGAGCTGCTGCAGGACATTTTGGAGGGGGAAGGTGAACTGCCAGTTGTTGTAATGCTTATATGTACCAACGATATAGGTAAATAAACAGGATGAGGTCCTACAAGCTGAATTTAGGGAGCTAGGAGTTAAATTAAAAAGCAGGACCTCAAAAGATAGTAAAACTCAGGATTGCTACCAGAGCCACGTGCTAGTCAGAGTAGGAATTGCAGGATAGCTAAGGTGAATGGCTTGAGGAGTGGCGCAGGCGGAAGGGATTCAAATTCCTGGGACATTGCAACCAGTACAAACCGGATGGTCTGCACCTGGGCAGGACCGGAACCAATGTCCGAGGGGGAGTGTTTGCTAGTGCTGTTGGGGAGGGGTTAAACTAATATGGCAAGGGGATGGGAACCTATGCAGGGAGACAGAGGGAAGTAAAATGAGGGCAGAAGCAAAAGATAGAAAGAAGAAAAGTAAAAGTGGAGGGCAGAGAAACCCAAGGCAAAAATCAAAAAGGGCCACATTACAGCAAAATTCTAAAGGGACAAAGTGTGTTTAAAAAGTCAAGCCTGAAGGCTCTATGCTTCAATGCAAGGAGTATTCGTAAAAAGGTGGATGAATTAACTTCACAGGCAGCTATTAACGAATATGATAATAATTGGGATTACGGAGACATGGCTCCAGGGTGACCAAGGCTGGGAACTCAACATTCAGGAGTATTCAACATTCAGGAAGGATCGACAGAAAGGAAAAGGAGGTGGGGTAGCGCTGCTGGTTAAAGAGGAAATTAACACAGTAGTAAGGAAGGACATTAGCTTGGATGATGTGGAATCTATATGGGTAGAGCTGCGGAATACCAAAGGACAGAAAACGCTAGTGGGAGTTGCGTACAGACCACCAAACAGTAGTAGTGAGGTTGGGGACAGCATCAAACAAGAAATTAGGGATGCATGCAATAATGGTACAGCAGTTATCATGGGTGACTTTAATAACATATAGATTGGGCTAACCAAACTGGTAGCAATACGGTGGAGGAGGATTTCCTGGAGTGTATTAGAGATGGTTTTCTAGACCAATATGTCGAGAAACCAACTAGAGGGCTGGCCATCCTAGACTGGGTGATGTGTAATGAGAAAGGACTAATTAGCAATCTTGTTGTGCGAGGTCCCTTGGGGAAGAGTGACCATAATATGGTAGAATTCTTTATTAAGATGGGGAGTGACACAGTTAATTCAGAGACTAGGGTCCTGAACTGAAGGAAAGCTAACTTCCATGGTATGAGAAGTGAATTGGCTAGAATAGACTGGCAAATGATACTTAAAGGATGGATAGGCAATGGCAAATATTTAAAGATCACATGGATGAACTTCAACAATTGTACATCCCTGTCTGGATAAAAATAAAACGGGGAAGCGGCTCAACCGTGGCTAACAAGGGAAATTAGGGATAGTGTTAAATCCAAGGAAGAGGCATATAAATTGGCCAGAAAAAGCAGCAAAGCTGAGGACTGGGAGAAATTTATAATTCAGCAGAGGAGGAGAAATGGTTTAATTAGGAGGAGGAAGAAAATAGAGTATGAGAGGAAGCTTGCTGGGAACATAAAAATTGACTGCAAAAGCTTCTATAGATATGTGAAGAGAAAAAGATTAGTGAAGACAAATGTAGATCCCTTGCAGTCAGAATCAAGTGAATTTATAATGGGGTACAAAGAGATGGCAGATCAATTGAACAAATACTTTGGTTCTGTCTTCACGAAGGAAGACACAAATAACCTTCCGGAAATACTAGGGGACCGAGGGTCTAGCAAGGAGGAACTGAAGGAAATCTGATTAATCAGGAATTTGTGTTTGGGAAATTGATGGGATTGAAGGCCGATAAATCCCCAGGGCCTGATAGCCCTGCATCTCAGAGTACGTAAGGAAGTGGCCTTAGAAATAGTGGATGCATTGGTGATCATTGGTGAACAGTCGATCTACTCTGGATCAGCACCTATGGACTGGAGGGTAGCTAATGTAACACCATTTTTAAAAAAGGAGGGAGAGAGAAAATGGGTAATTATAAACCAGTTATAGCCTGACAGCAGTAGTAGGGAAAATGTTGGAATCAATTATTAAAGATGAAATAGCAGCGCATTTGGAAAGCAGTGATAGGATTGGTCCAAGTCAGCATGGATTAATGAAAGGGAAATCATGCTTGATAAATCTTCCAGAATTTTTTTTACAGATATAACTAGTAGAGTGGACAAGGGAGAACCAGTGGATGTGGTGTATTTGGTCTTTCAAAAGGCTTTTGACAAGGTCCTACACAAGAGATTAGTGTGCAAAATTCAAGCACATGGTATTGGGAGTAATGTATTGACGTGGATCGAGAACTGGTTGGCAGACAGGAAGCAGAGTCGGGATAAACGAGTCCTTTTCAGAATGGCAGGCAGTGACTAGTTGGGTGCCGCAGGGCTACTGCTGGGACCCCAGCTCTTTACAGTATATATCAATGATTTAGATGAACAAATGGAGTGTAATATCTCCAAGTTTGCAGATGACACTAAGCTGGGTGGCGGTGTGAGCTGTGAGGAGGATGCCAAGAGGCTGCAGGGTGACTTGGACAGGTTAGGTGAGTGGGCAAATGCATGGCAGATGCAGTATAATGTGGATAAAGGTGAGGTTATCCACTTTGGTGGCAAAAACATAAAGGCAGAATATTATCTGAATGGCGGCAGATTAGGAAAAAGGGAGATGCAATGAGACCTGGGTGTCATGGTACATCAGTCATTGAAAATTGGCATGCAGGTACAGCAGGCAGTGAAGGCAGCAAATGGCATGTTGGCTTTCATAGCTAGGGGATTTGAGCATAGGAGCAGGGAGGTCTTACTGCAATTGTACAGGGCCTTGGTGAGGCCTCACCTGGAATATTGTGTTCAGTTTTTGGTCTCCTAATCTGAGGAAGGGCGTTCTTGCTATTGAGGGAGTGCAGCGAAGGTTCACCAGACTGATTCCTGGGATGGCAGGACTGACATATGAGGAGAGACTGGATCGACTGGGCCTGTATTCACTGGAGTTAAGAAGAATGAGAGGGGATCTCATAGAAACATATAAAATTCTGACGGGACGGGACAGGTTCGATGCAGGAAGAATGTTCCCGATGTTGGGGAAGTCCAGAACCAGGGGTCACAGTCTAAGGATAAGGGATGAGCCATTTGGGACTGAAATGAGGAGAAATTTCTTCACTCAGAGAGTTGTTAACCTGTGGAATTCTCTACCGCAGAGAGTTGTTGATGCCAGTTTGTTGGCTATATTCAAGAGGGAGTTAGATATGGCCCTTACGGATAAAGGGATCAAGAGGTATGGCGAGAAGGCAGGAAAGGGGTACTGAGGTGAATGATCAGCCATGATCTTATTCAATGGTGGTGCAGGTTGGAAGGGTCGAATGGCCTAATCCTGCACCTATTTTCTATGTTTCTATGTGACTGAACGGATTTATTTTGCACAGTATTTAAAGCCTTGGCAGATGCTGCTTTCCTATCTATGAAGACACTTATTTTGATGCATGGGTCAGTTTTGAAGGATCTACTACCTGACCACAGCCAAAGCAAAATTTCTATTTGTGCCTTTCCCCTCGTATGCTGGTGCTTTGTTTTTGGCCGATTTATTTAGTACTTTGCCACTGAGGGACTATTGGCTGTTGGTGTTACCATAGAACCTAACTTGGAAACGTGAAAAAGAAAATACAAAAACCCAGGCAAACTGAATGAGTTAATTAGTTAATGTTTCACCTTCTGTCTGTTCTATCCTGCCTCTGTAGAAAGGCTGCAGACTTTATCCCAAACCTTTGGAAATCAGAGGACTAATACAATTAACAAAGAACCCATAGCTGGGGGGAAACAAAATGGCAGAGTTTCTGGCACTTTATAGGACACAGAAGAAAACATGTTCGTCACTATCTATTTTGCAATGTTATGACAAATTTTGTGTGCTGCACACAGCTGGTTTCTCAAAGACTATGAAGCTAGGCTATACTCCTACAGTCCATAGAGGTTTTAGAATCAAGAAAATTTTTTTTCTGGAAATCTGAAAAGTACTAGGACAGACCAGTTTTCAGTTATTAAAGCAAATACGATTGAAAATGGTTATAAACAGTTTAACTAGGCAATTAATAAAAATGCAATAATAACGGATATAATGTGGATTAAAATTTCAGATTTTCATTGATTTTGAAAAATCACACTTACCATTTTGTTGGGATAACGCAAGACTACAGGTTGCACAGGAACTCCAGGGATAAATGCACCTGAAGAGAAAAAACATGGAAAAATAACTATTTTACAGTCTTTGGACCCAATTTTCCCCAACCCCTTTTTTTGGCGCACTTACCCTAAATGTGCTGACTTTGCACAATGGAAACGGTGGCGAAAAAAAGTGGTCCTATCCTGCCCCCTCTGCCGAGTCTCCGGTGTCCCAGCGTGGCGTACATAGTGCAGTGGGGGGTGGAGCAACAGCCCAGCGCAGAAAACACTACTGGCAGTTGCGCGCATGCGCAGTGCAGTCTGCGCGCATGCTCCTCGCCCTCCCAACGTGTCCTGTAGGCTGTGAGCAGGAACCGATGCTTGCAGCCCCTATCCCCGGCCGAGTGGCCTCCTGCACCGGCCGGCCAGCTGACTTCCCGGGCCGAGGTAGGACCTGAGTTTTATTTTTTATTTATTGATGGTTGTGCTTTGTTTAGTGAGGAGTTTTGATTGAGGGGTGAGGGGGGAGGGGGGAGTGGGGAGGGGGGGGGGCGAGGAGAGTTTTGATGGGGGGGGAGAAAGTATTTTGATGGGGGGGGGGGGGAAACTTTAAAAAAAATTTGTTTCTGGCATAAAGGTAGGACTTATATTTATTTGTTATTGATTGATTGCTTATTATTTTTTGTGGTTTCTTTAGTGCTTTGTTAGTCTTGGTGCAGGTCCTCAGCTTCCTTCTATTTTTTATTTGTTAATTAATTGCTTATTACTTTTTGGCCTTTGTTTAGTACTTTGTAAGTCTTGATGCAGGTCCTCTTAGCTTGCTTGTATTTTTTGTTTGTTATCGAATGCTTATTTTTGTGCTTTGTTTAGTGCTTTGTAAGTCTTGGTGCTTTAAATGTACTAACCTGCGCCGAATTCTTAACTGCCCGCAATGCTTTTCAGAGCTGGCTACATACGCTGACCCAAGTCGATTTGGAGTAAGTTATAGCTGACCAGTGGCATAAATGGCCAAAACTGGCATAAGTGGCTGGGAACGCCCCCTTTTGAACAAAAAACAAAACTAAAATTAATCGTACCTAACTGAGTTACTCTGGAGCAAGTTTATTGGGGAAAATGGCATTTTTTAGACATATGCCAGAAAAACCAACTTACTCCAAAAAATAAATGGAGCAAATCATGGCCAAAATTGGGCCCTTTATTCCCTCTCATCTGCTGTCAATTTTCTTTTCTCCCATCTTTCCTGAAGACTCCTTGCTGGGGGAATTATCAAAGATGCAATTGCCTTCCACTTACTCACTCAATTGACCTACACGGCAAGCGAGTTCCAGGTGAGCAGAGGAAACATTTCAAGGACACCCTCAAAGCCTCCATGATAAAGTGCAACATCCCATCGACACCTGGGAATCCCTGGCCCAAGACCGCCCTAAGTGGAGGAACAGCATCTGGGTGCACACACCTGGTTTGTTGAAGACTAGAGCATGCAGAAACTAAGCGCAGGCAGTGGAAGGTGCGTGCGGCAAACCAGACTCCCCACCCACCTTTTCCTTAAACTACTGTGTTTTACAGAGACTAATTCCTGTATTGGACTGTACAGTCACCTGAGAACTCAGAGTGGAAGCATGTCTTCCTCGATTTCATGGGACTGCCTATGATGATGACTCAAGTGTGAGCCAAGACACCGAGTGAGAACAGACTTTGTGGCTAGCAATGCAATTTCTGCTTCTAAGCTCTTCAAAACTAAGCTTGAATAACACACCTTGATATTCATGAGATTCCACAGAAACTGCAGTTTCAAGAAGCAAACTCTTACAGCACAGGTGGGGATCATTTGTTCATCGTGCCTGTGTCAGTTCTTTAAAAGAACTATCCAATTAGTCTTTGTCCGTTGAAAATTATTATTGAATCTGCTTCCGCCACTCTTTCAGGCAGTGCATTCCAGACCATAACAACTCGCTGTGTAAAAAATGTTTTCCTCGTGATGCCTCTGGCTCTTTTGGCAATTACCTTAAAGTAGGGTGACCATATTTTCTAAACTGAATCCAGGGACAAACATGGTGGGAGCACAGCAAAGAGACCCGGATGGAAAATGTAGTTTGCGCAGCGTAGCGAGGCAAAAATTTGCATTATTTTGATATAAACTGAATCTGCAAAAAGCAACGGCAGAATTTTCTGTCTGCAAAATGCACCTGCTATTTACAGCATCTGCCTGCTGCAATCACCGGTTCCTCCCTCTCCTCACAGCCCGACACTCACCCACACCATCTGAGGCCATGGAGCACATCCTGATCCAGCTCCCGGAACATCCACGGTCCTGGCTGCAGCCGCCGCTCACTAGACCGGTTAACAGCAGCTCCAGTTATTCGTTTGCCTCCAGGGCCGATTTCTCTTCAACCAAATTTCACATGACTATCCAGGGGAGGGGGGTTGAGGAGAGCATGCACGCTGCGGCCACCAAGCAAGATCACTTCATAAATTAAAGTCCCTCAATGAATCCACCCTTTCTACTGGTTGAAAACAGGAAAATGACATTTTTCCCACCAATTAGAACCTGTTCTGCCGCACAGCCCTTTATTGTCCAACCGCTGAGCAGCTCAGGGTTACGTGGCCCCTAATTTGAACTCGGACGAGTTTCCTGAACCAGGGACTCCTCTAGGGACATTCTTTGCCCAAGGACACAGTCCCTAATCTGCAGACTGTCCCTGGAAAATGGGGACTTATGGTCACCCCACCTTAAATCTGTATCCACTGGTTACTGATCCTTCTGCCACTGGAAACAGTTTCTCCTCATTTACTCTGTCAAAACCATTCATGATTTTGAACATCTATCAAATCTCCCCTTAATATTCTCTGCTCCAAGAACAACCACCTCAGTTTCTCTAGTCTCTCGGCATAACTGAAGTCTTTCATCCCTGGTACCATTCTAGTAAATCTCCTCTGCATCCTCTCCAATGCCTTAACAACCTTCCTAAAGTGTGGTGGCCAGAATTGGCCACAATACTCCAGCTGAGGCCTAAACACTGATTTATAATGATTAAGCATAACTTCCTTTTTTTTGTACTCTATGCCTCTGTTTATAAAGCCAAGGATCCGTATGCCTTTAACAGTTTTCTCAAGTTGTTCTGCCACCTTCAAATACATGTGCTTGTATACCTCCAAGTTTGTGTGTTCCTGCACCCCCATTAAAATTGTACCATTTAGTTTATATTGTTTCTCCTTATTTCCTCCTACCAAAATGAATCACTTCGCACTTGTCTTATTAAATTCTAAGACTAGAACTTCTCAGATTTTTAAGTGATAAGGGAATAAAGGGTTATGGGATGTGGACAGGGAAGTGGAGCTGAGTCCATGATCAGATCAGCCATGATCTTATTAAATGGAGTAGCAGGCTCGAGGAGCCAAATGGCCTACTCCTGCTCCTATTTCTTGTGCTCTTAAGCCATAATTTCCCAGAAAGTCACTGACCTCATCTCCTCTGGAGATCTTCCCTCCACAGTCACCAACCTCAGTTCCCCAACCCCACACAGCTCGCTTCTACCTCCTCCCAAGATCCACAAACAGGACTGCCCTGGTAGACCCATCGTTTCAGCCTGTTCTTGCCCCAAAGAACTTATTTCTTCTTATCTCGACTCTATTTTTTTCTCCCCTTGTCCACTCTCTTCCCACCTACATCCGTGACTCTTCCGATGCCCTCCATCACTAACAGTTTCCCGGCCCCAAACGTCTCCTTTTCACCATGGATGTCCAATCCCTCTACACTTTCGTCCCCCACCAGGATGGCCTGAGGGCACTCTGCTTCTTCCTCGAGCAGAGGCCCAACCAGTCCCCATCCACCACCACCATCCTCCTCCTCTGCCTGGTTTAACTTGTTCTCACATTGAACAACTTCTCCTTTAACTCCACTCACTTTTTCCAAATTAAAGGTGTTGCTATGGCAACCTGCATGGGTCCTAGCCATGGCTGCCTTTTCGTGGGATATGTGGAACATTCTTTGTTCCAGTCCTACTCGGGTTCCCTCCCTCAACTCTTTTTCTGGTACTTTGATGACTGTATCGGTGCCGTTTCATGCTCTCGCCCCGAACTAGAAAATTTCATTCACTTTGCATCCAATTTCCACCCTTCCCTCACCTTCACATGGTCCACCTCCAACTCTTCCCTTCCTCGACTTCTCTGTCTCCATTTCTGCGGATAGACGATTGACAAACATTCACTATAAGCCTACTGACTCCCACAGCTACCTGGATTACACTTCCTCCCAGCCGATTCCATTATCCCAGTTTCTCCGTCTCCGTCGCATCTGCTCTGACGACGCCACCTTTCGCACATGCATCTGACATGTCTTCCTTTTTCCTTAACTGAGGATTCCCTTCCGCTGTGGTTAACATGGCCCTCAACCGTGTCCGTTCTATTTCCCGTACCTCTGCTCTCATCCCTTCCCTTCCCTCTCAGAACCACGACAGGGTTCCCCTTGTCCTCACCTTTCACCCCACCAGTCTCCACGTTCAATGGATCATCCTCCGCCATTTCTGCCACCTCCAGCGTGAATGCTCCCCTCTCAGCATTCCGAAGGGACCACTCCCTCTGCGACACCCTGGTCCATTCCACAGTCACCCCAGCACCCCCTCCCCTGGCACCTTACCATGCAAGTGCAGGAGATGCAATACTTGCCCTTTTACCTCCTCCCTTCCCACAATCCAAGGCACCAAATATTCCTTCCAGGTGAAACAGCGATTTACCTTGTTTAATATTGCCACTAATGTACAATGAGTGCTACATTCACTGCTGAGAATCAGGATAGCAATTTAGCAAAATGGTAACTGACAAATATAATAAATATAGATAGCACTAAGGTTGAAGAGCATTTGATTCCCAAAGATTTGCATTTATGCAATAATTGACCAAAATTTGAATTTCATCTACTAAAATTATTGTGGATTGCAGGCTTGTATTTGTCAACTGAATGTACAAGTCAAGAATGGGATTTAAAAAAAATTAAATTGGACATTTTAACAGCCTCATTATTATAACAATCTGTGACTTACTGAAAATACTGTGAAATATAAAACACAGACCAATGCACAGTAGCTCATTTGAAAAAGAAAATCCACATATTCTTAATCCGCATTTAAACACATAATTAAGTCAATAGTCCTTGAATAGCTTCTGAAGTACAGCTCCCTGTGCAGCTTTAATAACTAGAGTCAACAATCAAGCCCTTATCCAAGCACAGGTTATCACAAAGTAAATATCCTAGATAAAACTGCCACAAGTCTATTTTCCTGCAGAAGAATATTTCAAACAAACTCTACCAATCCACATTAATGGAAAACTTTTCTATATAAAATGGAATTTTGCCCAGAAATAAACCAGCCTAATCCCACTTGCACAAGGCCTGCACGACATACTCACTTGATGTGACCCAGATTACAAATTAATTCAATCAAGATTTCATACGTACAGGTAAAGCACCAACTCCAATTTCCTAAGCAGAATGTAGAAAATTATGCACATAACCATTATATAGAATCATAGAAAATTACGACACAGAAGGAGGCCATTCGGCCCTGTGTGTGTGCCAGTCGAAAAGACTTACCTAGCCTAATCGCACCTTCCAGCACTAGGTCTGCAGCCCTGTAGGTTATGGCTCTTTAAGTGCACATCCAAGTATCTTTTAAATGCGATGATGGTTGTTGTCTCTACCACCCTTTCAGGCAATGAGTCCCAGACTCCCATCACCCTCTCGGTGAAGAAATGTTTCCTCATCTCCTCTCTAGCCCTTCCACCAACTACTTTAAATCTATGCCCCCTGGTTATTGACCCCTCTACTAAAGGAAATAGGTCCTTCGTATCCACACTATCTAGGCCCCTCTTAATTTTAAACACCTCAATTAAATCTCCCCTCAGCCGCCTCTGTTCCAAGGAAAACAACCCCAGACTATCCAACCTTTTCTCATAGCTACATTTTTCCAGTCCTGGTAACATCCTCGTAAATCTCCTCTGCACACTTTCTAGTACAATCACCCTTCCTGTAATGTGGTGACCAGAACTGCACGCAGTACTCAAGCTGTGGCCAAACTAGTGTTGTATACAGTTCTAACATAACTTCCCTGCTCTTGTATTCATGCCTCGGCTAATAAAGGCAAGCATTCCGAATGCCTTTTTATCTACCTTATCGGCCTGTCCTGTTACCTTTAAGGATCTGTGGACATATACTCCAAGGTTCCTCTGTTCCTCCACACCTCTCAGTATCCTTCCATTTATTGTGTATTCCCCTTGCCTTGTTGCCCCTCCCGAAATACATTACCTCACATTTTTCCAGATTGAATTCCATTTGTCACTTTTCTGCCCAACTGAACTTTCCTCCTCACGGTCAACCACACAGCCAATTTTTGTATAATCTGCAAATTTCTTTACCATTTACATTGAAGTCTCAATCATTATTATACTACAAAAAGTCACAAAAGTTCTCAACTCTCTGCTTCCTGCGAGTCAATTTTGAATTCAGTTTGCCACTCTCCCTTGGATCTCATGAGCTTTTACTTTTTTGATCAGCATACCACATGGGAACTTGTCAAAAGTCTTGCTAAAATCCATGTAAACTACATCAAACACACTACCCTCATCGACCCTCCTCAAAGAACTCAATCAAGTTAGTCAGGCACGACCTTGCCTTAAAATATCCATGCTGACTGACCTTGATTAATCTGTGTCTTTCTAAATGAAAGTTTATACTGTCCCTCAGAATTGATTCCAGTAATTTTCCCACCACCGAGGTTAAACTAATTGGCCTATAATTGCTCGGTTTATCTATGTAACTTCATTTTAAATCTACTACCCTTGTAAAGTTAGCGGAGGTTATTTCTGAGGAAAGGGTGAAAACAGGCAGTAAGTCGCTGGTGTAATAACAAAGCGAGCCTGTTTAAAAGTCTGTATTTAACCTGCAATCTTGGGGTTAATTGCTGATTACCATGACTGAAAGGTGCTTGAAGGTGATAAAATTGAGACCAGTGGTTTAGCCACTTCCACTGAAGGCCTGGACTGTACTGGCTGACAGAGAAATTGAAGGTGCAGGACAACGGTATTTCTTAGGATGGCTCAGGGACGGAGGCAGAGGGCTCAATGGCAGCACTGAAGGTCCTGTTGAAGGAAAGGGCTACTAAGGTGAAGGATCAGCTATGATCTTATTGAATGGTGGTGCAGGCTCGAAAGGCCGAATGGCCTACTCCTGCACCTATATTCTATGTTTCTAGGAGGTATAGCTAGGAGAGCTGTCCAGTGTGGGAACAGGGTTCACACACTACTTGTTTATTTTTAATCCATTCATGGGCGGTAACAAGGAGGGTTGATGAGGGTAGTGCGTTTGATGTAGTGTATATGGATTTTAGCAAGGCTTCTGAAAAGGTCCCACATGGCAGACTGGTCACGAAAGTAAAAGCCCAAGGGATACAGAGCAAAGTGGCAAGTTGGATTCAAAAACTGGCTCAGAGACAACAAGCAAAGGGTAATGGTTGATGGGTGTTTGTGACTGGAAAGATGTTTCCAATGGGGTTCTACAGGGCTCAGTACTAGGTCCCTTGCTTTTTGTGGTATATATCAATGATTTAGACTTGAATGTAGCAGTTATGATTAAGACATTTATAGAGCATACTAAAATAGGCTGTATGGTTGATAATGAATAAGAAAGCTGTAGACTGCAGGAAGATATCAATCAACTGGACAGGTAGGCAGAACAATGTCAAATGGAATTCAATCCAGAGAAGTGTGAAGTAATGCATTTGGGGAGGGCTAACAAGGCAAGGGAATACACATTAAATGGTAGGACACTGAAAAGTGTAGAGGAACAAAGGAACCTTGGCGTGCATGTCCACAGGATACTTGACTTTATTAGACTAGCATAGAATACAAGAGCAGGGAGGTTATGCTTGAACTGTATAAAACACTAGTTAGGCCACAGCTAGAGTACTGTGTGCAGTTCTGGTCACCACATTACAGGAAAGATGTAATTGCACTAGAGGGTGCAGAGGAGATTTACAAGGATGTTGCTTGGACTGGAGAATTTTAGCTATGAGGAAAGATTGGATAGGCTGGGGTTGTTTTCTGTGGAACAGAGGAGGCTGAGGGGAGACCTTATTTCCCTTAGCAGAGGGGTCAACAAACAAGGGGCATAGATTTAAATTCATTGGTAGAAGGTTTAGGAGGGGATTTGATGGGAAATTTCTTCACCCAGAGGGTGGTGGGGGTCTGGAACTCACTGCCTGAAAGTGTGGTAGAGGCAGAAACCCTCACCACATTTAAAAAATGTTTGGATGTGCACCTGAAATGCCGTAACCTACAGGGCTGCGGACCAAGAGCTGAAAAGTGGGATTAGGCTAGATAGCGGACACGATGGACCGAAATGGCCTCCTTCCATGTTGTAAATTTCTTTGATTCTATGGGATGTGGGTGTCGCTGGCAAGGCCAGCAATTATTGCCCATCCCGAATTGCCCTGACATGAGTGGCTTTCGAGGCACTGCAGAGGGCAGTTAAGTCAACCTCATTGCTGTGGGTCTGGAGTCACATATCGGTAAGACCGGGCAAGGACGGTAGATTTCCTTCCCTAAAGAACATTAGTGAACCAGATGTTTTTTTTTAAAAAGACAACCTGGTAGTTACATCGGGCTCAAAATTGGCCAACCCCGTTTTTCGGAGCACTCACCGGAGATGCGTGCCTTTTCTGCATTGAAAAGTGTTACCAAAAAAAAATTAAAAATCGGTTCCCACTTTGGACGCTGTCCGGCCTCTCCTGGGTCTTCGCGCAGCGTGACCAGTCGGGTCGGGGGCAGAGTCAGCATCCCGCGCTGAAAACAGTGCCGGGACGTCTGCATATGCGCGTTGGAGTGTGTGTGCATGTGCGGTAGCTCCTGCCCCCAGCCTCTCAGTGAGCATGTTACAGCGTGGGACCCTCATCATCATCATCATCATAATACCAGCTGCTGGTGCGTCCTGCCCCTATCCCAGGCCGAGTGACCTACTGCAGAGGCCAGCCCGCTGCCTTCCCGGGCTGAAGATGAAGGTAGGATAGGACTGACTTACTTCTATTTTTTGAAAGAATTATGTAAATATGTTTTGTCTCTTGCGAATAGTGGTGACCATCTGTCAAGTCTACCTACCTGGTGCTATTGTAAAAGAAGAACATAAGTGACGGAGGAACACAGAGAATTTCTTATTTATTGAAGTAGACTTTTAGATAATATGGCTCAATTTTGGCGCAGTATTATCATTGCAAACAAATAGTTGTTTAAATTAGTTGAGAGATTAGGGCAATTTAATTCAACTATCTTTTACTACTTTTATTTTTGTAGTTTAAGCTTCCATGAATGCTTCTGTTGTATAGTAAATTAACTTTGTGAAGTTTGTCATATGATGTCCTGTATAGCTGTTTGATCCTATTCACATTCTTTAGTCAAATCATTAAGTTCTGTTGGCCTCCGATATACCTACCTGCACTGATTTCTTAACTCTCCGTAAGGATTTTCACAAGCGGCCACAAGTGACCACATACGCTGGCCTAAGTTAGTTTGGAGTAACTATCAGCTGGCCAAAGTGGCCTAAATGGTCAAAACGGGCGTAGGTGGCTGGTAACAACCCCTTTTGGAAAAAAAAACGAAACTAAAAAAATCCTAACTAACTCACTCACACTGCCGCAAATTAAATGTGCAAAATGTGGATTTTTAAAATACTCCAGAAAAAGCAAGTTGCTCCAAAAAATAAAACGGAGCAACTCCTGGCCAATTTTGAGCCCATAGTCACCATTCTTGATACTTTTTAATTCCAGATTTATTTATTAACTGAATTTAAATTCCCCAGCTGCCATGGGTAGCTAAAGTAAATGTTGGTCCCTTAGAGGACGAGACCGGGGAATTAGTAATGGGGAATATGGAGATGGCAGAAACTCTGAACAAATATTGTGTGTCAGTCTTTACGGTAGAGGACATTAAAAATATCCCAAGTGATAGTCAAAGGGCTATAGAGGAGGAGGAACTTAACACAATCACTAAGGAGGTGGTACTCAGTAAGATAATGGGACTAAAGGCAGATAAATCCCCTTGACCTGATGGCTTGCATCCTAAGGTCTTAAGAGAAGTAGTGGATGCATTGGTTGTAATTTACCAAAATTCCCTGGATTCTGAGGAAGTCACAGCAGATTGGAAAACTGCAAATGTAACGCCCCTATTTAAAATTGGAGGCAGACAAAAAGCAGGAAACTATAGACCAGTTAGCCGAACATCTGTGGTTGGGAAGATGTTGGGAGTCCATTATTAAAGAAGCAGTAGCAGGACATTTGGAAAAATATAATTCAGTCAGGCAGAGTCAGCATGGATTTATGAAAGGGAAGTCATGTTCGACAAATTTGCTATGTAACGAGCAGGGTGGATAAAGGGAACCCAGTGGATGTGGTGTATTTGGACTTCCAGAAGGCATTTGACAAGGTGCCACATAAAAGGTTACTGCACAAGATAAAAGTTCACGGGGTTGGGGGTAATATATTGGCATGGATAGAGAATTGGCTAACAGAAAACAGAGTTGGGATAAATGGTTCATTTTCGGGTTGGCAATCAGTAACTAGTGGGGTGCCGCAGGGGTCAGTGCTGGGACCCCAACTGTTTACAATCTATATTAATGACTTGGAAGAAGGGACCGAGTGTAACGTAGCCAAGTTTGCTGACGATACAAAGATGGGGGGGGGGGGGGGGGGGGGGAGGGGAAAGCAATGTGTGAGGAGGACACAAAACACCTGCAAAAGGACAGACAGGCTAAGTGAGTGAGCAAAAATTTGGCAGATGGATTATAATGGTGGAAAGTGAGAGGTTATGCACTTTGGAAGAAAAAAAATCAAAGCAAGTTATTATTTAAATGGAGAAAAATTGCAAAGTGCTACAGTACAGCGGGACCTTGGGGTACTTGTGCATTAAGCACAGAAAGGTTAGCATGCAGGTACAGCAAGTGATCAGGAAGGCCAATGGAATCTTGGCCTTTATTGCAAAGGGGATGGAGTATAAAAGCAAGGAAGTCTTGCTACAGTTATATATTGGTGAGGCCACACCTGGAAAACTGCATGCAGTTTTGGCTTCCATATTTAAGAAAGGATATACTTACTTTGGAGGCAAGTTCAGAGAAGGTTCACTTGGTTGATTCCAGAGATGAGGGAATTGACTTATGAGGAAAGGTTGAGTAGGTTGGGCCTCTACTCATTGGAATTCAGAAGAATGAGAGGTGATCTTATCGAAATGTATAAGATTATGAAAGGGCTTGACAAGGTGGATGCAGAAAGGATGTTTCCACTAATAGGGGAGACTAGAACTAGGGGGAAAAATCTTAGAATAAGGGGCCACCCATTTAAAACTGAGATGAGGAGGAATTTCTTCTGAGGGTTGCAAATCTGTGGAATTTGCTGCTTCAGAGGGCTGTAGAAGCTGGGTCATTGAATAAATTTAAGACAGGGATAGACAGTTTCTTAACCGATAAAGGAATAAGGGGTTATGGGGAGCGGGCAGGGTAGTGGACCTGAGTCCATGATCGGATCAGCCATGATTGTATTAAATGGCAGAGCAGTCTCGAGGGGCCATATGGCCTACTCCTGCTCCTATTTCGTATATACTTGTGTTATTTGAACATGTCTTCAGACCACTAATCTAGGCCTCTGGATTACTAGTCCATTAACATAACCATTATGCTACCATTCCCTTGAACTTCGCTATTCTTTTTATGCAGTCTGTGAGACAAGCACATGATGAGTTTAAAACAGCTTTCTGCTGAGCATGGGTTGTAAAAGGATTTCAAAGCAAAGGATATCTTCAAAATAGTAGAATGTGTAAGCATCATTCAGCCATATCTGATGTGTCAACTTGATCTCTCTGTTTGTAGTAATGAAATAGATGGGAAGGGTTTTATTGCAGCAATAAAACAATTAGAAGAGTTGAGTGCCTGGTTGTTTAGTTTATGTTGTTATTCTGTTGGCCTTTATATGTATCTTTGAAGGTACCATGATATATTGATAGCATGCATGGAATGTAGTGATCAAAGGTAAAAATTTGTACAAGAAATGTAAGGGAACATTGTTCAGCTGCTCACACTGGAATCGGATAGTGTGATGTCTCAACAGCAGCTCGCTCATACTGGAATGGTGTAGTATGAAAAGACCTGAGTTCTCATACTGCTTTTGGTTAGTTCGAAAAGTTTAGTGCACTCATACTGGTTGTGGAAAGTATGAGGTTTCAACGAAGACCTGAAACTACATTACTACAACGGAGTGTGTGTAATCTGACGTTTTAAAGTAACAAAACAAAAAAGAAGAAACAGTCCAACATCTTGTACTCGCGGCAAGGGCAAGGGCAAGGGGGGGGGGGGGGGGTGCGGGGGGAGAGGAAGGAGGTCACAGAGGCAATTACTGTGGCAGATGTGGGAGGGGATTACTGCAGAGGTCACAGCCTGGAGTACTTCCCCCAGGATACTGCTCAACTGCCACAAAACATTAATGATTTAACACGAGCGGTCAAGGCAAGATCCCATCTCACAAACACACTTCTCAATAACTGCTCCACTACCAGCATTACAGACTTAACATACTTCATCCACCATCTAACTATACACTAGCATCTAACATTCACACATCCCACACTATTTGCATCCTTCATGTGCACTACTCACTCCTCAGACACGTCTCACAGCTCTTCAAACATGTGAGTCATCTCACACAAATATACGTGCCAATACACTCATTCACAATCACCAATCTTTGTCTTCCAGGATAAGATAGCACATAACATGCGCCAGTAGGACTTGACTGCGGAAGGAAAGCACAACTCCATATCACTCCCCTTGAGGAGGCAGTGCTGGTGGTGATTGGGCAAACACCATAGCCACAGGCAGAGCAGAAGACATATCGCCAAGAGGTATGTGGCCACTCCAGTTTCCTTACATATCCACAACTATTCCTGATCCCTAAACCTATCCTCACTCACAAGCTCTCTATGGTCTGATCACACACATACTCCTATAGTGGCCACACATGCTGCAGCCTAACCCTTCCAGCTTTATCATTGCAGCCTCCCAGGAACAAGATCAGCTTGCCCCTTGGGAGGAATTGGGAGCGAAAGAGCCACCTCGACACCCCCCCACCCCCCCCAACCACAGAGAGAGGAGAGCGAGGAATAAAGCACTGCATCAATCACTATCACTGTCGTAGGAACCACTCAGAGACCGTCACACACTGTGTAACTTTGAGGCTACGGTAGAATGGAATCATCACAGTAGGACGCATTGAGCACCAGTAGGCAGCCAGGTTGAAGGGACATCACATAGGTGCCATCTTGTCAGGTGGCCAGGTCACATACCAATACTGCAAATGCTGCAAATACGAAATAAAAACAGAAAATGCTGGAAATACATAGCAGGTCAAACAGCTTGTGGGGAGAGAAACAGGGTTAATGTTTCAGGTTGATGACCTTTTATTAGAACTGGAAAAAAGTTAGCGATGTAACAAGTTTTAAGCAAGTAGAGGGGCAGGGAAGTGGAGGTGGGGAGAGGAAAGAAAAAAGGGAAGGTCTGTATCGGGTGGAAGGGGTAGGAGTAACAAAAGGATTGATGGTGCAAGGCAAAAGGGAATGGTAACGGGACAATAAAACAAAAGATAGGTCAAGCTGAAAATACCAAAAGTAGAATCATTACCAGCAACTGCTATCTGCAAAAATGGGAGCAGTGGTTATGATCTGAAATTGTTGAACTCAATGTTGAGTCCGGAAGGCTGTAAAGTGCCTAATCGAAAGATGAGATGCTGTTCCTATAGCTTCCGTTGAGCTTCATTCGAACAATGCAGGTGGCCGAGGACACAAAAGTCAGAGTGGGAGCAGAGAATTAAAGTGACAAGTGACCGGAAGCTCAGGTCACGCTTGCAGACTTAACTGAGGTGTTCTACATTGGGAACACCAATCTATTTTTGGTGTTCCCAATGTAGAGACAGACCACCGCATCGTGAGCAGCGAATACAGTATGCTAAATTGAAAGTACAACAAGTAAATCACTTTCACCTGGAAGCAGTGTTTGGGGTCCTGGACAGTGGGAAGGAAGGAGGTAAAAAGGCAGGCGTTGCATCTTTTGCACTTGCATTGGAAGGTGCCGTGGGAAGGGGAGGGAGTGTTGGAGGTGATGGAATAATGAACCAGGATGTCACGGAGGTAATGGTCCATTCAGAATGCTGAAATGATGCTGGCATCATACAGGAGGGGGGGGGGGGGGTGGAAATGTATTTTTATCTAAGCTGATACCATACGGTATTTGTGTGCTCTTTGCAATATATATATAACAAAATGGAGTCCTGGCCCTTCCAGAACTTTCTGCATTTTAGCAGTTAGCTTGCATAAACAGCTAAACCTGGTTTGAGATGGCTGATGACCATCAGACAGCTAGGAGACAAGTCATGCTGAGACAAGTACCCTCCCCATGGTGCTCTCCTATTGTCTACACGACAGGAGTTCCATGTCACCCCACCCTTATCTTCTAGACTCAAACCACCAGCCATTATCTCTTGTAGAGACCTCATCCATTTGATGCAAACAGATAAACTGACCAGGAAATTGAACAATCCTGACGCAATACAAGACAGGTGATAGCCCATTACCTCATTCTCATGGAGTAATGGCCGGCTGGCCAACTGATAACCCTGACAAAAGGAAATATCAGTAAACCATGTCAGGACCAGGATATAGTAATTAACTCTATCTGTATTCACTGACTGTGAGACAGAGCAATGCACAGGGAGAGGCCATAACTTGGGTTTTACTGTATAAATATCTTGTGAAACTGTACCATTGCGGAGGTGTTCACTTAGCCCTTGACTGAGTGTAACCTGCCCCTTGCTAGCAAGCGAATTTTTAGAAACTTCTGCCGGAGCTGTAAGTGTCGGAGGTCGAGATTTCGACAGTTACTTCTTGGAGGTTCCACCGAGATGCATACTCTCTGGATACAGGCATAGTGCCTCTCCAGTGAAAGGCTTCAGTGGCCAAACAAGGTGAGCCTTTTGCTCACAAGAGGTTTCTTCACTGTTGAATCGCATATGTAATCTGTTGTCCACAGGGGAGATACTGCAATTTACAAGACTCGACATTTAAAAGCTAAAGGTATTTTTTATAACCATTTCTTTCTCAGCTCGCCAGCAGAAGAGAACAGGTTCTGGAAAAATCGCGAAACAGCTCGGGGAAGGTTTCAGTAGGTAAGGGAGCGTTAGTCGATCGAAAAGGGTTCCTGGTTCTTATGTGATAAGATTTTTATTGTTTTTAATTCGGAAGGGGTTCTTATGTGATAAGAGTAGAGAAAAAAAAAAGAAAGCGCAATCGATCAAAGGTTCTTATGTGATAAGAGTTTGGGTATGGAACCATAAGTTTTAGCAGGTTTTTATTAGGATAAGTTAAGGACGCGGTCTGTAGTGGCGTACAACGCAGACTGAGAATATTGTTTGTTGTCCTTGTTATACTGTTGTGTGCAATACCTTTGTGAGAGATTGCCATTAGAGAAACGGGAAGAGTCACTAGGGAAAATTGTGATTCGGGGAAAAAAAAAAACACAAGGATTGATTAAGAAAAGAAACAGTAACTGATTGATCAACTGCGGTTGGTTCGTGCCAACATATCTCACACACCCAGACTGAGCCCGAATTAAGAGCCTTTTCAGGCCACGTAACGGCCAGGAGAAGTGGGCGTAGAGAACTCGGTTGGCCGAAAGGATTGTGAGATCAGAAACTGTGATTAAAACACCACAAAAGGCACACCAGCCTATGTCATGCTCCAGAATTGTGGTCAGTCTTCAATTGACCAAAGAAACAAAAACGGTAAAGTGGACTAAGGGTGAAAACAGGCCATTTCCACCCGATGGTTAATTTAATTTAGAGAGAACAACATGTCTAGAGGAGTGTCTTATAAACAGAGATCCAGGTAGAAGAGAAAAAAAAATGAAAGTAATAGAAAAGGCCTGGGTTCCGATTCTTCAAGCCCATGTAAAATTAACAGAGGAAGTAAATCAAATGTAAAATTTAAAAAAAAAGAGAACCTGAAAGTGACTTATGGATTCAAAAAAAAAAATAAAGCTAAAAAAAAGCTTTATTGAATGGAGAGACACTTTTGTGAATGTCTTGTCTTTGAATGAGAGTGCTTCTGTGTTTTTTTCCTTGTGTCTGGAAACCTGTTTGGAAAGGTTGTGGAGCTGCCTGTTTGTTTTAGCTCCACCCACTTTTTCAAACAAAGTGAAGTTTTTTAACCCTTCATAGGGAAGTTTAAGACATTTTAAGTTAGAAGCGCAGGTGTGGATTTATTCGGATGAGAGGTTACGGAGCTAGGAAATGCACAAAGGATAGGTTTGTTGAGACATGGTCCCGGTGGTTAAAAGTTGTAATGCCTTTTTTTAAAAAAAGCCTTTGTGGGTCTCTCGAGGTGCAGGCTGGGGGAGTACATTCTCATTGTCCTTGGTGTAAAATCTTGGTACAAAAGCTTCTAGCTCAGTAAGAGGATTTTTTTTAGATAAAGAGTGGCAGTACAATATTTGAATTGGGATTTTGAGATATTTCAGGTGATCTCCTTGATCAACATTTTGGGTGTATTGGAAAAATCTTGGGTTTGGAAGCCTTTTAATAAGATTAGAAAACAAGTACTTTACATTCTGTGATCTGTGAATCACTATAAGCATAAATGAGAAGTCCGTGTAACACACAGATTCATCCAGTTCAGAAGCCCACACAAATGGAGGTTTGTCCAAGACCTACGAGCTGTGAATGAATCTACTATATTCTCACAATGCTTAAAGAAGGATTTGGAATGAAGTATCCCGGAATGCTTTCCAGAGTCTTAAGCAGCCCCTCACTTCAGCACCAGCCTTGGGATTACCAGATTACACTAAGCTATTCAACTTATTTGTGCACCACAAAATCGGGTTTTGCACAATCTGTTTTGACTCAGTTACATGGGGACAGGCAGCGACCGGTAGCGTATTTCAGTACCCAACTAGACCCCGTGGCACGCGGACTACCAGGATGTCTTCCTTCGTTGGCAGCAGCTTATTATGCTATGCAACAGGCTCAGACAATAACTCTAAATCATCAGACCATTTTGTATATCCCACACTCTGTCGAGATTTTTTTACTTACTAAATGTGCCACCTAACACCTAACCTCTGCAAGAACCACTAAATATGAAGTCGAACTGTTATCAAATCCGAACTTTATCAAAAGATGCACTACCTTAAATCCAGCCACTCTACTCCCCACGGAAGAAGACGGCGAACCCCATTCATGTGAAATGGTAACCGAATTAGTGACTAAACCACATATCAATCTAACAGATGTACCAATTTGTAACCCTGATCTAGTGTACTATGTTGACGGATCAGCCCTACGAAATGATAGGGGCCAACCTAGAGCGGCTTATGCAACTGTAACTCAGTTTAATGTTGTCGAAACAGCCTCTCTTCCAGACTCCTTTTCAGCCCAACAAGCCGAATTGTTTGCGTTAACTCGAGCCTGTATTCTGGCTGAAGGACACACAGTTAATATCTACAGACTCCAGCTTTCATTCACAGGTAAAGGAAGCCCAAGTCAAGCCAGCGGAAGGGAAGTGTCATAACCTGGAGCCAGGGGAATTCGTTTACATCAAGATTTTTAAAAGAAAAAGCAGTCTACAGCCAAGATTCGAAGGACCATACCAGGTCTTGCTGGCGACCAATACTGCAATCAAGGTAAAGGAAAGACCAACATGGATTCACGCATCCCATTGCAAATGGGCACCCGACCAGGAGAAAGGGAAGAAGGAATCAGAGGAACAGTAAAAGGAAGACTGAATAAGGAACTGTATGGACTATGGGGACTGATGGTGCTGGGCTTGACAGGGTTTTACTTCGCATTATTGATTACACCAGGGGTACAGACCCGCCACCGAAGGGAATTGCACGTAAACGTATTTATGGCGCTGAGTCATAGGTATGTTCACGAAAGAAACTTGTCAAGTTGTTGGATATGTTCCCATGTGCCTGTCCACTCCAAAGGGGTATTCCCCTGAGATCTGTCCCCTTTAACGAATCAGAAATGGTAGAATGGTTGACAGTGCAAAATAGGACAAACCTAACTAAGGGGCCAGAAACGAAGGAGCAAACAGAATGGAGGTCGGCAGGGTATAAACTTACAGCCTTCCAGGGATGGTACTAGCCCAATTATGATAATAACCATCAGCCTCCCTTCCTAAGCATTACTCCCAGAATAGGAAATCCTGAAGGTATAATATGCCTAGTGAGTAATGAGACTAAAGGACCAGAAATGGGACGCAGCAAGTGTTCCCAAATGACTAAATAGCAAGCCACAACTAATCCCACTGAGAGAAAGATAGCAACCGTTGGCTGGACAACGATCCATAACAAAGCTCCAGGTAAAGGATGGGAAGGTGAGACCACTCGAGTAGGGATAGTGCGAAAGGACCAGGAGCTGACGTCCTATAATTGCACCGATTTTATTTGTGGCCATAAAGCCTACCCATGGTTACCAGCCAACTGGACAGGGTCTTGTACTTAGGATATGTGGTACCCTTTATCAGATCAATAAAGACTCTAAGGGAGGCCTATGGAAGTCACAGATTTAAACGGGATTTGACGTGGCTAAACGGAATATTCAAGGTAATGGTGCCACCCTATGGAATAGCATCGACCGAATGGCAGTTACAGGAACTGGCTAACTTAGTCAAATCAGTAGCCAACGCAACTTCCCAAGCCTTTGAAGGGATAAATGACGAAATGGTAGCTATTCGAACAGTGGCTCTCCAAAATCGTATGGCCATAGATTATCTCCTAGCCAAGGAGGGAGGGACATGCGCATTAATAGGTGAAGAATGCTGTACGTATATCCCAGATAAATCAGAAGATATCGGCAGTCTAGCTGAAAACATCAGGAAAAAGGTAATAGAGTATAAACAGACAGTTGGCCAGGACGGTATCACCTTGTGGGGTTGGGCATCGGGATGGTTGGGATCCCTAGGGAAACCTGTGGGACAGGGTTTGATCATATTCCTGCTGATAGCCTTCGCCCTGTATCTATTATTTGTCGTCGTTAAGTGTTGCTGTGCCAGGGTGGGAGAAACGATGTTACCTACCGAGACCACGGCTAGAGTTATGGTAGCAACAACTGCTGAAGGCTCTTGTGTGGAAATGGAAATGGAGAGACTGTACAAGATCAGAATGGATTGAGTTGTCCTTGTGAAGGACAAAATGGGGGAATGTGGAAATTTATTTTTATCTAAGCTGATACCATACTGTATTTGTGTGCCCTTTGCAATATATATATAACAAAATGGAGTCCTGGCCCTTCCAGAACTTTCTGCATTTTAGCAGTCAGCTTGCATAAACAGCTAAACCTGGTTTGAGATGGCTGATGGCCATCAGACAGCTAGGAGACAAGTCATGCTGAGACAAGTATCCCCCCCCCCCCCCCATGGTGCTTTCCTATTGTCTACACGACAGGAGTTCCATGTCACCCCACTCTTATCTTCTAGACTCAAACCACCAGCCATTATCTCTTGTAGAGACCTCATCCATTTGATGCAAACAGATAAACTGACCAGGAAATTGAACAATTCTGACGCAATACAAGACAGGTGATAGCCCATTACCTCATTCTCATGGAGTAATGGCCGGCTGGCCAACTGATAACCCTGACAAAAGGAAATATCAGTAAACCATGTCAGGACCAGGATATAGTAATTAACTCTATCTGTATTCACTGACTGTGAGACAGAGCAATACACAGGGAGAGGCCATAACTTGGGTTTTACTGTATAAATATCTTGTGAAACTGTACCATTGCGGAGGTGTTCACTTAGCCCTTGACTGAGTGTAACCTGCCCCTTGCTAGCAAGCGAATTTTTAGAAACTTCTGCCGGAGCTGTAAGTGTCGGAGTCATTCTTTTCGGAGGTCGAGATTTCGACGGGGGGGGGAATGGAGGATGATGATCCGTTGAATGTGGAGGCTGGTGCGGTGAAAGGTGAGGACAAGGGGAACCCTAATGTGGTTCTGGGAGGGAGGGTAAGGGGTAAGAGCAGAAGTGTAGGAAATTGGACAGACACGGTCTGCATTCATGCTCCCTCTTCCACCACTGCCCCTGCAGTTACCCGTCAGCCAGGTGGTCCAGACTGCTCAAGCCCATGCTGAGATGGTACAATCTGAGGCGGGCCATTGTGGCTCACAGCCTCTCGAGAGATTTGCAGGAGGACATCTGAACTGCCCAGCTCTGATTCTCAGCAGCCATCCACCTCATGTGCTGCTGTACTCTGGATGCACTTGAGAAGCACCAGAGTACGTAAGAGCACTTATAGGTAGCCAAAGGTTAAGCACCAATGTTCCCTTCAAGTTGCCCGGCCCCCAAAAAATTAGAGGGAACATTGATAAGTACCAGGGTGAATAGTGTAATATTTGTAAATGCTGTTGTTTGTTCTAATGTTTGTTTTGGTATAGATAAAGACTGATTATGGTAATTGGGTAAAGGTGGAATCAGTGGTTGTCTTAATTGTGTTCTTCACGAGGAAAGGCTCAAAACGATTAAGAACATAAGAAATAGGAGCAGGATTATGCGATTTGGCCCATCGAGCCTGCTCCACCATTCAATAAGATCATGGCTGATCTGATCATGGACTCAGTTCCACTTCCTCGCCCGCTCCCCATAACCCCTTTATTCCCTTATCACTCAAAAAATCTGTTTATCTCCGTCGTAAATATATTCAATGACCCAACCTCTACAGCTCTGTGGGGCAGAGAATTCCATAGATTTACAATCCCCAGAGAAGAAATTCCTCCTTATCTCAGTTTTAAATTGGCGGCCCCTTATTCTGAGACTATGTCCCCTAGGACTCAATTTTACCCGGTCATTTGCGCAGTTTTTTTTTGGTGCGCAATTTTTTGCGCCGTATTTATCCCCCCCACCCCCCCGTTTCCCCGTGATCTGCGCCAGCGTAACTGACTTAGTTATAATTTTTCTAGGCCTTTTTTTTTTAAAAAAACATTCCCTCATGTCTGCGCCGTTTTTACATTTTTTTCGCAGTTTGGCCAACATTTTTCCTCCTAGGTCAGCGTATCTGGCCACTCCCGAAAAACCTCCTTACACTTAAGAAAACCAGCGCACATTGACAAATCAGCACTGAAAGATGCCATTGTTTTTAAATCGAAGATTTTGGAGGGAGTCAACACGGTCAAAATCAATAATAATGTTCAACTTTTTTTTAAACCTGTGAACGTAGTAAATGTAAATTTGTTGGATTTCATAAGTTCTCTCTTTTTTTTTATACTCATTCACATGCCACCACCGAACGTCTTGAAGCAGGGCTGGAGGGTCATAGCTTATGAATCAGCCTCGCACCCGGACACAGGGGCTTGGGTAGAAAACAAGCCATGTGGGGCAAGGGCAGGGGCGGGGAGAAAGAGAGAGAGAGAGAGAGCGCGAGGTGCCAATCGGAAGGCTTTGAGCCTGGGGAGCAAGATACCGATCGGAAGCCTTCTGCACGAGGCCAGGGAGCGAGGTGCTGATCAGAAGGCTTCTGAAGACTGCAATGAGTGGGGGTTGGAGGGGTGGGACAAAGAGAGAGATGGGGAGAAGTCACAAGACTGCAATTAGTTTAGGGGGGGGGTGGGTGGGGGGTGGGGAGAAAAGAGAGGAGAAGTCACAAGATCTTGGGTGTGGTCCATCCATGCAGACTTTGGTGGCGAGAGAGAACTGCAAACCTGTCCTGCCTGCTTTCCTGCAGTTTTGAGCTTCTTTCAAAGGTTAAATTTAAGTACGGGGGCAATACTGACAATACTTTGTGCGAGCCTTCTGCATCATGGTGCTGCGTAAGAGACAATTGATTCGGCGTCATCGCATCAGGAACATCAGAGCCCGTAGGGTGCTGGGCAGGAGGCCTTACCCACCACATGCGTTCGTACCTCCACCCGAGTGATGCAGACTGTGTCAGAAGGCTGCGTTTCCGCAAAGAAGTTGTAACTGAGATTTGAGAGTTGATCAACCAGACCTGCAACCTAGAAGCATCAGGAGAACTGCTTTGTCAGTTGAAGTGAAGGTTACAGCTGCACTTTCATTCCATGCCTCCGGTTCGTTTCAAGCTACAACTGGGAATGTGCACGCCATCTCGCAACATGCAACACATGTCTGCATTTGCCAGGTGATGGCTGCACTGTATGCGCAGAGGAATTACTTCATAAAGTTCCCCATGACCGCCCAAGCAATCCATGACAGGGCTGTGGGCTCTCCAGGATTGCTGGCTTCCCAAAGGTACAGGGCTGCATAGGATTGTACCAACATCGCCTTGCGAGCACCTTTAGGGGATTCTGAGATATACAGGAACAGAAAAGGTTTCCACTCCATTACTGTACAGCTCGTGTGTGACAACATGCATCATATCATGTCAGTCAATGTAAGATACCCTGGGAGCACCCATGATGCGTTCATCCTACGCGAGAGCGTTATATCTGACATGTTTCAGCAGCAGCCAGAAGGGCAGAGCTGGCTACTGGGAGACAAAGGGTACGGCCTCGCCACCTGGCTCATGACACCCCTACGTGTAACCCGGATGGAAGTTGACCGTGAATACAACATGTCGCACATTGCGATGCGCAGCATCATTGAGAGGACCATTGGCATCTTGAAGCAGCGTTTCCGATGCCTGGACCATTCCGGAGGCTACTTGCTGTACCCCCCCTGAGATTGTCGGTCAGTTCAATGTTATGTGCTGCATAACTTAGCCATCATGAGGCAGCAGCACCTGGTAGTGGAAGATCCACTTGCGGTGAGAGTGGCTGATGATAATGATGTGGAAGATGCAGATGACGAGCAGGAGGACGGGATTGCTCGAGCCTTGCGCTAGCAGCTCATCCGTGAACGCTTTACTGATGCCCAAGGGCTCAGCGACAACTATTCCACATGGCCCATGTTTACTGTTTGGAGCTGTTCTGTAATATTGTGTTGTTAATGGAACATGAGTCAGTTTTAATGTAAAATATATTTTATTCAAAAGTTTAACAAACAGTTCTTTTGTACTTAACTTAAAAGTAAAGTTTGATACAAGAATAATTTTATTTAAGATCACTCTTTAAGATCACAAAAAAAATCACTTACAAACTTTTAAACTTGTAAATTTACATAACTTACAAAAAACATTTAATTTGAGAACAGTTACAACAAGTAACAACATAAACAACAGCAGCAAAGAAAGGCCGCACACACCCATCTCTCCTCTACCTTAGTCTAAGACTTGGTCTTGGACTTTCCGCCACCCCGGTGGCGCAGTGTTTCTGGGCTTGATACCAAGCTTATTCTTTCTAACATCTCGGGTTCTGCACAACTGTTGAGGGGTGGGGGCGGGGGGGAATGTCAGCGGCAAGTTGGAGGGCCCGGCTTTGGGCACTTCAGAGGCTGGTGTGGGGATTGGAGTGGGAGTAACAGTTGATCAGTTGATTCTGTCAACGGGCACGGGATCGGGGCATATTCCTTTATTGCAGCAGCTAACTCCAACATGTCGTCCCTCATGCGCCCTGACAATATCTCAACGACCTGCAACATTCCCTTCATGGTCTGTGACGTGGTTTGCACTACCTCTGACATTCCCTCCCTCATGGCCACTATTCCTTCACTGATGGTCCCAGATATTGTTCCCATTTCTTGTGTCATTGCTGTTACTTCTCCCAACAGTCCCGCTACCTCATCACTCACCCCACTGATGGCATCCAGGAGTGATCGGGTAAGGTCAATGCTCTCCACACTCAATGACATCATCTGAACCACATCTGTTCAATCCTGCACCTCAGGGGAGCGCGGTTGAGCTCTCCTTCCCCTCCTCCCCATGGGTGTGCCTCGCTGCACCCCATCACTGGGACCCGCAACATCATCAGGGTTGGCCTCAGGTGCTGCAAAATGTAACAGAACAGAGACAAATGATTAGCAGCAGAGGAGGGGGTCAGGGTGGGTGGCATGAATAGGCTCACACATTGCAGGCCAAGCAGCAGAGTGATTTGAAGGACCACGATGAATTTGCAGGACTTACCCTTTCCCTTTCGTGTGGGCCCAGCTTGTGCAGTGGTGATTGCTTTTCTCCAGGCAGGACCCATCAAAGCAGTGACCCTCTCTTCCAAGGGTGTCAGTGGGTGCAGATTTGCTGGGCCTCCTCTTGTTTGAGTTCTTTCCCTTTTGTGTGCCACCTTCCTCTGCAAAGATGAAAGCCTAACATTTTAAAAAGAGGGTGTCTTTCTGCTGGGTGGGACATACAGATGGTCACATTTACAATTGCAATTCCATTGAATAAATGAAAATATTACTTACACTAATTACTTGACCAAGGTCCTGCCACTTCTTTTTACACTGGCCGCCAGATCTCATGGTGGTCACCATTGCACAATTAATCTTCTGCAACTTGGTTCCAACATTTCTTCATTTCTTTGGGTGGAACTTTTATGTGACCTCTGCTGGTGTCCAGCTCCTGCCATCTGTTCTTAATCACAGTAATTGTGCCTCCACTTCTTTCTGTAAGACATTATTGGTCCTTGCACCGCGTTGCATCCAGTACTGCTGCAGCTGCGATTTTTCCAATGCTCTCACACAGCACTCCTTCTCCCAGGCACAACTGGCTCTTTTAAAAATGGTCGATTGTCAACTCGGAGCTGTACTGCGCATGCGCGTCCATTGCAACAATTTCAGAAACCTAACTTTTTTTTCCGCGCATGCGCAGAAGGTGCGGCATTGATTTTCAGCGCAGACAGCAGTCTCTACCCCCGAGGCGGTGCCAAATTTGAATTATACATCGGGGAAACTTCGGCAAATTATTTCTGGCGCATTTCCAGCCTAGTAAAACGGGCATAACTCTGGCAATACGCCAGAAAACAGGCTTGGGGAAATTGAGCCCCTAGTTTTAGTTTCCCCTATCCTTTCTGCATCCACCTTGTCGAGCCCCCTCATTATCTTATATGTTTCGATAAGATCACCTCTCATTCTTCTGAACTACAATGAGTATAGGCCCAACCGACATTCACAACTCAACCCCATCTCCGGAATCAACCGAGTGAACCGTCTCTGAACAGCCTCCAAAAGCAAGTATATCCTTCCTTAAATACAGAGACCAAAACTAGGTGTGACCTTACCAATATCCTGTACCGTTGTTTCTCTGCTTTTATACTCCATCCCCCTTGCAATAAAGGCCAACATTCCATTTGCCTGCATACTCACTTTTTGTGTTTCATGCATAAGGACCTCCAGGTCAGGTCCCTCTGTACAGCACCACTTTGCAATTTCTCTCCATTTAAATTGCAATTTGATTTTCTATTTTTTCTGCCAAAGTGGATAACCTCACATTTTCCCACCTTATACTCCATCTGTCAAATTTTTGCCCACTCACTTAGCCCGTCTATACCCCTTTGCAGATTTTGTGTGTCCTCCTCACAATTTTCTTTCCCACCCATCTTTGTATCATCAGCGAATTTGGCTACATTACACTCAGTCCCTTCATCCAAGTCATTAATATAGATTTTAAATAGTTGAGGACACAGCACCGATCCCTGTGACACCCCACTCGTCGCTGTTTGCCAACTGGAAAATGACCCATTTATCCCGACACTCTGTTTTCTGCTAGTTAGCCAATCCTCTAGCCATGCTTATATATTACCCCCAACCCCGTGAACTTTTATCTTGTGCAGTAACCTTTTATGTGGCACCTTATCGAATGCCTTCTGGAAATCCAAATACACCACATCCACTGGTTCCCCCTTATCCACCCTGCTCGTTACATCCTCAAAGAAATCCAGCAAATTTATCAAACATGATTTCCCTTTCATAAAATCATGCTGACTCTGCTTGATTAAATTATGCTTTTCCCAGATGTCCCGTTACTGCTTCCTTAATAATGGACTCCAGCATTTTCCCCACGACAGATGTTAGGCTGGCTGGTCTATAGTTTCCTGCTTTTTGTCTGCCTCCTGATTGAATGCAGATTGTGGAACTCTTGATGGATCCTCAGTCCTGGAAAGTAAGTTAGGTAGAAACAATGCTTCAAAGTATAGTAGTGGAGGATGCTTCTCAAACGAGGTCTTCAACAAGCATCCCTCCCAGGTGCGGGCCGCCTACCTGGAAACCTCTGATGCTCCCCCTGGTCCCCCTGGTCCTCAAACTCTTCATGTGGCACCTGAGCTTGACCCTCTGGCACAACTGCTGGTGGTAGTGGCTGGTCTCTCATGATCACCAGATTGTGGAGCATTCAGCAAGTCACCACGAATCTGGAGACCTTCTTGACCAAGTACTGCAGGACACCTGCAGATGAGTCAAGGCATCTAAACCTCTGCTTGAGGACTCCAATAGTCTGCTCAATTATATTCCAGGTGGCAGAGTGGCTCTCATTGTATGAGTGTTCAGCTGGTGTCTGAGGCTCTCTCAGGAATCATGAGCCATGCCATCAGAAGGTATCCCTCGTCACCTAGTAGCCAGCCATGCACATTGCATTGTGGCTCAAACATTTGTAGGATAGATGACTGTCTCATTATAAAAGCATCATGGCTGATCCCTGCATGATGCGCTGCCACTGGTCGCACGAGCTGCACGTTGATGGAATGGAATCCCTTCCTGTTTCTAAACACCCGAGTTTAAATGAGGGGCTCGCAGGGCCACGTGTGCAGTCAATGGCTCCTGGACCATGGGTAATCCCGCAATCCTGTCAAATCAGAGAGTTCTCTGCCTCTGGTCTTCTGTGGCAATAGGGAATGATATATAGTCATTCCTCAGAGCGTATAGAGCCTGAGCAGCCTCCCTTACGTGGAAGTGCACAGAGGATTGTAATACGTGACTGATATCATCTGTGGCAGCCTAGAAGGTTCCAGTAGCATAGAATTTAAGTGTTACTGTGACCTTGACTGTCACAAGCATTGCAGTCCTGGCTGTGAATATAAGAATATAAGAAAATAGGAGCAGGAGTAGGCCATACAGCCCCTCAAGCCTGCTCCTCCATTCAATAAATTCATGGCTGATCTGATCTTGGCCTAAACTCCACTTTCCTGCCTGTTCCCCATAACTCTTGACTCCCCTATAGTTCCAAGAATCTGTCCATATATTCAATGACTTAGCCTGCACAGCTCTCTGGGGTAAAGAATTCCAAAGATTCACGACCCTCAGAGAAGAAATTCCTCCTCATCTCCATCTTAAATGGGTGACCCCTTATTCTGAAACAATGGAATGTTCTAGATTCCCCCATGAAGGAAAACATCATATCAGCATCTACCCTTATGTTTCAATAAGATCACCTCTCATTCTTCAAATAAAATTTACAGAAAAAATGTTGATGGTGTGTTGGCGAAGTCTCGACAAATGTCCCAGAATGTCTCCCGCAGTAATCAGTCGATCTCAATCAGCAAGTGAACAGTGAAAGCTGAACATGACTAAGTAGCGCTCACAATCCTCCTGTTTACTCCTGTTCAGCTGGTCGCTGTTAGGAGAGGTCGTTAATTGCAGCGATAGCCAGCAAAATTTCGCGCATCCCTTTTAGTAAGTGTTAGGAGTCAATTTAATTGCTAGAGCTGTAATCATCCTGCACCAAGATGGTGTCTTGCTCTAAAGGCTCTTTAGCGCCTAAATTACCAGCGCTACAGCGGGGAAAATAGCCCCCAGTATGTTTATCTTAGTGTGCTATTTCTGGCAACAGCCCCAACGACAGCAGCAGCACAGTAAAATAATTGACTGTTGCTGGAGGTTATGACAACCACAGAAAGACGTGGTGGTTTCTGCAGCACCTTTGTATGTAGTACTGCATCTAAAAGCAACAAACACTTGGCAATTAAAGGCAGCTATGTTTTCTGTGCATAGGCAAGTTAGGCGGTTAAGCCTACGCATGCAGGCAAAGAAAACTGCTTTGCACTTGATGGACTAAGTCCTTCCATAGTTTTTCACCATATTTATAAATAACTTGTGTAGGAATAGAAAGCCGTATATCGAGGTTTGCTGATGACACCATGTCAGATGGCATAGTAAGTAGTGTAGATGGGAGCAGAAAGTTGCAAAAGGACATTGATAAATTAAGTGAGTGGGCAAAACTGTGGCAGATGAAGTTCAACATGAGGTCGTGAAAGGTCATCCACTTTGAACCTAAGATGGATAAATACGAGCATTTTCTAAATGGTGAGAAGCTAGGAACTGTGGAGGGAGAGAGATTTAGGGGTCAATTTGTGCAAAAGTAATTAAAAAGGCTAATGGAATGTAAGCCTTCATCTCAAGGGGGCTGGAATACAAAGGGGTGGAAAGTTATGCTTCGGTTGAATAAAGCTTTGGTTAGAACACATCTGGAGTACTGCGTTCAGTTTTGGGCATTACACTTCAGGAAGGCTATATTGGCCTCGGAGGGGATGCAGCGCATATTCACCAGAATGATACCTAAAAGAGTAAAATTATGAGGACAGGTTGCATAGACAAGTGTTCGATTCCCGCGTCCCCACGGGCGACAAATTGATCCTCCTAGGTGATTTTAATGCCAGGGTCGGCAAAGACACAGCCCTCTGGGGAGGCGTGATTGGCAGCGAGGGGGTAGGGAAATCCAACTCCAACGGCACCCTACTCCTGACAAAATGACTGGAACATGAACACCTCATCGCTAACACCCTGTTGCGGCAGAGGGACAAGTACAAGGCATTGTGGCAACACCCTCGTTCCAAACACTGGCACCTGCTGGACTATGTCATCGTCCAAGCCAGGGATCGCAAGGATGTGCGCATCACCAGCGCCATGACAGGAGCCGACGACTGCTGGATAGACCATCGCCTAATCCGATCCGTCATCAATATTAATATAGCCCCAAAGCAGAGAGGACAGCAGAAGTAGTGCCGCAAAAAAGTTAATACCGGGGCACTTAAAGACCCAGCTAAGTGAGCCCTATACAGCCAGCACCTCACAGCCATTCTGGCATGTCTTGTTGATCCTGACATGCTCAATGCCCACTGCGCTTGGTCTGCCCTCCAGGCCTCCATAACCAGTGCCTGTGAAGAGACATTTGGTTACTCAACCAGAAAACACCAGGACTGGTTTGATGAAAACGATCAGGAGATCCAAGATCTAATAGATCGTAAGCGCAGAGCATTTCTGAGCCGCAAGCAGCAACCCAACTCGGGAGTTACAAAGCAATGTTACAGACGGCTCAAGGCTGAGGTCCAACAAAAAACCCGGGACCCAAAGAACAGATGGTGGATGGAGAAAGCACAGGTGATACAACAACTAGCCAACAGCCACGACACGTGACGATTCTTCATTGCAGTCAAGGCCACCAACGGTCCAAACTCCCAAGGCCCCACTCCACTTCTGGCCAATGGGGAAACACTCATCAAGGACACCGAGGCTGTCAGGGCCCGCTGGAAGGAGCACTTTGAAGATCATCTCAATCGAGACTCTGCCTTTGACCCGAGTGTTTCTCAACTCCATCCCGCAGCATGCAACCCGCCACCACCTCAGTGAAACCCCAACGCTGCACGAGGTAGGCAAAGCCGTAAAACAGCTTAAAAACAAGGCTATGGGAGCGGATGGAATCCCTGCTGAGGAGCTAAAATATGGCGGAGAGGCGCTGCTGGTGCGGATACACGACCTCATCTCTCTCACTTGGAGGGAGGAGAGCATGCTGGGAGATCTCAGAGATGCAGTGATCGTGTCCGTTTTTAAAAAGAGGAACAAATCCGACTGCGGCAACTACAGGGGAATCTCCCTGCTAATAACCACTGGGAAGGTCGTCGCTAGAGTTCTCCTCAACCGTCTTCTCTCTCGGAGTCACAGTGCGGATTTCGTCCCCTATGGAGACCAACGGACATGATCTTTGCAGCACGACAACTGCAGGAAAAATGTAGGGAGCAGCGCCAGCCCTTATACATGGCCTTTTTCGATCTTACAAAGGCCTTTGACACTGTCAACCGTGAGGGCTTATGGAGTGTCCTCCTCCATTTTGGATGCCCCCAAAAGTTTGTCAACATCTTTCGCCTGCTTCACGACGACATGCAGGCCGTGATCCTTACCAGCAGATCCATTATAGACCCATTCCACTTCCAGTCAAACAGGGTTGAGTCATCGCTCCAACCCTCTTCTCCATCTTCCACGCTGCCATGCTCCACCTCACTGTTGACAAGCTCCCCGCTGGAATGGAACTAAACTACAGATACAGTGGGAAGCTGTTTAACCTACGCCGCCTCCAGGCCAGGTCCAAGATCACCCAAACCTGTCGTTGAACTGCAGTACGCGGATGACGCCTGCGTCTGCGCACATTCTAAGGCTGAACTCCAGAATATAGTCGATGTATTCACCGAGGCATATGAAAGCATGGGCCTCATGCTTAACATCCGTAAGACAAAGGTCCTCCACCAACCTGTCCTCGCCACACAGCACCGCCCCCCAGTCATCAAGATTCACGGCGCGGCCCTCGACAACGTGGACCACTTCCCATACCTCGGGAGCTTAGTCAACAAAGGCAGACATTGATGCGGAGATTCAACATTGCCTCCAGTGCGCCAGTGCAGCCTTCGGCCGTCTGAGGAAAAGTGTGTTCGAAGACCAGGCCCTCAAACCTACCACCAAGCTCATGGAGTACAGGGCTGTAGTAATACCCGCCCTCCTGTATGGATCAGAGACATGGATAATGTACAGAAGACACATCAAGTCACTGGAGATATATCCCTAACGATGTCTCTGCAAGATCCTGCAAATCTCCTGGGAGGAGAGATGCACCAACATCAGTGTCCTCGCCCAGGCTAACAGCCCCAGCATTGAAGCACTAACCACTCTCGATCAGCTTCGCTGGGCAGGCCACTTAGTTCGCATGCCAGACACGAGACTCCCTAAGCAATTGCTCTACGCGGAGCTCCTTCATGCCAAACGAGCCAAAGGTGGGCAGTGGAAATGTTACAAGGATACTCTCAAAGCCTCCCTGGTGAAGTGCGACATCACCACTGACACCTGGGAGACCCTGGCCGAAGACTGCCCTAGGTGGAGAAAGTACATCCGGGAGGACGTTGAGCTCCTCGAATCTCAATGCTGCAAGCGTGAAGAGGTCAAGCGCGGAAGGAGCGTGTGGTAAATCAGTGCCACTCCTTCCCCCGACGAATATCTGTCCCACTTGCGACAGGGTCTGTGGCTCTCGTGTTGGACTGTTCAGCCACCAAAGAACTCACTTTAGGAATGGATGCAAGTCTTCCTCGATTTCGAGGGACTGCCTATGATTATGATAAGAAGATTAAGGGATGCTCTAACTGAGGTGTTGAAAATGATTAAAGGATTTGATAAGATAGATAGAGAGAAGCTATTTCTTCTAGTGGGAAAGTCCAGAACAAGGGGGCATAACCTTAAAATTAGAGCTAGGCCGTTCACGGGTCAGGAAGCATTTCTTCATGCAAAGGATAGTGGAAATCTTGAACTCTCTTTCCCAAAAAGCCATTGAAGCTAAGTCTATTGATAATTTCAAAACTGAGATTGATAGATTTTTATTTTGCATGGGTATTAAAGAATATGGAACAAAGGCATGTAAATGGAGTTAAGATACAGAACAGCCATTATCTAATTGAATGGTGGAATAGGCTCAAGGGACTGAATGGCTTGCGCCCATTTCTATGTTCCATTGGGAAAGTACAGTGGCTAGAAACAGAGGAATTTTAATTTTTTTGATATAAAACTGCACAAATTCGTGCATATAGTCTCTGTTCCAGTTGCTGTAAAAACTGTCCTGAAATGTGAAGGGGATGGTTTTCACAGCGTTTGGGTTCCGAAGACATTACTGCTGCTTGAAGTAGTTCCACAAAATAAACAGGCCAAAAAACAATATTTTAATATATTCACAGTGATGTAAACCGTAGTATTTAGATGTAACTACAGAAAACTGCTTTAAGTCAAGAGCATCACTAAATATAAATAAACTGTGGGCCTCTATGAACACAATTTACTAATCCCAAATCAGAATATATATATATATTTTTTTTAAATTTAGTATTGTACTACTATGCTAAATACCATATATGAAGACCTTCTCAAGCTACTATGGGCTTGAAATTCTGGATGGATCCGGGAAGGCATCGCAAAAGACGGTTTTTGGCGCGCAATGTGCATGTGCCGAAAACCAGCTTTTCCAATCTGTCAAGTTCTGTTTTGACAGATCGCACGCATCTCGGCCGCAAGGACATTCGCATGGGCAAGATTGCGCTATTTACCCATCTTTTGCCCAGCGAATGTCCTTAAAACTCTTGCGCCTGGCCTACTTTTACCAGCGTTAAGAGTTTTAAAACACAAAAAACATAAAAATAAAATTTTAAAACCCTGCCCACTAAGGTAAGTTTATTTTAAACCCCAATTACAAAACTTTTTTTTAAAAAAATCGGAAAAATATATTTTTTTTCTTAACGCATTTATTAACTTTAATTTCAATTAATTTTAATTATGTGAGATGTGTTTAATTTTTGTGTTGCGTTTAGTGTTTTATTTTCTCATTAATAGCAATGAGAACTTGTAGATAGTTCTCATTGCTATTAATGAGAATACTGTATCCAATCAGTTATGCAGTCACACGTGGCTGCACCTTCTGTGTTCGATGGGAGCACGCTTCAAAGCGCGGGAAGAGAAGGCCACCTCACCGGAATCACAGGCGCCTCCGGGACCACCAGGTAACTTCGTAAAAATTCTGGGGCGGAGGCGTACGTCCGAAAGAAGCCGCTGACCAGAATTTCAGGCCCTATATAGTTATGCCAATAGGGTACTCTTAATTCTTCATCTCAAATTCTTTCCAATAGTGACAGAACTGTAAACACTAATGCGCCGTAAATTGCGGCCTCTCCGGGTGTGTACGATGTGCGCACGCGCCCGAAGAGGCAAAGTGCATGCACCTAAACCCGACACTTGTGATCTGTCAAAATTCACAACAGATCGCACGCAATTTTGACAGATCGCATGCATCCCCAGGAGAAGAGCCTTCGCAGGTGGAGATTTGGGATATTTGCCCAGCGAATGTCCTTAAAACTCTTATGCTGTTCCGTCTGCTTTTACCAGGCGTAAGAGTTTTAAAAGATAGAAACATTAAATGTTATCACTAATTTTTATATTAAAAACTCTGTCCATTAAGGTAAGTTAATTTTTAATTCTATTAAAACATTAAAAAATAATTTTAAAAATGTTTTCTAAAACATTTAATTTAATTCAATTTCAATTAATTTTAAATATGGGAGGTGATTTTTAATTTATGTTTTGTGTTTGTGTTTTTGGGGGTATTCTCATTGATTGTACGGAGCTCCCATTACTAAGGGAACTCACTATTACTATCAATGAGAATACTCCATGTTCATTGGTGGTCCAGGCCCATGTGATCCCAGGATTCCCGAATGTTCCTGGGATGCGTAGGTCCCTGCACCAGGCAACAAAGTGTTCGTTCCTACGGGACCACTAGGACCTTTTGTTAAAAAAATTTGGGTTGGAGGCATCCGCCCACAGGAAGCCTCCAGCCACAATTTCTGACTCAAATGCTTCAATCTAGTGTTACACAACTTGAAATGTTCTCTCCAGACACCACCCAAACAAAATTGTACTGTGAGTGATTCATAGTTCAAGTGGTTACATTCTAAACATTTTATTTGTCCATTATGTTTTATTAAAACTCTTGTGTTGACAATAAAATTATAGCCTTACCAGGTTTGAAGGTGATCAGACAGGATCTGTTAGTACATGTGCCCTCTGGGAATATCATTACCTAGAATTAAGATCATGAAATGTTCAACTGAAAAATACAGCAGCACTTACTTTAACAAATAATTTTTAAAAGTGCATACTTTTATGGAAATCGTGACTTTTATGGAAATCGTAACTGCTAAACAAGTTGAGCATGTGATAAGTTAAAAACATTTTAAAAAATATACCCATTCAAAAAAATCTAAAAATTGCTAACCTCACTTCCATTTTAGAAGGATAATTCACAATGAAACTGGAACACATTTCAACAAATAAAAACATTTTGGGGAAAGGGTGATCCAGTGAATTAGCAAAACTGCCTCTGGGACATGGATTTGAATCTAGCAAAGACAGATGGGATGACAACCTCTCTTGTTTGGGTTTTTATTGTTCAAATTCATTTCATGCAGGATGCTCAGAGCCAACAATTCCTTGTAGGCATAAGTTCCTAACTCAGAGATGCCCATCTCAAAGAAGACTGAATGTGTCTGGAATGGGAAAAAGGATGACAAGAGTTTGGGTGGAGCCATTTAAACATGCTAAATTAGGAGTGCTTGGTGCTCACAGCAGCTGTCTAACTTGGGAGAATGTCCCACTTCTTAGCAATAAAAGTGCACTACCACCATGTTGCTCATAAGAATATTTCCACTGAGTTATAAACCTATACATTTTGCAGCCCAATGTGACAAAAATGAAGCATTTTTATCGATATCATCTTTCTTTGTCACAGTACATATGGGGGCCGAAATTGCCCCTTCCGATAAGGTCTCTGGCAGCTTTTGCTGTTGGTACACTCTCTGTGGCATGGTGGCCCGGCCGCCCTTAAAGGGGAGGGTGCACTGCCGTGGCCACCATGTTATTTTTTTCAATTGAACTTATTTATTTATTTATAAAAATCGGCTGACTGCCAGGTCGGTTCGATAATTATAGCTGCAGGTTCGGCTGGGCTGCCAACAGGCAGCCTGGCACCCCCTCTTTGGTGCCAGGCTGCTGGCCTGGACGAAATCCTCCCTGGTGGCAGTGCTTGCAGCAGCTCTCCCTTTTAACTGAAGGGGAGACACGTTGTGATGCGCCATTGCGATGACGTCATCAGTGTGGCGGTGATGACCGATAGCCTCGGCTACTCTGCCCCGCCCCCACTTCCGCCCCGCTATTGACGGCCACTTTGCCCCACCCCCACCTCCATGATGAGGCCACTTCCGTCCCACTCGAAAAAAAATTCCCGAAGTGCTGAATTTTGGCAGTTAGGCTCCCCAGAACACATCGAAAACGATAGGTACGCCTCGTTTCCGGCGTTTGAAGACCAGATTCACTCACCAAAAATGGTACAGCTTGATTTAATACAATAGATCCAGAAAATAGATAGAGACTTTCGTCTTCTATCCGCCCATTTAACCGTCGCGATGGAGGTTACCACCCATATTTGATTATAAATGAAAACTAACATCCCATTATCGCCGGCGTAACTTTCGGCATAGAATTATCACCAGGAATTAGCTGAACCGCCCACCCATATTTTTTTTTAAATAAAATCTGATGTCATCACTTGTGCACTGCCTAGAAGCCTATTTATAATGGAAACTGACACCGAAAAAGTGCCCAGATAATCGCCGAGCGTTATTTTCGGCATCTTGCCCATATAGTGTCCAAATGATCGCTCGCCCAAAATGAGGCTCTAGAAAAGCTGCACTCACCTGACCTAAACCCAGCAGTATGCACACCATTTTGTAACTCAGAGGACTTTTATCAAAAGTTCATGGGAGCATTGAAGTCATTAGTGAGTGATTTTAAAATGAATTTTGAGCTTCTATTGCGTTTGTAGAGGACAATTTAATAATTTTGAAGACACAATAGGACATTTATAGTAATTTCTCAGTCAGTATTGATGACTACTTACATGCTGCACAATACAGATGGGAGAAGGTTTATTGAAGAGCATTGTGCCCAAAGAAGTGACAGACCGTTGAGGAGGAGGAGACCTTACACCAAACGCATTTACAGGGATAAGCGATCATACCTGGATTTTTCCGATAACACCTTAGGAGGCTGCGCTTCTGAAAGGAGGTCATCAGTGAGAAATGTCAGCTAATTAAGAGATCTGCAGCCAACCAGCACCATCAGGACAGCACTGTCTGTTGAGGTTAAGGTTACTGCGGCACTTTTTTTTTATGCATTGGGCTCCTTTCAGGTCTCAGCTGGCGACATTTGCAGTATCTCTCAGCACGCCATATTGCTGCATTCGACAGGTGACTGAAGCCCTTTAACACTTGCAGGATGGACTTTATAAACTTCCCTATGACTAGGGAGGCTGAGTGAGAGGGTTTTGGGTTTCTCGAGAATAGCACACTTCCCCAAGGTGCAGGGAGCAATAGGCTGTATGCACATCGCCCTGCGAGCACCTTTTCAGGATGTAGAGGTATTTTGGAACTGAAAAGGATTCCACTCCCTGAATGTGCAACTCGTTGTCGACCACAAGCAAATAATCATGGCAGTAAATGTAAATTTTCCAGGGTGCGCACATCTTGAGTGAGAGCACTGCCTCTGATCTGTTTAAGAGTCAGCCACAAGGTCATGGTTGGATGCTGGGGGATAAAGGATATGGCCTTGCCAGCTGGCTCATGACCACCCCCACCCGCGTAAGCCCCAGACGGAAGCCGAGAAGCATTACAACGAAAGCCACACACAATATCAATGAAAAGACAATTGGAATGCTTAAGCAGCGCTTCAGATGGCTGGACCACTCAGTTCATTGTGGTGTGTGCTGCATGTTGCATAACTTAGCTATCAGGAGGGGACAAGAATTGCTGTTCCACCACAGGAGAGAGGGGAGGCGGAAGGAGGAGGACGAGGACCTTGGGGAGAATAATCAGGCTGGCGTTGAAGCCATAGAAACATAGAAAATAGGTGGAGTAGGCCATTCGGCCCTTCGAGCCTGCACCGCCATTCAAGAAGATCATGGCTGATCACCCACCCAGCACCCACCGACCCCCCCCAGCTCCAACCTTCAACTCCCTCCCGAACACATCCAATGAACTGGCATTAACTCTCAGTGGCAGGGAACCCCACAGGCCAACAACTCCCCGAGTGAAGAAGTCTCTCCCCATCCCAGCCCCAAACAGCCCATCCCCCATCCCAAGACCATGCCCCCCCCCGCCCCGGCTCCAGACCAACCCAACACCGGGAACACTCCCCCCCCCCGCACCCAACCCACCCCGTCTCGTCAGAATCCTTCCCAAATGCTGAACATCCCCGGATGTCGAGCCCCCAGCCCTGGCCACCCCGGAGCCACGCCCCCGCGACGCCAACCGCACCACATCCACTAACCGCCATCTGCGCAGTCAACCCATCCACCCCACTCCGAACACTCCCTGCACCGAGGCACAGAGCCCCCAGGCCCACCCCTCCAACACACTTCGCCCCCCCCCCCCCCCCCCAGACCTCCGCTGCAATGTGGCCCCTCTCGTCCCCCGCCCTGGGTTTCTCCACCCCCCACCTCCACCACTCTCCCCTCCATCCCCCACTCTCCCCTCCATCCCCCACCTCCACCACTCTCCCCTCCATCCCCGCCCCAGTCTCCCCTCCACTTCCCTCTGCCTCCCCGCACAGGCTCCCACCTTGGGGGCGGTAACCTTCTGGGGCCGGGAATTTTAGCCCCCAGCGTGGAAGTCCTGCTCCCGCCGCAGAATTGGCCTTACCACCCCTCAATGGAAGCGGAGTGCAATTTCCCACACTCCACTTCCTTTGGGGGCAGTTACCGGGGCACGACTGGATGCTCCTGTGACAGTTTGAACTGGTGCTCTCCACTCTCTGTGGTAGCCGTGCCCTCACCCCACCCGAGACCGCAGGAAAAGCCCGGTGGTAGTTACCCAGCTGCATGTTAACTCAGCAGCTCATAAATGAACGCTTTGCATGAAGTTATGTTGGTGACAGTTACAGTTGTGTTACGTTACGTTTCATCCTGCCCTGCCCACGCCATTGTTGGCAACCCCTGTATTGATGTTTAACCTTTCTGTTTTTGGAAGACACTGCACAACAATGTTAAGTTAAATAAAAATATTTAATAACTACAACATCTGAACCAATTTTTATTTAATCAAATTAAAATGAAAAAAATAAACATATATACATGGATATAAACACCCATTTCCCCTTCCCCCCCCCCCCCCCCCCGCCCCCCAGTGAAATTTAAAAAATATTAACAATTTTTCAACAACAATTATAGTACAGGTGCAGCGTCCTGAATTCGGAACCCTTGGGACGGAGGCAGTTCCGTAATTTGCATTTGCTGCATTTTGGAACGTCTTTGAGGTTCGGGTATTTCTGGATTTCAGAATGTCAGAAGGGGGGGGGGGAGGCTCAACAATGAGCTGTTCATGTCGCCGGGTGGGGCCCAGGCCGCCGCCGAGGTGATGTTTGCGCTGGCCGACGAGGTGGGGTCCGAGGTCGGGCGGCGGCGAGGGGCAATGAGGTGAGGCACAAGGTCGGGCGTCGGTGAGGTGAGGCCCGAGGTCAGACGGCGAGGTGATGCCAGGCAGCGGCGAGGGGTGGTGTGGAGAGGCCTAAGGTCAGGCAGCGGCGGCGAGGTGAGGCCAGAGATCGTGCAGCGGCGGTACCTTGAGGTCGGCATGCTCCGGATTCCGAAACAATTTACGGATTCCGGACGACCCTGCCACCAATCGGTCTGGAGTCCGGATGCTGGAACATTCCGGATTGTGGACACTGCACCTGTACAGGTGCAGCAGCAGCCAAGTTCATGGCACCGTGGCTGGCTCTGCTGCACAGGTGGGCAGGAAAAAGAGTGGGAGAGCTATGGTGATAGGGGATTCAACTGTAAGGGGAATAGATAGGCGTTTCTGCGGCCACAACCGAGACTCCAGGATGGTATGTTGCCTCCCTGGTGCAAGGGTCAAGGATGTCTCTGAGCGGGTGCAGGACATTCTGAAAAGGGAGGGTGAACAGCCAGTTGTCGAGGTGCACATTGGTATCAACAATATAGGTAAAAAAAAGGGATGAGGTCCTACGAGACGAATTTAAGGAGCTAGGAGCTAAATTAAAACATAGGACCTCAAAAGGAGTAATCTCGGGATTGCTACCAGTGCCACGAGCTAGTCAGAGTAGGAATCGCAGGATAGCTCAGATGTCCAATGTCCTGGGGGGAGTGTTTGCTAGTGCTGTTGGGGAGGAGTTAAACTAATATGGCAAGGGGATGGGAACTAATGCAGGGAGACAGAGGGAAACAAAATGGAGACAGAAGCAAAAGACAGAAAGGAGATGAGTAAAAGTGGAGGGCAGAGAAACCCAAGGCAAAAAACAAAAAGGGCCACTGTACAGCAAAATTATAAAGGGTCAAAGTGTAATAAAAAGGCAAGCATGAAAGCTCGGTGCCTCAATGCATGGAGTATTCGGAAGCCAGGAGAGGGCTCTGAGCTAGTTAGAGTGGGCGAGAGCTCAGATGAACAGGGCCCCAAGAAAGAATGCAAAAGGCAGGAGGCAACAGAGCAGAATAGCACTGGGGTAAGTGTAAACCACAAGGTGGTAGGAAGGAACAATATGTATGAATATAAAGGGGCGCAGGAGGGGTCAAAACTAAAAATCATGGTTTAAAAACTAGGATTAAAAGACTCTACCTAAACGCACGCAGCATTCGAAATAAAGTAAATGAGTTGACGGCACAAATCATTACAAATGGGTATGATTTGGTGGCCATTACAGAAACGTGGTTGCAGGAATGCCAAGACTGGGAATTAAACATACAGGGGTATCTGACAATTCGGAAAGATAGACAAGAAGGGAAAGGAGGTGGGGTAAGCTCTGTTAATAAAGGATGATATCAGGGCAGTTGAGAGAGACGATATTGGCTCGAATGGACAAAATGTTGAATCATTGTGGGTGGAGATTAGAGATAGTAAGGGGAAAAAGTCACTGGTGGGCGTAGTTTATAGGCCCCCAAATAATAACTTCACGGTGGGGCGGACAATAATCAAGGGAATAATGGAGGCATGTGAAAAAGGAACGGCAGTAATCATGGGGGATTTTAACCTACATATCGATTGGTCAAATCAAATCGCATGGGGTAGCCTTGAGGAGGAATTCATAGAATGCGTACGGGATTGTTTCTCAGAACAGTATGTTACAGAACCGACATGGGAGCAAGCTATCTTAGATCTGGTCCTGTGTAATGAGACAGGAATAATAAACGATCTCCAAGTAAAAGATCCTCTCTGAATGAGTGATCACACTATGGTTGAATTTGTAATACAGATTGAGGGTGAGGAAGTTGTGTCTCAAACGAGCGTACTATGCTTAAACAAAGGGGACTACAGTGGGATGAGGGCAGAGTTGGCTAAAGTAGACTGGGAACACAGACTAAACGTTGGCACAATTGAGGAACAATGGAGAACTTTTAAGGAGCTCTTTCATAGTGCTCAACAAAAATATATTCCAGTGAAAAAGGGCAGCAAGAGAAGGGATAACCAGCCGTGGATAACCAAGGAAATAAAGGAGTGTATCAAATTAAAAACCAATGCGTATAAGGTGGCCAAGGTTAGTGGGAAACTAGAAGATTGGGAAAATTTTAAACGACAGCAAAGAATGACTAAGAAAGCAATAAAGAAAGGAAAGATAGATTATGAAAGTAAGCTTGCGCAAAACATAAAAACAGATAGTAAAAGCTTTTACCGATATATAAAACGGAAGAGAGTGACTAAAGTAAATGTTGGTCCCTTAGAAGATGAGAAGGGGATTTAATAATGGGAAATGTGGAAATGGCTGAGACCTTAAACAATTATTTTGCTTCGGTCTTCACAGTGGAAGACACAAAAACCATGCCAAAAATTGCTGGTCACGGGAATGTGGGAAGGGAGGACCTTGAGATAATCACTACCACTAGCGGGGTAGTGCTGGACAGGCTAATGGGACTCAAGGTAGACAAGTCCCCTGGTCCTGATGAAATGCATCCGAGGGTATTAAAAGAGATGGCGGAATTTATAGCAGATGCATTCGTTATAATCTACCAAAAATCTCTGGACTCTGGGGAGGTACCAGCGGATTAGAAAGCAGCTAATATAACGCTTCTGTTTAAAAAAGGGGGCAGACAAAAGGCAGGTAACTATAGGCCGGTTAGTTTAACATCTGTAGTGGGGAAAATGCTTGAAGCTATCATTAAGAAATAGCGGGACATCTAGATAGGAATAGTGCTATCAAGCAGACGCAACATGGATTCATGAAGGGGAAATCATGTTTAACTAATTTACTGGAATTCTTTGAGGATATAACGAGCATGGTGGATAGAGGTGTACCGATGGATGTGGTGTATTTAGATTTCCAAAAGGCATTCGATAAGGTGCCACACAAAAGGTTACTGCAGAAGATAAAGGTACCCGGAGTCAGAGGAAATGTATTAGCATGGATCGAGAATTGGCTGGCTAACAGAAAGCAGAGTCGGGACAAATGGGTCCTTTTCGGGTTGGAAATCGGTGGTTAGTGGTGTGCCACAGGGATCGGTGCTGGGACCACAACTGTTTACAATATACATAGATGACCTGGAAGAGGGGACAGAGTGTAGTGTAACAAAATTTGCAGATGACACAAAGATTAGTGGGAAAGCGAGTTGTGTAGAGGACACAGAGAGGCTGCAATGAGATTTAGATAGGTTAAGCGAATGGGCTAAGGTTTGGCAGATGGAATACAATTTCGGAAAATGTGAGGTCATCCACCTTGGAAAAAAAAACAGTAAAAGGGAATATTATTTGAATGGGGAGAAATTGCAACATGCTGCGGTGCAGAGGGACCTGGGGGTCCTTGTGCATGAATCCCAAAAAGTTAGTTTGCAGGTGCAGCAGGTAATCAGGAAGGCGAATGGAATGTTGGCCTTCGTTGCGAGAGGGATGGAGCACAAAAGCAGGGAGGTCCTGCTGCAACTGTACAGGGTATTGGTGAGGCCGCACCTGGAGTACTACGTGCAGTTTTGGTCACCTTACTTAACGAAGGATATACTAGCTTTGGAGGGTATACAGAGACGATTCACTAGGCTGATTCCAGAGATGAGGGGGTTACCTTATGATGATAGATTGAGTAGACTGGGTCTTTATTCGTTGGAGTTCAGAAGGATGAGGGGTGATCTTATAGAAACATTTAAAATAATGAAAGGGATAGACAAGATAGAGGCAGAGAGGTTGTTTCCACTGGTCGGGGAGACTAGAACTAGGGGGCACAACCTCAAAATATGGGACAGCCAATTTAAAACCGAGTTGAGAAGGAATTTCTTCTCCCAGAGGGTTGTGGATCTGTGGAATTCTCTGCCCAAGAAACCAGTTGAGGCTAGCTCATTAAATGTATTCAAATCACAGATAGATAGATTTTTCACCAATAAGGGAATTAAGGGTTATGGGGAGCGGGCGGGTAAGTGGAGCTGAGTCCACGGCCAGATCAGCCATGATCTTGTTGAATGGCGGAGCAGGCTCGAGGGGCTAGATGGCCTACTCCTGTTCCTAATTCTTATGTTCTTATGTATAACATGACACTGACCACCCACCCCCTCCTCCTCTCCCCCCACTCTCCTCCTCCTCCAACAGTCAACAAATTTATAACATAACAATACAAAAACAAGAATAATGTCCCCCCCCCCCACCTGCAGCCAGACTTCCCTTTGCCTCTACCCCACCCCCCATTCCCCTTTCCCACTTATACCCCCCCCCCCTTCTACCTGCATTCACACCAAGCCGCCTTGCAACAGGGCACCTCGAGTGCTGCTGCTGTGTGGGGGCTGACAGTGGTAGAGTCACAATGGAAGCTGGAGAAGAAGTTTCCAAAGAAACGTCTTCAGAGTCAGAAGCATTACAATCATGATGTTAATTATATGTGACGTCTGTCAGTGATATTTATAGCAGTAGTGTTGCTACTCGTACATATGCCTAAGTAGCGTGAACATTCTCATGTCACCCTGACTCGCATCTGTCGACATGGGCGATATGGCACCTTGGGGTTCAGTGCCGTATCCCGAGACCACCGCCTGCCGCATGGCATCGACGGAATCAGCCATTCTCCGCATTGCCGCAACCACCTGTGCCATGTCCTCCGAGATACGCACAGTCAGTGGTCAATGCGACCGGTCAATCCACCCATTGCCTGGAGGAGCTCTCAACTAATGTCGATACTCGTCCTTGACAGTTCAACCATGTCCAGGTTGACACCGGCCTGTTGTTGAGCAATCCTAACTCGCCGAACCAATGTCCGCGGGGACGGCGTAGGCATTGGACCACTCGGAGGTGCCCTGCTGCAAGGGGCTTGGCCCCGCTGCTTCCTCAGTGGAAGACGACGTGGTCACAGGAACATTGGAGCAGCCTACTTGAGGCTAATCATCCGCCTCCTCACTGCTGTCCTCGGTGGTCAACAAGACCTGAACAAAGACCTGAATCTCTTGATGCCTCAACTCTTCCTGATTGCTCCTGGGGACCTAGAAAACATAAATGAGGTGAGTAGGTGAAGGGGTGGCCAGGGTGACATGAGAATGTTCACGCTACTTAGGCATACGTACGAGTAGCAACACTACTGCTATAAATATCACTGACAGACGTCACATATAATTAACATCATGATTGTAATGCCATGCAGACCCTGTACTATGATATTTCATGATCCCATCATTTATTACAAAACATTACATCAATCATATTACACTGAAATGGCATTAAATTAATTTAAATCACCAATACTTTTGGAAATCTTCCTCCGCAAAGGTGACAAGAGCATGGCATAAGCTAATTGCCTAGGTACTATTACAGATTATTACTAGATACTATTACTATTACACAACACACAGATAATTCCCAATTAGTCATCACCCATGTTATTCATCGTTAACATTATATGCTCATATGCTTTGTATGCAATTGAATGCATGGTTATATCTACGGTCAGAGAATACATTTAATAAGATCATGGTTCGGAACTAACGCACGACACCAAGATTACCAGCTTAATTACAATCTGGCAGATCTACATTTTAATTAAGTCATTGCATCATTACAATTATAAATTTTATAATTTAATACTTACTCTTCCAGAACCAACCAGGTCATTCCAGCGCTTGCGGCACTGGTTTGGCTGACAGACTTCATGGGCCATCTACGAAACTACATCGACAATCTCCGCCCATATCCACTGGGCAGGGCAGCATTTGCTTCCTCCGAAAACCTCTTTGCTCTCCTTCTCCCACCCATCTCTGCCACATCACTCCCCTCACCCACATCACTCATTCCCGACTCCACGTAATCCATTTGAATTTTTATAATCTGCTTTTCAAACAACTGCTCTCTCTACTCTCTCAAGTCTTCTGAGCATGCACAGATGACCCCTGACCTCATGTATCATGGGAAAAGTTAATCACCTAAAAAAAACACGCATGCACAGAACGGCCGTTGCTATGGACACTGTCCTTGCACGACGGAATAAATCGCTATTGCCCATTTCACATCACTATGGCTATCGCCCAAATTAAAAAAGCGAAACAAGCTGTTTTTAAAATGGGCGATATTCTGGCGATCCTGAAAAATATTAAAACCACTAACGCTGGAAAAATCGGCCATTTTTGGGTGATATCGATGTAAAAGGAAAGTTTAGCCCATTGTGTTTTGCCAGATGTCAAAGGGAGGAGGCAAAGACATTCAATTGAAATACAAGCACCTTGCAAGTTTTATTTGTATTTAGAGCTTGAGACGCATTTAAATTTCCTTTGTTTCATTCATTTGTTTGGAAAAAAATATATTTCTCAACCTGTACGGTTCAAATTGAGTAGTCTGTCTGAAGCCATCAGAGACAGATAGGCCGGAAAGACAGATAGCGATAAACGTCCATGTAAAGATTAATATTCAGGGACCATATGACAGGCCTATTTTCTATTGCAGTTCAGTGCAGTCACTGATTATTATTTTCCATATTCCAAGGCAGAAATATTAAGCTTGTATCTACAACAACAATCTGTGTTTATATAACACCTTTAACGTAGTAAAATGTCCCAAGACGCTTCACAGGAGTGTCATAAAACAAAATTTGACACCGAACCATGTAAGAAGAAATTAGGGCAGATGGCAAGAGATAGGTTTTAAGGAGCATCTTAGAGGAAAGAGAGGTAGAGAGGTTTAGGGAGGGAGTTGCAGAGATTAGGGCATAGACAGCTGAAGGTATGGCCACCGATGGTTGAGCGATTAAAATCAGGGATGTTCAAGAATTAGAGGAACGGAGACATCTCGGGGAAGGGTTGTGGGGTTGGAAGAGATTACAGAGATGGGGAGGGGCGAGGCTATGGAGGGTCTTGAAAACAAGGTTGTTTAACTGGGAGCTAATGTAGGTCTGTGAGTACAGGTGTGATGGGTGAACAGGACTTGGTGCGAGTTAGGACACGAGTAGTCGAGTTTTGGATGACCTCAGGTTTACAGAGGGTAGATGGTTGGAGGCCAGCCAGGAATGCAATGGAATCGTCAAGTCTCAATGTAACAAAGATATGGATGAGGGTTTTAGCAGCAGATGAGCTGAGGCAGCGGCGAAGACAGGCGATGGTACAAAAGTGGAAATAGGCAATCTTGGTTATAGCGTGAATGCGTGGTCAGAGGGTCATTTCAGGGTCAAATGTTGCGATCAGTCTGGTTCAGCCTCAGAGATGCGAGGGAGAAGGATGGAGTTGGTGGCTCGGGAACGGAGTTTGTGGCAGGGACCAAAGACAATGGCTGCAATCTTCCCAATATTTAGTTGCTGGAAATTTCTGCTTATCCAATACTGGATGTTGGATAAGCAGTCTGACAATTTAGATGCAGTGGAGGGGTTGACAGAAGTGGCGGTGAGGTAGAACTAGGTGTTGTCAGCGTACATGTGGAAACTGACGCAGTGTTTTCGGATGTCATCATCGAGGGGCAGCATGTAGATGAGAAATAGGAGGAGGCCAACGATAGATCCATGGGGAACACCAGAGGTAACGATGCGGGGGCAGGAAGAGAAATTATTGCAGGTGATTCTCTGGCTAGATTAGATGGATAAGAATGGAACCAGGCAAGTGCAGTCCCACCCAGTTGGATGACGGTTGGGGGGAGTGTTGGAAGAGGATGGAGTGATCGACTGTGTCAAAGGCTGTAGACAATCGAGAAGGATGAGGAGGGATAGTTTACTTTTGTCAGTCACATAGGATGTCACTTGTGACTTTGATAAGAGCTGTTTTGGTACTGTGGCAAATTTAGTGTGCCATTGCTTCTGTCCACTTGTCCATTTAGACTAATAAATCTTTTTGGCAATCTTTAACCTAAGCCACAGTCTAGCAAAGTATTTATCACCTTTCGAAGTCAAGGAAGATCAAATGACGGCATGCGATATATCCAGAGAGCCAAAATATAATAAAGAGGGTTCTCTGGAAAAAAAACAGAAAGTGCTGGAAATGCTCAGCAGTTCAGTCAGCATATGTGGAGAGAGAAACAGAGTTAAAGTTTCAGGTCGATGACCTTTCGTCAGAACTGGAAAAAGTTGAGATATAACAGGTTTTAAGCAAATTAGAGGCAGGGAAAAGGGGAGGGGAGGAAAGAACAAAAGGGAAGGTCTGTGATAAGGTGGAAGGCAGGAGAGATTCAATGACAAAAGGTATGATTATACAAGGGAAAAGGAGATGGTAATGGGACAAGTAAAGAAACAAAAGATGGGTCGGCACTTGCTTAAAACCTGTTATATCTTTAATTTTTTCCAGTTCTGATGGAAGGTCATCGACCTGTAATGTTAATGATGCTGCCTGACCCACTAAGTATTTCCAGGATTTTTTTAGTTTTTTTCAGATTTCCAACATCCACAGTATTTTGCTATTGTAAAGAGGGCTCTCTGTCTGACCCCTGGGCTCATTAGAAGCTACCTAGCTATTAAGCAGGTAAAGGCACATTCTAGCTCAACTGGAGCAAGGACTTGCCGAGGGGACTCAGGGCTTACCTTTGGAAGAAGTCCGAGATGTTAAGTCCATAAAAGAAAAATATCTAGTGAATACCCAAAAACCTAACAACTTCAATAGTTTACAAATATCTACTGCTACAGAAAGATGGTCTTCAAAAACTTTCTGATGAGTCTACTGTCTAATTAGCATCACTCTCCTCACAACACTGAAAGGTCAACATATTCTGTGATCCAAGTCATCAGGGATTTAAAATGGTGGAATCCAAATATTAGGAATCAAATTCTGAATAACTTCAGTGTCCAAATATTTAAAAAACAAAAACTATAACACAACTTGGAATTTAAAAGTCACATGGTCTAGGAACTCAACATTGTGACCTTGAGGGGTGCATTTATGGTGCAGCCCGAGACCTGTAGTTGCAATATGGCTTTCAGCCAGTCCGTACCACAGATAAAAATCAAATAAAAACAGCAAATGATGGAAATACACAGCAGGACAGGCAACATCTGTAAAGAGAAATGACAAGTTAAACTCTTCATCAGAACTACATGTGCAATGCAGCTCGCCCCATTGGAGCTAAAATTTAAATGTTTTGATAAAAATAGAACACATTTACAATCAATTCTAGGTAGGTTGTAAAAAAGTGTCGATGAGCACTTTTAACAGTTACACTTCACTGGAGTTTCTTTCCATGCAATGTTAAACCAAAGCAATGTGAGACAACCTCATCTACGGAGGACAGGTTCGTTCCCAGTGCTGTGTGGCAGGGGCAGGTCGGTAGAGAACCTTTGTCTTATGGTTGTTTAGTGTAAAATCCATAATCTCGTACACTTTGGTTAAGGTGTTGATGATGGTTTGGAGTTCGACCTCCGAGCGCAAGCGTTATCTGCATAATGTAATTCAATGACAGAGGATGGGACGACCTTGGAACTGGACTGGAGGCGACGGAGGTTAAACAGTTGCCCGTTTGTTCTGTGGATTAGCACACCAGCGGTGAGCTTATTGAGGAGGAGATGGAGCATTGCAGCAAGGAAGATCGAGAAGAGTGTTGGTGCGATGACACAGTCTTGCTTGACCCCAGTTTGCACGTGTATTGGGTCTGTAGTGGATCGGCTGGTTAGGATCACGGCTTGCATGTCATCGTGAAGCAGGCGGTGGATGGCAACGAACATTTGGGGGCAGCCGAATTTGAGGAGGACACACCATAATCCCTCATGGTTGACAGTGACAGTTAAAGGCACTATATAAATACAAGTTATTGTTGTCAATTAAACCACTTTCCAACAACTCAAAGTTGCAGTAAATGCATCCCAAGGTGATGAAGCTGATCCACGTCTCAGAACTGCCCAGCTCTTTACAATGTACCTCTCATGATGTTGAGTAAATATCAAGCTTCTAATATGCGAGATTAAGAAGAAAAACTGATTGCTGGAAGCCAGAAGTGAATTTTAGTACCTTACTCCCAACATTATATAAGTAGAATGTCCGAAATCCAGAGTTCTAAAAAACGGAATTGTCCGAAAACTGGACACTGTGCAGATTGCAAGGGTCGTTGTCTGGAATCCGGAAATATTTCCCGAAAACTGGACTTTTAAGCTGTACATACCTTTCTCCAAGCAGGAATCCCAAAAAATACGCAGCCCGGCACGGCCTCAAGGTTGCCGGATTCAGGCCATCGGATGTAATGTTCCAAAATCCGGAAGTACACGAAAGTCAGCCCAAGGGTTTCCGGATTCGGGACATCGGATTGAAACCGAAATCCGGAAATAGCCGAAAATCGTCCACGAGGTTTCCGGATTTGGGACGTCAGATTTCTTCTCCGAAATCCGGAAATACCTGAAACTCGGCCCAGGAGTTTCCTGATCCGGAACGTCGGATTTCTTCTCTGAAATCCGAAAAAAAAAACGAAAACCGGAATGGTTTTGGTCCCAAGGTTTCCGGTTTCGGGACATTATACCAGCTTTCTTTTTCAGATAGATATTGACCAACCTGTTGTGCATTTCCACTTTATTTCGTATAATATATATATTTATTTACATCACATATGCACACACAGCATCTTAGTAAACTTGGAAAGAGAGTTGTAACAACGAGAGAAAATAAAAATTCACCTGTGGCCATCTGCCATTCGACAGAGCTCTTTGCTTTATTTCTTCAACTGTTTTCCGACGGGAATGCTGGTCTGAGCGAGATACTAAGACTGGCTGAATGTACTTGATCAAAGCTGGTGAAAAAAATGTCACAAGACTCAGCTAAATTGAACAAAAGCTTGAGAATCTTGTGTGGTTCACAGTGCTATCCAATATAGAATAATTGAAAATGGACACTTTGTACAATTTCAAGATTTTAATAGTGTATTCTTGAGCTAATTATAACCAGGGTTATCACAATATTACACTTGACAAGGATACATTTCTTTATACAATAACCTGTTTTGCCCACATCATGCAGTCATAAATCTATTGTTACTGAAAAGCAACAACAATTAGAAGCTGCTGACGTTTCCTGGTTCTGTATGTGACTGCTACAGACACCTGTATGTGACGGGGCAGTTAGAGCATCAGGCCCATAGAACCGTAGAAGTTTACAGCACAACAAATAGGACTCATTTGTGGGAGGTTCTTTTATCACAATATTGGGATATACTATAAATTATCTTTCTTTTAAAAAAATATGACCAAATCAAATTTGCTTGATGTCAGATTGCATCCATGCAGTCACAGTGGAGAATGAAACAGAAGTGTTGTTACACTACTCCTATCTCTTACTTTGGCCTCCACTGGCCAAAGACCACCCTAAGTGGAGGAAGAGCCAGGAGGGAGCTGAGCATCTCGAGTCTCGTCGCCGAGAGCATGCAGAAAACAAGCGCAGGCAGCGGAAGGAGCGTGCGGCAAGCCAAACTCCCCACCCACCCTTTCCTCCAACGACTATCTGTCCCATCTGTGACAGAGACTGTAATTCCCATATTGGACTGTTCAGTCACCTGAGAACTCACTTTTGGAGTGGAAGCAAGCCTACCTCGATTTCAAGGGACTGTCTATGATGATGATCTCTTACTCCAGTGCTCTGTCATTAGCCAATGGACATGGTCTCACCGACCTTAAATAATGGTTAAAAAATCTCACCTACCGAAGGGGACACTTAGGATCTTGGCCTGTTAGGATCTTTGCATTTTATCGGGATATCTACATTATTAGGCTACGATTTATATATTCTCAGTTTCATGAGGGGAGAGCGAAGAAAGATAAGTGAATACTTGGCATAAGACCAGTAATATCTCGCAATTGTTTATGAATGATTCTGCTGGGTTCACTGCTCCCCTGAAAACTAGTGATTTTTTAACCATTATTTAAGGTCTGACATTTTCTAACAAACATCCAATGCCCTTCACTGAGACAATAGGCAGAAGACCTTGGTTTGCTTTCATTCAGAAGGGAATAGATTGTGTTTCATTTGACAGTTTGTTCCAATTCATTGGAACCAGGGGTCACAAATTGAATTTGTACAAGGCCAGAACTAGGTTACATGTTAGGAGGTGGTTCATTTCCCAAAGATTAGTGGACCTCTGGAACATGATGCCGTCTCATGCAGTGGATACTGATTCGCTAACCCCACATGTTCTGAGCGAGAGCTGAACCTAATTCTGGCTGGGGAGGAGATTATTGTTGCCAATTTAAGTGTATCTAAGGGTTAAGTCATGGCAGGAGAGCTCGGTCGGGTGTTATGCTCCTCTTGTACCATGTGGGAACTCAGGGACGACACCAGTGTCCCTGACGACTATATCTGCAGGAAGTGTATCCACCTCAAGCTCCTGACGGTCCGCGTTGCGGAGTTGGAGCTGAGGGTGGATTCACTCTGGAGCATCCACGATGCTGAGAATGACGTGAGTATCACGTGTAGCGAGTTGGTTGTACCGCAGGGAAAGGGTCCACAGCCAGATAGGGAATGGAAGACCAACAGGAAGAGCAGTGCAAGGAAGGTAGTGCAGGAGTCCCATGTGGTCATCCCCCTGCAAAACAGATACACTGCTTTGGGTACTGTTGAGGGGGATGACTCATCAGGGGAGGGCAGCAGCAGCCAAGTTCATGGCACCATGGCTGGCTCTGCTGCACAGGAGGGCAGGAAAAAGAGTGGGAGAGCAATAGTGATTGGGGATTCAATGGTGAGGGGAATAGATAGGCGTTTCTGCGGCCGCAACCGAGACTCCAGGATGGTATGTTGCCTCCCTGGTGCAAGGGTCAAGGATGTCTCGGAGCGGGTGCAGGACATTCTAAAAAGGGAGGGAGAACAGCCAGTTGTCGTGGTGCACATTGGTACCAACGACATAGGTAAAAAAAGAGATGAGGTCCTACGAAACGAATTTAAGGAGCTAGGAGCTAAATTAAAAAGTAGGACCTCAAAAGTAGCAATCTCGGGATTGCTACCAGTGCCACGTGATAGTCAGAGTAGGAATCGCAGGATAGCGCAGATGAATACATGGCTTGAGCAGTGGTGCAGCAGGGAGGGATTCAAATTCCTGGGGCATTGGAACCGGTTCTGGGGGAGGTGGGACCAGTACAAACCGGACGGTCTGCACCTGGGCAGGACCGGAACCAATGTCCTAGGGGGAGTGTTTGCTAGTGCTGTTGGGGAGGATTTAAACTAATATGGCAGGGGGTGGGAACCAATGCAGGGAGACAGAGGGAAACAAAAAGGAGGCAAAAGCAAAAGACAGAAAGGAGATGAGGAAAAGTGGAGGGCAGAGAAATCCAAGGCAAAGAACAAAAAGGGCCACTGTACAGCAAAATTCTAAAAGGACAAAGGGTGTTAAAAAAAACAAGCCTGAAGGCTTTGTGTCTCAATGCAAGGAGTATCCGCAATAAGGTGGATGAATTAACTGTGCAAATAGATGTTAACAAATATGATGTGATTGGGATTACGGAGACGTGGCTCCAGGATGATCAGGGCTGGGAACTCAACATTCCAGAGGTATTCAACATTCAGGAAGGATAGAATAAAAGGAAAAGGAGGTGGGGTAGCATTGCTGGTTAAGGAGCAAATTAAGGCAATAGTTCGGAAGGACATTAGCTTGGATGATGTGGAATCTATATGGGTAGAGCTGCAGAATACCAAAGGGCAAAAAACGTTAGTGGGAGTTGTGTACAGACCTCCAAACAGTAGTAGTGATGTTGGGGAGGGCATCAAACAGGAAATTAGGGGTGCGTGCAATAAAGGTGCAGCAGTTATAATGGGTGACTTTAATATGCACATAGATTGGGTTAACCAAACTGGAAGCAATACGGTGGAGGAGGATTTCCTGGAGTGCATAAGGGATGGTTTTTTTAGATCAATATGTCGAGGAACCAACTAGGGGGGTGGCCATCTTAGACTGGGTGTTGTGTAATGAGAGAGGATTAATTAGCAATCTCGTTGTGCGAGGCCCCTTGGGGAAGAGTGACCATAATATGGTGGAATTCTGCATTAGGATGGAGAATGAAACAGTTAATTCAGAGACCATGGTCCAGAACTTAAAGAAGGCTAACTTTGAAGGTATGAGGCGTGAATTGGCTAGGATAGATTGGCGAATGATACTGAAGGGGTTGACTGTGGATGGGCAATGGCAGACATTTAGAGACCGCATGGATGAACTACAACAATTGTACATTCCTGTCTGGCGTAAAAATAAAAAAGGGAAGGTGGCTCAACCGTGGCTATCAAGGGAAATCAGGGATAGCATTAAAGCCAAGGAAGTGGCATACAAATTGGCCAGAAATAGCAGCGAACCCGGGGACTGGGAGAAATTTAGAACTCAGCAGAGGAGGACAAAGGGTTTGATTAGGGCAGGGAAAATGGTGTACGAGAAGAAGCTTGCAGGGAACATTAAGACGGATTGCAAAAGTTTCTATAGATATGTAAAGAGAAAAAGGTTAGTAAAGACAAATGTAGGTCCCCTGCAGTCAGAATCAGGGGAAGTCATAACGGGGAACAAAGTAATGGCAGACCAATTGAACAAGTACTTTGGTTCGGTATTCACTGAGGAGGACACAAACAACCTTCCGGATATAAAAGGGGTCGGAGGGTCTAGTAAGGAGGAGGAACTGAGGGAAATCCTTATTAGTCGGGAAAATGTTTTGGGGAAATTGATGGGATTGAAGGCCGATAAATCCCCAGGGCCTGATGGACTGCATCCCAGAGTACTTAAGGAGGTGGCCTTGGAAATAGTGGATGCATTGACAGTCATTTTCCAACATTCCATTGACTCTGGATCAGTTCCTATCGAGTGGAGGATAGCCAATGTAACCCCACTTTTTAAAAAAGGAGGGAGAGAGAAAACAGGGAATTATAGACCGGTCAGTGGGTAAAATGATGGAATCAGTTATTAAGGATGTCATAGCAGTGCATTTGGAAAGAGGTAATATGATAGGTCCAAGTCAGCATGGATTTGTGAAAGGGAAATCATGCTTGACAAATCTTCTGGAATTTTTTGAGGATGTTTCCAGTAGAGTGGACAAGGGAGAACCAGTTGATGTGGTATATTTGGACTTTCAAAAGGCTTTCGACAAGGTCCCACAGAAGAGATTAATGTGCAAAGTTAAAGCACATGGGATTGGGGGTAGTGTGCTGACATGGATTGAGAACTGGTTGTCAGACAGGAAGCAAAGAGTAGGAGTAAATGGGGACTTTTCAGAATGGCAGGCAGTGACTAGTGGTGTACCGCAAGGTTCTGTGCTGGGGCCCCAGCTGTTTACACTGTACATTAATGATTTAGACGAGGGGATTAAATGTAGTATCTCCAAATTTGCGGATGACATTAAGTTGGGTGGCAGTGTGAGCTGCGAGGAGGATGCTATGAGGCTGCAGAGCGACTTGGATAGGTTAGGTGAGTGGGCAAATGCATGGCAGATGAAGTATAATGTGGATAAATGTGAGGTTATCCACTTTGGTGGTAAAAACAGAGAGACAGACTATTATCTGAATGGTGACAGATTAGGAAAAGGGGAGGTGCAAAGAGACCTGGGTGTCATGGTACATCAGTCATTGAAGGTTGGCATGCAGGTACAGCAGGCGGTTAAGAAAGCAAATGGCATGTTGGCCTTCATAGCGAGGGGATTTGAGTACAGGGGCAGGGAGGTGTTGCTACAATTGTACAGGGCCTTGGTGAGGCCACACCTGGAGTATTGTGTACAGTTTTGGTCTCCTAACCTGAGGAAGGACATTCTTGCTATTGAGGAGTGCAGCGAAGGTTCACCAGACTGATTCCCGGGATGGCGGGACTGACCTATCAAGAAAGACTGGATCAACTGGGCTTGTATTCACTGGAGTTCAGAAGAATGAGAGGGGACCTCATAGAAACGTTTAAAATTCTGACGGGGTTAGACAGGTTAGATGCAGGAAGAATGTTCCCAATGTTGGGGAAGTCCAGAACCAGGGAACACAGTCTAAGGATAAGGGGGAAGCCATTTAGGACCGAGATGAGGAGGAATTTCTTCACCCAGAGAGTGGTGAACCTGTGGAATTCTCTACCACAGAAAGTTGTTGAGGCCAATTCACTAAATATATTCAAAAAGGAGTTAGATGAAGTCCTTACTACTAGGGGAATCAAGGGGTATGGTGAGAAAGCAGGAATGGGGTACTGAAGTTGCATGTTCAGCCATGAACTCATTGAATGGCGGTGCAGGCTAGAAGGGCCGAATGGCCTACTCCTGCACCTAGTTTCTATGTTTCTATGTCTCTTACAGAAGGTCGGTACTGCAGGGAATTCAGGGCCAGATTGATCTCCTGGACTAATTTTGCTCGCCTAGATGAGCTGGAGAGGAATTTCCCAGATTTTCTTCCCCTCAAATTGGCCTGGGTTTTGTAATCTGGTTTTTCACCTCTCCCAGCAGATCACATTTAGGTGGGGTGGAAAGCATATATAATGATACACAAGGTATCGCAACTGTGTGGGGCAGGCTCAATGGACTAGAGAGTCTTTACCTGTCCATCATTACCTTTAACCCCTACTCTGTTTTCTGTTTTGTAGCCAGCTTGCTATCCATTCTGCTACTTGTCCCCTGACCCCACATGTTCTGACTTTAATCATGTGTCTACTATCCCATTATACTTATAGGAATTCCATTTACGTACGAAATCCCCATCAGCACACGAAAGTTTTTTGGAAATCCAAATATACTGGACCTGAAATTGTGGTTGGAGGCTTCCCACGGGCAAGTAAAATCCACACTTACCTGAAAGCCCCAGACCTACGAAGACTTGTGCTACTGGGCTTGCAGGCATATGCCAGCGTAAAGCCTCATGCTGATGGGATCAGGTGGGCCAGCCCAACCAATCAAAAAGGGGAATTCCATTTACGTATGGAATCTCCATAAGCACAATAGGAATCACATAAGAAATACATTTTCACACAACCTAAATAAAAATAAATCATCACGTTTAAAATTAATTAAAATACAATTTAAACATTTAAAACAAAAAATGTATTTAGAAAATATATTTAAACATTCTTAAAGGGACCAAAAATAAACTGCACTAATTTTAAAGGCTTTGAATGTTTAAATGATTAAAAAATACCTTTTAATAGTTATTTAAACCCTTACGCTGCTAAAGGACGGCCTTATGCTGCTTTTACCAGGCGTAGAAGTTGCATGGGCATTCGCTAGGCAGTAGTTGGTCAAATAGCCCAATCTTGTGCCAGCAAATATCCATTTCCTTCAGATTCTTACGATCTGTCAAGCGGAAACCCGGAACTTGTAGAGCACTTTGCAGTCATAGGCCCTGGAAAATCCGTGCTAGTGCCACCCAGTGCATTACCCTGTTACTTCCTCAAAGAATTCAATAAGATTAGTCAAGCATGATCTTCCCTTTTGAAATCTGGGGTGACTATTATATTTTCAGTTTCTAGATGTTTTTCTATAACATTTTTGAGTAAGGATTCCATTTATCTTTCCTACCGCAGACGATAATCTAATTGGTCTAGTTCCCTGGACTTGTTCTGCTTCCCTTTTTATATATAAGAATCACATTAGCTGTCCGTCAGTCTTCTGGCACTATTCCTTTTTCTAATGATTTTTCATAGCATCTCTGCTATCTCTTCCACAACTTCTTTTAATATGCGCAGATGCAATCCATCCTGAGCAGGGGTTTTATCCACTCTTAGGGCCCAAGTTTCGGGTGGAGTTGCTCCTAGTTTTTTGGAGCAACTAGTTTAGTTTGGAGTATGTTAGAAATTGCAATTCTCGGATATTAGTTTGCTCCAGTTCTAGTGAGTTAGTTTAGGTTGGCTTTAGGTAAGGTACTTTTTTTTCCAAAAGGGGGTGTGTCCAGCCACTCAGGCCTGTTTGGCAAGTTTCGGCAGTGAAAACTTACTACAAACTAACTGAGGATGGAGTAAGTGTCCACTTTTGTAAGTTCTGAAAAACCTTACCGAGAGTTAAGTTTAGTGCAGGCACAGCCAGAAGCATTAAACACAAAGGACACATCAACACCACAACAGCTGGGGGTAAGGGAAGTTAGAGGATTTTCCATAAACACCTTCACAACAACATTAAAGAAGCACAGTACATTTAAAGCGCTAAGCACTAAACAAAGCTCAAAAACTACTAAGCAATTAATTAATAAAAAATAGAAGGAAACCTGCACCTAAAGCACCAAGACCAAAGTAATAAGAAATCAATCAATACAAAATAGAAGTCCTACCTTTATGTGAAGGGAAATGTGTCTGTCAGTGTCTCTCACTGTAATGTCTCTCTCTCTCTCTCTCTGACTGTGTGGGGTGTTGTGGGGGGGGGGTGTGGGTGGGGGGGGTGCGGGAGAGGCTGGAAGGAGTCAGCCCTGCTCACTCCTCCGGCCCCTCAATCATTGAGTGCCCCCCAGCCCACGCTCCCCCCTCCATCTCCGTTTCCACGCTCCCCCACTCCATCCCCGTTGCCACGCTCCTCCCTTCCATCCCCGTTGCCACGCTCACCCCCCTCCATCTGTTGCCACGCTCCCCCCCCCCTCCATCCGTTGCCACACTCCCCCTCCCCCCCTCCACCGTTGCCACGCTCCCCCCCTCCATCCGTTGCCACACTCCCCCTCCCCCCCCTCCACCGTTGCCACGCTCCCCCCCTCCATCCGTTGCCACACTCCCCCTCCCCCCCTCCACCGTTGCCACACTCCCCCTCCCCCCCCTCCACCGTTGCCACGCTCCCCCCCTCCATCCGTTGCCACACTCCCCCTCCCCCATTGCCACGCTCCCCCCCTCCATCCGTTGCCACGCTCCCCCCCCCCCCCGATCCGTTGCCACGCTCCCCCCCCTCCATCTGTTGCCACGCTCCCCCACTCCATCCGTTGCCACGCTCCCCCGCCCCCCCCGGTACCCACGCCCCACCCCCCCCCTCCCGGTACCCACGCCCCCCTCCTCCTGGTACCCACGCACCCCCGAGCCATTGCGCAGGCGCACATGCTCCAACGCGCCTGCGCAACGTTGCCGGCACTGAGAAGAAGGCATGATCCCTAGCCCCGCCCCCCTGCAGGCAGGCTCCTCCCTAGGTAGACTGCGCCGCGCCGCGCCACGGTCCAGGAAGACCAGAGAATTGCTGCAGAATATTCCGGCGCACCTTCGAGCCCATGCAGGTCACGTAAGTCTTGGAGATGCGCCGTTTTCACCAGATGCTGAAACTTGGGCCCTTAGTTTGATTAGTTTATCAATTATCTCCATCCCCCTTTATATCTTAAATGCCTTTAGATCTTTTTTGAAATCTTCTAATATCATGTCCACCATGTTAGTCTCCTTGGTAAATACTGAGGCAAAGTAATTATTTAATATTTTTGCCATTCTGCCATTATTACCTATGAGTTTATTGCGTGTATCCCTTAGTGGCCCTGTCCTCCTCCTGATTTTTCTTTTGTTATTTATGTATCTGTAGAATATTTAACTATTTATTTTTGTATTCCTTGATGATTTAATTTTGTAGTTTCTCTTTGCCTTCCTAATTGTTTGTTTGACTTCTTTCCTAGCCATTTTGTATTCCCTTTTGTCATCCTCTGCTTTGTTGTCCATCAATTTAGTGTCTGCCTTTTTCTTTAGTTTCATTTTTGTCCTTATTTCTTTATTCATCCATGGTGTGTCATTACTGGCTAGTTTGGTCTTGCTTTTTAGTGGGATATATTTCTCCTGGACTCTCGATCACTGTTTTGCTACTGTTCTATTTTTATGTTAGTCAGTAACTTTTTCCAGTTTACTTTCCCTCGTTCCATTCTCATCCACTTGAAATCAGTTTTCCCCCAATTTATTACGTTGGTCTTTGTCTTACTTATGTCCTTCACAATCTTCATCTTAAATCTTATGTTGTGATCGCTATTGCCTAGATGTATCCCATACAGCTCCTCTTATCTGTTCTGGTTCATTTCCCATTACTAGATCCAGCAGTGCTCCCTCTCTTATTGGGCCTTTTATATACTGGCTAAGAAAGGAGTCCTATACAAATTGTTAAAAACTCCATTCCCTGTACCCTTTTCGCGACCTCTTGTCAGTTTATTTGGGGGGGTAGTTAAAATCTCCCATGATTATTATTCTATGTCCTATACTCATTTCACATTTATATTTCATCCTCCACTTCCTTACTACTAGGGGAATCAAGGGGTATGGTGAGAAAGCAGGAATGGGGTACTGAAGTTGCATGTTCAGCCATGAACTCATTGAATGGCGGTGCAGGCTAGAAGGGCCGAATGGCCTACTCCTGCACCTATTTCCTATGTTTCTATGTTTTCCTTTCTGCTATTGGGTGGTCTGTAGTAGGGTGACTGATTGCTTCCTATCTTTTATTTCAATCTATATAGATCGTTTCTAACCTTTTTGTCTACTGTCTATGTTATCTCTGATTTCTACAGCTGCCCCACCCACTTCATGCTTCCCTATCCTTTTTGATTAGGTTATAACCTGCAATATTTAATTGTCAGTCTTGTTCTTTATGTAGCCATGTTTCAGTTATTCCTGAATCATCTGGTTCCTCGCTACAGATTATTGCCATCAGTTCCCCTGTTTTATTTTGGATACTGTGTATATTGCTGCACAGCAACTTAATTTGTCTTTAATTGTTGTTCCTTTTAAGTTTTTTTTTAAAAAAGTCCTTTTATACTTCTGTTTTTCTAACTATTTGTTCCTTGACCATTTATGTTACCCTTGTTCCTAACCTTGATCTGACCTTTACTCTCATCTCCGATTTCTTTTATCTTCAGATTTGTTATTTCCAACAGATCTCTCTCCCCGTCTTGCTCACTTAAAGTCCTATTGACAGCCCTGTTTATCCTTTTCACTAAGACACTGGTCCTACACCGATTCAGGTGGACCCCATCCCAGTGGTAGATACTTCCTGTCCCAGTGTCCCATGAAATGGAACCCCTTCTTCCCACACCAATCTTTCAACCCAGCTCAGATATGTCCTGTCCACACTCTCCCCTTCCTGCATTTACACTTTCTTCTGAGGTGTGACTGTATTCTGCAGAAAACTATCGATAAATTCCTTCCCCTGACTTGTGTCAGAATGTCTCTAGCTCGTACTTCAGCTCAAAGACTCTGAGCTGGAGTGCCTCAAGCCAGAGACATTTATCCTGCAGATCTGGCAATCTGGGACAGTCTCGTTAATATCTACATCACTGAGTCAACTGCAAAGATGATACCCTACTAAAAAAGTATGGGAATTCATGGTCAATGCAAAACCCTGTGCATGTGGAATTTATGTATATTTACTCGTTTTCCAGATACAGGTGCAGTATCCTGAGTCCAGAATTCCGAAAACCGGAATTGTTCAAAAAAAAAGAGACATTTCGGCAAGTGGCGAGGAGCGGAGGATCAGCAGGCGGCGAGGTCCAAAATCCAGCAAAATCCGAAATCCTGCAAGGATTCGATCAGCGGCAAGGTCCGAAATCCGGCACAGATTCGATCCCAAGGATTCTGGATTTCAGACTATTGATTTTCTTATCTGAAATCTGGAAAAACCTAAAAACCGGCATGGACTCAGTTCCGAGGATCCCGGATTTCAGATGTTGTATCTGCAGTAATTAAAAACTGCAATAGATGAGCTTTCAGCTTAAAAAGTGAAAAGGAACTTGAGTATTTTGTTAAAAGTCTGGATGCCAGAACGCTGATGTTCCTTATCTAAATGAACAGTGTTTAAGTCAGCAATTTGTAGGCTCCTCCTGAGGTCAAAGATGCCAGTCTTCAGCCAATTTGATTCACTCCACATAACTTCAAGAAACAGCAAAGATTACAGGCCTACAACCTCCCGGCTGCAGTGCTCAAAACTGTGCTCCAGAACTAGTCACAACCTGAGCTAAACAGTTCCACTACAACTACAATGCTGGCACCTACTTGACAATGTGGAAAATTGCCCAGGCATGTCCTGTCCACAAAAAGCAGAACAAATACAATCAACCAATTCCCAAACATCAAGCAATGGAAGGAGTTGTCAACAGTATTATCAAGCAGCATTCACTCATCAATAACCTGTCCATCAGTTGGGGTTCTGCCAGGATCACTTGACTCCAGATCTCTTTGTACATCTCTTTGTACAAGACATGGATTCATGACGTGAGGGGAGATAAAAAGTGACTGCTTTGAAATAGAAAGCAGTATTCAACCAAAAATGACACCATAAATCCCTGGTAAAACTCAAGTCAATGGGGTCAGGGGGAACTCTCTATTGGCTAGTCATATCTGACAAGAAGAAAGATGGTTGTGGTTGTTGAAAGCTAATGATTTCCACCCCAGGACTTTGCTGCAGGAGTTCCTAAGGGCAGCATTCTAGTATATTCAGATGCTTCATCAATGACCGTCCCTCCATTACAAGGTCAGAAATTGAGCTATTCGCTGATGATTGTAGTGTTCAGCTCTATTTGAAATTCCTCAGCTAATGAAGCATTGCATGCCATATGCAGCAAGGCCCAGATAACATCAAGGCTTGGGCAGTTAAGTGGCAAGTAACAATTGGGCCACACAAGTGCCAGGCAACGAGAGAACCTAACCATCGCCCCATGGGCAGAGACAGCATGGATTTATGAAGGGGAAGTCATATTTGACAAATTTGCTAGAATTCTTTGAGGATGTAACGAACAGGGTGGATAAAGGGGAACCAGTGGATGTGGTGTATTTGGACTTCCAGAAGGCATTTGACAAGGTGCCATACAAAAGGTTACTGCTTAAGATAAAAGTTCACAGGGTTGGGGGTAATATATTAGCATGGATAGAGGATTGGCTAACGAACAGAAAACAGAGAGTAGGAATAAATGGTTCATTCTCGGGTTGGCATTCAGTAACCAGTGGGGTGCCGCAGGGATCAGTGCTGGGACCCCAACTATTTACAATCTATATTAATGACTTGGAGGAAAGGACTGAGTGTAATGTAGCCAAGTTTGCTGACGATACAAAGATGGGAGGAAAAGCAATGTGTGAGGAGGACACAAAAAAATCTGCAAAGGAAAATAGACAGGCTAAGTGAGTGGGCAAAAATTTGGCAGATGGAGTATAAAGTTGGAAAGTGTGAGGTCATGCACTTTGGCAGAAAAAAAACAAACAGCAAGTTATTATTTAAATGGAGAAAGATTGCAAAGTGCTGCAGTACAGTGGGACCTGGGGGTACTTGTGCATGAAACACAAAAATATAGTATGCAGAAACAGCAAGTGATCCAAGAAGGCCAATGGTATCTTGGCCTTTACTGCAAAGGAGATGGAGTATAAAAGCAGGGAAGTCTTGCTACAGTTGTATAGGGTATTGGTGAGGCCACACCTTGAATATTGTGTACAGTTTTGGTCTCCTAATCTAAGGAAGGACATTCTTGCTATTGAGGGAGTGCAGCGAAGGTTCGCCAGACTGATTCTCGGGATGGCAGGACTGATATATTAAGACTGGATCGACTAGGTTTATATTCATTGGAATTTAGAAGAATGAGAGGGGATCTCAGAAACATAAAATTCTGACAGGATTGGACAGGTTCGATGCAGGAAGAATGTTCCCGATGTTGGGGAAGTCCAGAACCAGGGGTCAGAGTCTAAGGATAAGGGGTAAGCCATTTAGGACCGAGATGAGAAGAAACTTCTTCACTCAGAGAATTGTGAACCTGTGGAATTCTCTACCACAGAAAGTTGTTGAGGCTAGTTCGTTAGATATATTCTAAAGAGAGTTAGATGTGGCCCTTATGGTTAAAGGGATCAAGGGGTATGGAGAGAAAGCAGGAATGGGGTACTGAAGTTGCATGATCAGCCATGATCATATTGAATGGTGGTGCAGGCTCGAAGGGCCAAATGGCCTACTCCTGCACCTATTTTCTATGTTTCGATATTTCTATCAGCAAACTTGGCTACATTACGCTCGGTCCCTTCATCCAAGTCATAAATTTAGAGTGTAAATAGTTGAGGCCCCAGCACTGATCCCTGCAGCACCATAATAGTTACTGTTTGCCAACCGGAAAATGACCCATTTATTCTGAGACTGTGTTTTCTGTTAGTTAGCCAATCCTCTATCCATGCTAATATATTATCCCCAACCCCGTGAACTTTTATCTTGTGCAGTAATCTTTTATGTGACATCTTATCAAATGCCTTCTGGAAATCCAAATACACTACATACACTGGTTTCCCCTTATCCATCCTGCTCGTTACATCCTCAAAGAACTCCAGCACATTTGTCAAACATGATTTCCTTTTCATAAACCCATGTTGACTCTGCTTGATTGAATCATGCTTTTCCAATAAAGATGAGTTCTGCTTGGGAAGTTGGTAGGGAAAGGCTAAGCATTCAAAGATCAGAGCAATCAATCAGCAATGTAATTGGAGGATTCTCCAATGCATTGAAGTTAAACATATAAGGCCATCAAGACAAACCTCTGTATAGTGAGTCTATGTTGCTATTGGGGAGAATTTTTAGCCAGTTCTCTCGGATTTACAGTAAGTCCAGTGGGTGAAATCACGTAGATGAAACTATGAGCTGGTAGCTCAGCTCAAACAGGGTTAGTAGGTCCCCTCTGTTATGGCAAACAATTCAAGTTCCACTTCATTTCAAGTGAGTGTGAGTGAGTGTGCACAGCAGGCAAAGTGATTTCTGAATTCTCTCCCCGTGAGGACCAACTTCCATGTTCAATGATTTATCATTATGTATTCTGTTTATAACACATTAAAGTTGCATTAAAAAGATAAATGTTATTTTAAAATTGTAGGACACTAATCAAAAAAATATACCTTAGAATACCCAAGACAGTCTGTTTCCCATGGCAGCTGGTAATTATTCTGTCATTCACACCCTATCTAGACTCATCTTTTGTTTCCTAACTTGTGCCATTACCATCATCCCTTTTGTCTCTCAAATCTCTCCTGCCTTCCACCCCATCACAGACCTTCCATTTTGTTCTTTACTCCCCTCCCCCTTTCCGTGCCCCTTGCACTTCCTAAGAATGTTATATTTCGAACTTTTGCCAGTTGCGACGAAGGGTCACCGACCTGAAACTTTAACTCTTTCTTTCCACAGATGCCGCCTGACCTGCTGAGATTTCCAGCATTTTCTGTTTTTATTATAAGTAGTTTATTACTTCCGTTTAAAGGAGTCTGTTCACTACAGGGGAAGGCGGCAGCAGCCGCCAAGTTCATGACACTGTGGGTGGCTCTGCTGCACAGGAGGGCAGGAAAAAGAATGAGAGAGCTATAGTGGTAGGGGATTCTATTGTAAGGGGAATAGATAGGCGTTTCTGCGGTCGCAACAGAGACTCCAGGATAGTATGTTGCCTCTCTGGTGCAAGGGTCAAGGATGTCTCGGAGCGATTGCAGGGCATTCTGGAGGGGGAGGGTGAACAACCAGTTCTCGTGGTGCATATAGGTACCAACGATATAGGTAAAAAACGGGATGAGGTCCGACAAGCTGAATTTAGAGAGCTAAATTAAAAAGTAGGACCTCTAAAGGTAGCAATCTCAGGATTGCTGCCAGTGCCACGTGCAAGTCAGAGTAGAAATAGCAGGATAGCTAAGATGAATACATGGCTTCATGAGTGGTGCAGGAGGGAGGGAGTCAAATTCCTGGGACATTGGAACCAGTTCTGGGAGAGGTGGGACCAGTACAAACCGGGTGGTCTGCACCTCTGCAGAGAGACAGAGGGAAGTAAAATGGGGGCAGAAGCAAAAGATAGAAAGGAGAATAGCAAAAGTGGAGGGCAGAGAAACCCAAGGCAAAAATTAAAAAGGGCCACATTACAGCAAAATTCTAAAAAAGAGACAAAGTGTGTTTAAAAAGACAAGCCTGAAGGCTCTGAACATAAGAACATAAGAATTAGGAACAGGAGTAGGCCATCTAGCCCCTCGAGCCTGCTCTGTGCCTCAATGAGAGGAGTATTCGTAATAAAATGGACGAATTAACTGCGCAGGCACTTATTAACGAATATGATATAATTGGGATTACGGAGACATGGCTCCAGGGTGACCAAGGCTGCGAACTCAACATCCAGGGTTATTCAACATTCAGGAAGGTTAGACAGAAAGGAAAAGGAGATGGGGTAGTGTTGCTGGTTAAAGAGGAAATTAACACGATAGTAAGGAAGGACATTAGCTTGGATGATGTGGAATCTGTATGGGTGGAGCTGCGGAATACCAAAGGGCAGAAAACGCCAGTGGGAGTTGTGTACAGACCACCAAACAGTAGTAGTAAGGTTGGGGACAGCATCAAACAAGAAATTAGGGATGCGTGCAATAAAGGTACAACAGTTATCATGGGCGACTTTAATCTACATATTGATTGGGCTAACCAAACTGGTAGCAGTACGGTGGAGGAGAATTTCCTGGAGTGTATTAGGGATGGTTATCTAGACCAATATGTCGAGGAACCAACTAGAGCGCTGGCCATCCTCGTCTGGGTGATGTGTAATGAGAAAGGACTAATTAGCAATCTTGTTGTGCGAGGCCCCTTGGGGAAGAGTGACCATAAGATGGTAGAATTCTTTATTAAGATGGAGTGACACAGTTAATTCAGAGACTCGCGTCCTGAATTGAAGGAACGTTAACTTTGATGGTATGAGACGTGAATTGGCTAGAATAGACTGGCGAATAATACTTAAAGGGTTGACGGTGGATAGGCAATTGCAGACATTTAAAGATCACATGGATGAACTTCAACAATTGTATATCCCTGTCTGGAGTAAAAATAAAATGGGGAAGGTGGCTCAACCGTGGCTAACAAGGGAAATTAAGGATAGTGTTAAATCCAAGGAAGAGGCATATAAATTGGCCAGAAAAAGCAGCAAACCTAGGGACTGGGAGAAATTTAGAATTCAGCAGAGGAGGACAAAGGGTTTTATTAGGAGAGGGAAAATAGAGTATGAGAGGAAGCTTGCTGGGAACATAAAAACTGACTGCAAAAGCTTCTATAGATATGTGAAGAGAAAAAGATTAGTGAAGACAAACGTAGGTCCCTTGCAGTCAGAATCAGGTGAATTTATAATGGGGAACAAAGAAATGGCAGACCAATTGAACAAATACTTTGGTTCTGTCTTCACGAAGGAAGACACAAATAACCTTCCAGAAGTACTAGGGGACTGAGGGTCTAGCGAGGAGGAGGAACTGAAAGAAATCCTCATGAGTCAGGAAATTGTGTTAGGGAAATTGATGGAATTGAAGGCCGATAAATCCCCAGGGACAAATAGTCTGCCCAGAGTACTTAAAGAAGTGGCCCTCGAAATAGTGGATGCATTGGTGATCATTTTCCAACAGTCTATCGACTCTGGATCAATTTCTATGGACTGGAGAGTAGCTAATGTAACACCACTATTTAAAAAAAGGAGGGAGAGAGAAAACGGATAATTATAGACTGGTTAGCCTGACATTGGTAGTGGGGAAAATGTTGGAATCAATTATTAAAGATGAAATAGCAGTGCATTTGGAAAGCAGTGACAGGATCGGTCCAAGTCAGCATGAATTTATGAAAGGGAAATCATGCTTGACAAATCTTCTGGAATTTTTTGAGGATGTAACTAGTAGAGTGGACAAGGGAGAACCAGTGGATGTGGTGTATTTGGACTTTTAAAAGGCTTTTGACAAGGTCCCACACAAGAGATTAGTATGCAAAATTAAAGCACATGATATTGGGGGTAATGTATTGACGTGGATAGAGAATTGGTTGGCAGACAGGAAGCAGAAAGTCGGGATAAACGGGTCCTTTTCAGAATGGCAGGCAGTGACTCGTGGGGTGCCTCAGGGTTCAGTGCTGGGACCCCAGCTATTTACAATATATATTAATGATTTAGATGAAGGAATTGAGTGTAATATCTCCAAGTTTGCAGATGACACTAAGCTGGGTGGCAGTGTGAGCTGAGGAGGATGCCAAGAGGCTGCAGGGTGACTTGGATCGGTTCGGTGAGTGGGCAAATGTATGGCAGATACAATATAATGTTGATAAATGTGTGGTTATCCACTTTGGTGGAAAAAACAGGAAGGCAGATTATCTGAATGGCGACAGATTAGGAAAAGGGGTGTCATGGTACATCAGTCATTGAAAGTTGCCATGCAGGTACAGCAGGCGGTGAAGAAGGCAAATGGCATGTTGGCCTTCATAGCTAGGGGATTTGAGTATAGGAGCAGGGAGGTCTTACTGCAGTGGTACAGGGCCTTGGTGAGGCCTCACCTGGAATAGTGTGTTCAGTTTTGGTCTCCTAATCTGATGAAGGACGTTCTTGCTATTGAGGGAGTGCAGCGAAGGTTCACCAGACTGAGTCCTGGGATGGCAGGACTGATATTTGAGGAGAGACTGGATCGACTGGACCTGTATTCACTGGAATTTAGAAAAATATGAGAGGGGATCTTATCGAAACATAAAATTCTGACGGGATTGGACAGGTTAGAGGCAGGCAGAATGTTCCCGATACTGGGGAAGTCCAGAATCAGGGGTCACAGTCGAAGGATAAGGGGTAAGCCTTTAGGACCGAGATGAGGAGAAACTTCTTCACTCAGAGAGTTGTTAACGTGTGGAATTCTCGACCACAGAAAGTTGTTGATGCCAGTTCGTTAGATATATTCAAGAGGGAGTTAGATATGGCCCTTACGGCTAAAGAGATCAAGGGGTATGGAGAGAAAGCAGAAAAGGGGTACTGAGGAGAATGATCAGCCATGATGTTATTGAATGATGGTGCAGGCTCGAAGGGCCAAATGGCCTACTCCTGCACCTATTTTCTATGTTTACATGACTTCACGAAAAGTCCCCTTTAGTGGGAATTCAAAGTTAAAATTAAAGACCCATAAAGATCCCAAAAAGCAATAATCCATCCAGGAACTTCTATTGCTGTGACTCAGTGGCAAGTAGAAATGTACTCCACAGCTCCTAGTTCTCACAAGTAATATTCCAATTGATCTTTCTTGGATCCAAAGTGGATGCGCTCACACTTGCCCAAACTGAATTGCATTTGCCAGTTTTGCCCACTCAATAAATTTGTCTATGTCCTTTTGTAACTTATGACTTCCATCAACACAACTCACTCCGTCTCCTAACTCACTGCCATCTGCAAATTTCGAAAAGCAGAGGGAATTCTAGAGTATGGGGCCTTGGTGGCAGAAGGCATGTCTACCAATGATAGGATGAAGGAAGGGAAGGGGGGGGGGGGGGCAGGGGGGGGAGATGGAAAAGAGGCTACAGTTAGAAGAAGAGAGAATTTAGGAGAGTTGTAGAACTAAAAGAGGTTACAGAAATAGTGAGGGGCAAGTCCATGAAGGGATTTAAAATACAAGGATGAGAATTTTAAATTTGAGGTTTTGGGGGTAATGGTAGAGCCAAACTTCTTTCCTTGGTGTTCAGTTACTTTCATGATGTCTCTGCAAAGCGTCTTGGGATACTTTTGTATGCTAAATACAAGTTGCTGCTGTTGATATACACTCAAATCCACCTTGCATTAATATAAATGTTGTAGGACAAGTACACTGTCAAAATGTGCATGCCTGGAGAGAACAGGGGGAAGGGGGGCAAGGAGGTAGAGAGGAGAGAAGATGGAGTGCAGGAACGGAAATGAGGACAAAGGAAGACATGGGATGGAGATCGAGAGGGAAAATGGTGAGGGAGCAGCAAGCTATGCATCTTGGTTGGCATCAGGGCCTGAATAGTTTAGAGAATCTTCGAAGAAAATCGGGTGAGATACGGAAATATCTTTGGTCGTAAAAAATTGAATTTGATTAACAGTTCATAATCCAAAGATACTCACTCCACTTACTGGGTTTTTGGGAGCGGTTAGGCTTATTGTGGAAGCTACTAGAGACTCGATTAGCAAGTATGCTATTACAAACATTTTGAAAGCTGGCACTCGTGACAATTTCACCCTGAATTGACTCAATTTCCACACCACCTACAGGCATAAAACATACTGCATGCAAATCTGTGACTCACTTACTAGTTTTACATTTTTGGGGAATTAATAGTTAGCTCTCAGAACGGAGTGCAATAGGATATTAGTTACAGTCTTCCCATTATGCAAGTAAGGCAGTTGAATAACAAAAGTCAGAGTGGATATCTGTGAACGATTAAAGTAGTAATTTTATTAAGCAGCTTATATACATCATAAGCCATGACCATAACACTCAAACCAGTTTACATCACTATTTGAATCGCGGGATGAGTATACTGCTTTTTAAGTGTCCTGGAAAATAGATTTAAATTGTTTTCAATTCCTAAGAGCTGAAGACTAAATAAGCATTTCAATATGCCCACACTATGGGCGCAAGTTTCGGGTGGAGTTGCTACTAGTTTTTTTGAGCAACTAGTTTAGTTTGGAGTATGTTAGAAATTGCAATTCTCGGATAATAGTTTGCTCCAGTTCTAATGAGTTAGTTTAGGTTGGCTTTAGGTAAGGTTTTTTTTTCAAAAGGGAGTGTGTCCAGCCACTCAGGCCTGTTTTGCAAGTTTCGGCAGTAAAAACTTACTACAAACTAACTTAGGATGGAGTAAGTATCCACTTTTGTAAGTTCTGAAAAACCTTACCTAGAGTTAAGTTTAGTACAGGCACAGCCAGAGACACGGGGTGGGAAGCATTAAACACAAAGGACACATCAACATCACAACAGCGGGGGGGGGTAAGGGAAGTTAGAGGATTTTCCATAAACACCTTCATAACAACATTAAAGAAGCAAAATACATTTAAAGCAGTAAGCACAAAACAAAGCAGTACATTTACAAAGCACAAAAAGTAATAAGCAATTAATTAATAAAAAATAAAAAAATAGAAGTCCTACCTTTATGTGAAGGGAAGGTGTTTCTGTCAGTGTCTCTCTCTCTCTGTATCTGACAGTGAGGGGTGGGGGGGTGTGTGTGTGTGTGCGTGTGGGGGGGGGGGGGGTGTGTGTGCGCGCGCGCGTGGGGGGGGGGGGGGTGTGTGTGCGCGCGCGCGTGGGGGGGGGGGGGGGTGTGTGTGCGCGCGCGCGCGTGGGGGGTGTGTGTGCGCGCGCGCGCGGGGGGGGTGTGTGTGCGCGCGCGCGCGCGGGGGGGGTGTGTGTGCGCGCGCGCGCGCGGGGGGGTGTGTGTGCGCGCGCGCGCGCGGGGGGGGTGTGTGTGCGCGCGCGCGCGCGGGGGGGGTGTGTGTGCGCGCGTGTGTGTGTGTGTGTGTGTGTGTGTGTGTGTGTGTGTGTGGGGGAGTGGGGGGGGGGTGTGTGTGTGTGTGTGTGTGGGGGGGGGAGTGGGGGGGGGGTGTGTGTGTGTGGGGATGAGTGGGGGGGGGGTGTGTGTGTGTGTGGGGATGAGTGGAGGGGGCGTGGGGAGTGTGGTGGGGGTGTGTGGGGGGCAGGTTGAATGGGGGTGTGTGGGGGGCGGGCTGAATGGGGAGGCTGGACGGAGGCACTCCTGCTCTCTCCTCCGGCCCTTCGATCATTTCGAGTGCCCCCCAACCCACACTTCTCCATCCCTTGCCTCGCTCTTCCATCCCTTGCCATGTTTCTCCCCCACCAATCACCTCCCCAGTGCCCTCTTTCTACGCTCCTCCATCCCTCCCCGGTACCCACACCATTCTGAAACAGACTGGGAAAAACGCCCTACTGTTCCATTGCGCAGGCGAACACGTTGCAACGCGCACGCGCAACGAAGCCGGCAGTCTTCGGACACGGAGGGGCTTAGCCCCGCCCACCTGCAGCTTGCTCCGCCCCAGGAAGACTGCGCTGCGCCACGCCACGGTCCAGGAGGACCGGAGAATTGCAGCAAAATATTCCGGCACACCTTCGAGCCCAGGCAGGTCACGTAAGTCTCGGAGGTGTGCCGTTTTCACCTGATGCCGAAACTTCGGCCCTATATACCAGTGCAGACAAGAGGACTGATTATTAGTGCCACAGCAGTTTATTCAGCAATACAAAGTTATCTCTTGATTTCTATTGTTTTCAGGGCACTTTCATGCCAAAATATTTTTATGAAATCAAAACACAGTACACACACATGGATGGCTGTGAAGACTCCAGTATTAGAATCATAAAAGGGTTACAGCACAGGAGGCCATTCAGCCCATTAAGCCCGTGCCGGCTCTCTGCAAGAGCACTTCTGCTAGTCCCACTCCCCCGCCCTCTCCCTGTAGCCCTGCAAACTTTTTTCTTTCAGCTACTTATCCAATCCCCTTTTGAAAGCTACAATTGAGGCTGCCGCCACCATCCTTTCAGGCAATGCATTCCAGGATCCTAACCACTCGCTGCGTAAAAGTTTTCCCATGTCATCTTTAGTTTTTCTGCCAATCAGCTTAAATCTGGTTCTCGCATCCTTCCGCAATGGGAACAGTTTCTCTCTGTCTACTCTGTCTAGACCGCTCATGATTTTGAATACCTTTATCAATCTCCTCTCAATCTTCTCTGCTCTAAGGAGAACAACCCCAGCTTCTCCAGTCTATCCACGTAACTAAAGTTCCTCATCCCTGGAACCATTTTTTAAAATCTTTGCTGCACCCTCGGTCTAAGGCCTTCACATCCTTCCTAAAGTGTGGTGCCCAGAATTGGACACATTACTCCAGTTGAGGCTGAACCAGTCTTTTATAAAGATGTCTTATAAAGTTCAGTTATTCAGGAATTCTGCCCATAAAATATCAGTTTGTAATAACTTTATATACTTGAAGATTTCTGACCAAATGCTTGTATTAGTGGTGTTTATTAAAAAGGTTAGTACACTATCTAGAAAGGCTGTTAAAATTAAACTGCAATGCCTGGGTCTGGATTTACCGATCCCCAAAGCCTCATAATAGAATGCTGCAGAAATGTTAATACTATTGCTGGTGGAAGAACTAAATTAGGTGACATTTTTTGTGAATCACTACATGGCAATAGTTGCATATTTTTAGCAGCAGCACTTCAGAAATAACCTTTGGTTTTCCAATTCTACTTAACATTCACATTCCAAGATCTGTGAGCAATGAATATGAAACAGATCAACACATTATACATCATCATGCATGACAATAAATGTTGAGTGGGTGTGTGTACAGTACAGTAGTTTCGGTGTTGCACTAATAGGCACGCTGACTAGTTCCTGCAAATTTTTATCTACTACATCAAGTTCAGTAAAGAATTACTTACTTCCCCATATAGGAATGTCTTTGCTTTCTGCCTTCATTACAATGGAAGCCATGGTCATGGTAACTGGAATAGCATCAAAATATGAAGAATGTGGTGCTAATGTCATTATAGGTGCTTCTGTCGGCAAAGCACGGCGTCCCTTTACACTCATCCAATGAAAGCCACCCGCAAACCACATAGCTCTCATTATCACTTTCAGCAAAAAATCCAATGTCCTACAAAACACAAAATATAAATGTGTCAAAGACTACAATTTTCAAATGAATGATGCACTTAGAACAGTTGAGAAATCTCAGAAGTTGCACAATTTTCCATCATCAACTTCAGTTTTTCTCCCACTTTCCATTCCTTTTAAAAAAAAATTATTGGCTACTAGCTTGCTCCTTTAGCTGGGAAAGCAAACAAACAACTTTTAGATTCGCTCCATAAAATCAACAGAAGAAACAATGTAGTTGTTGGGGGCCCAAGTTTCCACATGATTTGTGCCCGATTTTTTAGGAGCAACTGGTGGAGAACGGACTATCTTAGAAATCGCAATTCTCCACATTTTTTTTCTGCAGTTCTAGTCAGTTAGAACAGTTTCACTTTGGAACAGAATTTATTCTTCAAAAGGGGGCGTGTCCGGCCACTGACGCCTGATTTCAAAGTTTCCACAGTGAAAACGTACTCCAAACTAACTTAGAATGGAGCAAGTGAAGATTTTTGTCGAACTGAAAAAACCTGGTCTACACATTAAAAAATCAGGCGCAGGTTACAAATTAGGTGTCCAGAACGAGGTGGGGGGGGAGGGAAGTCATTAAATTCGACAATAAATCCTTATTTATACTTATACAAATAAATCCAACCTGAATAAACATTTATAAGCAAAGAAAAGATTAAATAAACCGTCTTCCTACCTGTGTGAAAGTGCTTCAGCCAGGGAGAATGCTGCAGGAAGCCTCAAGTTGAGGCAGCCGTTCGTTCCCGCGGGGGGGGGGGGGGGGGGGGGGGGGGGGGGGAAGAGAGGAGGAAGCCGTTCCTGACGGCGGGTAGGGGAGGAGTGCGGGCCAAACCGACCGAACGCAGCGGGGGGGGGGGGGGGGGGGGGGGGGGGGGGGGGGGGGGTGGAGGAAGCCGTTCCAGACGGCGGGGAAGGAGACAGTGAGAAGGCTGCAGGAAACCTCACAAGTTCAGCAGCCATTCCCCGACGGCAGGCAGGGGTGGGGGGGGGGGGGAGGGCGGGGGAGGCCGTCAGGAAACGACTGCCTCAACTTTGAGGCTTCCTGCAGCCTTCTCACTGCTGCAAGAAGCCTCAGTGCTGATGGCAATGTGCTTTTATTAAAAAATGTTCAAAAATTAAACAGCTACAAAGAACTACAAAAATGGCCGAGTGCCAATGTTTCCTTCACACTGCGCGTGCGCGAACGCTCCAACGCGCACGCGCAGGGTTGCTGGCAGGAAAAAAACTAATTTAAATGGTACCCGCCCCCTCCCACTTACAAAATCGGCACGAGTGCTAGGCTCTGCCCCCCTGGGCGCCGCGCCAAGCAGACATGGAGCTGCAGGGCGCTCCAGAATCGCGCAATTTTTTTCCGGCGCGAAAAACGGGCGCCCAGCTCAGAGGGGCACCCGTTTTTTATCGTGTGGAAACTTGGGGCCTGGAAGTTGTTGGAAATGGTGGAAGTTCTTCAACTAGTTACTCAACTTGCCAAATTGAGTGAAGGTAGTATTGGGCATTCTCCTTGAACTGTTTCAGTCCTCCCACAAAGTGATAGGTAGGAAATTCTTAGTACCCTGTACTTTGTTTTGTTTTGTGGTGGCTTGCTAGGTAACTTCAGGGGCATCCAGAGTAAACCACATATGGTGGTACTGGACATGTTTAGGCCAGAAAGATATGAGTGAATCAGACTTTTTTGACAATCTAGAAACTTTTTCGGTCATTTTCTCAAACTAGCCTATAAATTACCAGATTTATTGAATTCAGATTCAAAACTTGCCATGGTGGAATTTAAACTCCATATTAATCGGTTGCTAGTCGAGTACTATATATTTTTATTTTTATTGGACAACAAGTTAGCCCGCATAATAGGGATTTTGGAACCATTATTGTGGAAAAATTATATACTGGACAAAAAGAATGGGATTTGACTTCTAAAAAACATTTTATATAAAACAAAGTGAAACTACTGCACAGCACAGAGCTTCCAAGAGAACCGAAGATGCAGAATGTATTATGTTAAGTGCAGAAAATCCAAAAGCATAACAATAGTTATTTTGTATGCATAAACAATTAAAACTGCCAAAAGCACAAGGAAAAAAATTAACTAATTGTGCAGTCCACAACACTGCTTACATACACGCACACACCATTAATGCTAATATTGGGCCAACAAGCAAGAATGATAGAAATTTACAATGGTAAACATTATATTACCGTAGACGAGATAATGATATAAATTTTCAGTTCATGCATTATAATGCTGAAATGAACACAATTACAGTCAAAGCTGTTCAAATGTCAGGAATACAGGTAGCATTATAATATTAATCCTAAACTACGAAACAGCATATACACAATTTTACTTGTCCTATTGTCCCACTTTTGTTCTCCCTGTCTTTAAAAAAAAACTTTTCCTATCTAATCTATCTTTATGAAAATAAGCTCACGATAAGAATGTTTAACTACAGTATTCCCCTTCTTTCTTTCTCTGGCTGGCTTGAGGTGGAAACAAGCTTGGAAAATTAATTTTTAATTAAATAAAAGCTGGGCTTTGAGGCCAAATGTCAGGACGGTGATGAGTGAAATGGTTTCTTCTGAACTAGATGCAACTTTACCTGTAAAACAACAAGGGGCTGTCGATGGATGAATAACTATTTCTGTTAACCTTAAGAATCAAAGAGGATTGACCAAGGCAGTACAAGGGACTAAGTGAGAAGGTTTGCCCCAGTTCCATGTTTGAACTGTGAAAACTAGAACAATAACTTACATTTCAATAGCGCCTTTAATGTAGTAAAACGTCCCAAGACGCTTCGCAGGAGAGTTATCAAACAACATTTGACACTGAGCCACAGAGATATTAGGACAGATGAAAAAAAGCTTGGTCAAAGGGGAAGGTTTTAAGGTGCATCTTAAAGGAGGAGAGAGAGGTAGAGAGACGGAGAGATTTAGGGTGCAAATTCCAGAGCTTAGGGCCTAGGCAGCTGAAGGCACAGCCACCAATGGCGGAACGATTAAAATCAGGGATGTGCAAGAGGCCAGAATTGGAGAAGTTCAGAGATTTCTAAGGCTTGTAGGGCTGGAGGAGCTTACAGAGTTAGGGAGGGGTGAGGCCATGGAGGGATTTGAAAACAAGGATGAGAATTTTAAAATTGAGGCGTTGCCAGACCGGGAGCACAGGGATGATGGATGAACGGACTTGGTGCAAGTCAGGATACAGACAGCAGAGTTTTGGATGAGCTCAAGTTTATGTTGGGTGGAATATGGGAAGCTGGCCAGGAAAGTATTGGAATAGTCAAGCCTTGAGGAAATAAATGCATGGGTGATGGTTTCAGCAGCAGATGAGCTAAGTCAGGGACGGAGTCGGACGATGTTAGAGGTGGAAGTAGGCGGCCTTGGTGATCAGAGCTCATCTTGGAGTCAAATACAACACTAAGGATGCGGACAGTCTGATTCAACCTCAGACAGTGGCCAGAGAGAGCGATGGAATTGATGGCTAGGGAACGGCATTCGTGATGGGGACTGGATGTCAGACTAGCAGAATGATAGAGAGACAGTGCTGAGGTAGAGCTGGGTGTCGTCAGCGTACATGTGGAACATGACATTGTGTTTTTGGATGATGTCGCCAAGGAGGAGCATGTAGATGAGAAATAGGACGAGTCCAAGGATAGACCCTTGGGGGACTCCAGAGGTAACAGTGCAGGAGATTCTCTGGCTACGATTAGATAGATAAGAATGGAAGCAGGCGAGGCCAGTCCCACACAACTGGACGACGGAGGAAAGGCGCAGAGGACTATGGTGTGGTCAACCGTGTCAAAGGCTGCAGACAGATCAAGAAGGATGATGAGGGAGAGTTTACCACGATCACAGAGTCTCTAGTGGACTACTCCACCTTGTATTTGTCCCTCTGGCGGAACAAGGTGTTGATGACGACAAATTCATTTCTAGACATTTTGTCAGGGTCTACTGATGTAAGAACAATAAAGCATATGCTCAGTTCTTAAGGAGCCATCTGGTCAGTGTGTGTGCTTGTGTAGCTGTGTCTCAAGATATCACGAGGATGCGATTTTTGGATTCCCTAAGTGAAATTTTTGTTGGTGGATAATCCTGCCAACCAACGGAGAGACTTTGAGGGGTTCTTCGTTTTACAGAACAGCTAAAAATCCACGGTAAACTTCAAGCACACGTGGCTGAACTGTCGACACTGCCAGAATCCAGATGGCCGTGCCTATGGGAATAATAGGGCGAGTTCCATCACAACAGAGACACTTTTAGAGTCTTTGTATAGCGGCTAGAAATATTTTTCACCGCGAATAGTATCGTTGAAATCCCTGATGATGTAAACTGTAACCAGGCAGATTTAGAAAGGAAACGGGCTATTTTCTTGACTGAAACAGGCCTCGAGGCGTATGAAACCCTGAAAAAGGTGCTTGTTCCCATCAAGCCAAAGGACACACCACTGACAGAGATTCTAACCAACTTAGAACAGCACTACAGTCCTGAGCCCTTGGAAATTGCTGAAAGTTATCCTTTTGGAAAACGCAATCTATCAATTAAATGACGAGGGTATCAGTGAGCACATTGAAGCTTTAAAAAAGCTATCTATTCACTGTCATTTTGGAAACTTTCAGGACCGAGAATTGTGTGACCGCTTTATTTGTGGGTTGAAAAATGAACAAATCAGAGGAAATTGTTGACAACCCCCAACTTGACTTTTGATTTAGCTTGTCAGACAGCCATGTCGATGGATATGGTCGACCAATGCTCCCTAGAATTTCTCGCCATTCCCAGTCGTCAGACAACCGAGGTGAATCGGCTGCAGGCTAAAAGTAAAAGGCAATTGGGGTCACAAGGCCTCAGCAACAGGCCGCGGCAACAGTACACTGAAGTCATGCTATGGGTGCCTGGGACAACAACTTGCTCGAAGCTGACCATATGTGAAGGCAGATTATTTCTAACTGCAAGAAAACTAGGCATCTTGCGAAAGCATTCAATCAGAAGAGTAAACCGACTGACGATGTTAAAAGTAGAAATTGCCAAACACTACACAGGGTTGGAGAAGCAGCAGGACGAGGTGGTTCTGGAGATACACTGCATCAAGAGTATGAATGTATCTAACAGTGATTCGAAGTATTGTCATCCAAGTAGACGTCGCAGGAACCAGGATATCTTTGGAAATCAACACTGGTGCGTGGTACTGAACACGCTATATCGCGACATGTTGCATGGTTTTCAACTAGAGAAATCGAAGATAGGGCTGCGAATCCACTCAGGAGGGCTAATCCCTGTAGTTGGATATGTCATCATACCTGTGAAATACAAGGATCAGTATCAGAGATTGCCTCCCTTGATAGTAGCAGGAGACAAGCCTGCCTTGATAGGTAGAAATTGGTTGGGATCACTGAAGCTGGACTGGAATGAGATTTTGTGTGGAAACAAAATTTACATCGAGAGATTATGTCATTAAGCAGCGAAACAGGCAGTCCGATCCAAGACTTCAAGGCGAGTGTCAAAGTGCAGAAGGACACACGACTAGTTTACTACAAGCCACGTCGCATACCATAAGTGCTCAAGGAGAAAGTTGAGCAAGAACTCAAAAGACTAGAAACAGAGAACATTATCTCTAAGGTAGATCCGAGTAATTGAGCTACACCCATTGTTGTTGACCCTAAATCAGAGGGTCAGGTAGAGTTGTATGGTGATTATAAAGGTAACTGGAAACCAGGTTCCAGAGTGTAATCTACCCAATACGCCAAATGTGGAAGATTTGTTCACAACGCTGACAGGTGTCCAGATCTTTTCAGTTAGATTTAACAAACGCCTACCTACAACTTGAATTAGATGAAGAGTCAAAGTCATGCTTGACTATAAACACTCATTTAGGCCTATATCAGTTCAATAAGCTACCATTTGGAGTGTCTTCCACCCCAGACATATTCTCGGGGGTGATGAACCAAATTTTGCAAGGGATTGAAGGGGTAGTGTGTTATTTAGATGACATACCCATTTCAGCATCAAACAGGCAAATCCATGATAAGGTGCTGAATGAAGTGCTCAAACAGCTAAAGAAGCACGGAGTACAAGCGAATGCTCACGTGTGAGATGTTTCGAAACTCAGTGGAGTACTTAGGTCAGAGTAGAAAAAGATGGTTTACATCTAACCAAGAAAAAGCAGGATGCAATCAGAAATGCACCCACTCCCAAGAATGTCTCTGAACTTTGATCATTTTGGGGTCTTTTGAATTATTACAGGAAGTTCCTCCCAAATTTGGCTACAGTGTTACATACACTAAATGAGCTGTTGAGAAAATAAGTCTGTTGGAAGTGGTCAAAAGAATGCGACACGGCATTCAAAGAGTGAAATGCCCAGTCGGTTGAGAGTACCATGTTAGGTCACTATGATGTATCCAAGGACATCAAGCTAGCGTGTGACACCTCTCCGTATAGAGTTGGGGCAGTGATTGCTCAAGTACTAGATAGTGGGGAGGAGACACTAATTGCTTTTGTTTCACGCTCTCAGTGCCAGTGAGTGGAATTATACACAGATCGAAAGGGAAGCTTTGGCATTGATTTTTGGGTCAAGAAGTTTCACAAATACTTGTTTGGTCGCAAGTTTACCATAGTTATTGACCATAAGCCCGACAGCAATCCTCCATCCAAAGTCCCAAGTTCCAAACTTAGCTGCAGCCCAAATGCAGAGATGGGCTTTGATTTTGTTAGCATATACATATGACATTGAAGACAGACAATCAGTTGATCACAGTAATGCTGATGCTATGACCAGTGTTTCCAGTGGGGTTCTGCAGGGCTCAGTACTAGGACCCTTGCTTTTTGGGGTTATATATCAATGATTTAGACTTCAATGTAGGGGGTATTAAGAAGTTTGCAGATGGTACAAATATTGGCCGTGTGGGTGATAATGAAGAAGAAAGCTGTAGACTGCAGGAAGATATCAATTCATTGGTCAGGTGGGCAGAACATTAGCAAATGGAATGCAATCAAGAGAAGTGAGGTAATACATTTGGGGAGGGCTAACAAGGTAAGGGAATACACAATAAATGATAGGACACAGAGAAGTGTCGAGCAACAGTGGGACCTTGGATTGCTTGCCCACAGATCCCGGAAAGTAGGACAGGTAGATAAGGTGGGTAAGGCGGCATACGGAAAACTTGCCTTTATTAGCCGAGGCAGAGGATAGCAGAGCATGGAAGTTATGCTTGAACTGTATAAAACACTAGTTAGGCCACAGCTAGAGTACTGCATGCAGTTCTGGTCACCACATTACAGGAAAGATATGACTGCACTAGAGAGGGTAGAGAGGAGATTTACGAGGATGTTAGCTATGAGGAAAGATTGGAGGGGCTGGGGTTGTTTTCTTTGAAACAGAGGAACTGAGGAGAGACCTTATTGAGATGTATACAATTATGAGGGGCCTAGATAGAGTGGATAGGAAGGAACTATTTCCCTTAGCTGAGGGGTCAACAACCAGGGGGCATAAATTTAAAGTAATTGGTAGAAGGTTTAGAGGGGATTTGAGGGGAAATTTTTTCACCCAGAGGGTGGTGGAGATCTGTAACTCACTGCCTGAAAGGTAGAGGCAGAAACCCTCACCATATTTAAAAAGTACTTGGATGTGCACTTGAAGTACCTTAACCTACAAGGCTACGGACCAAGAGCTGGTAAGTGAGATTAGGCTGGATAGTTCTTTATTGGCCGGCGCGGACACGATGGGCCGAAATGGCCTCCTTCCATGCTCTAAATTTCTATGATGTCCAGGTTGCTCATCACAAGTTACACCCAATAAGGAAGAAGTGTTTTATTTTTCATACATTGATGAGCTGCCAGTCACAGCTGAAGAGATTGGTAAGGCAACCCAGTTATGTCAAAGGTGTATGATTACATAGCAACTAGAAAGCCAAACCAGGCATCCGAAGAAGATATTCATCCATACTTCGCTCATAGGAATGAATTGTCAGTGGCTAAAGATTGCATCAAAAGGGGAGCAAGGGTGGTTATCCTAAATAGGGTCAGGTTTAAACTGTTAGGGGATCTTCATGACCAGCACCTGGGAATGTGCTTGACCAAGAGTTTTGCACGCAGTTACTTAAGGTGGCCAGGTTTAGATAAAGAGATAGAGTAGATAGTCAGTCAGTGTACAACATGTCAATCAATGAGCAAGAAACCACCATCAGTACCATTACAGCCATGAAAATGGCCTCCCAGGGTGTGGCAAAGGTTACATGCACATTTTGCAGAGCTAGGAGGACAGCAATTGTTCATAGTGATAGTCATTCGAAGTGGATAGAAGGGTTTCCGATGCGGAAAATAAGTAAAACACTAGACAATTTGCAAAAGCGTTCTCTTCATACGAACTCCCAGAAGAAATTGTGTCTGATCATGGGCCGCAATTTTTTTTTTTTCAGGAGAATTTGCAAAGTTTATGAGCAGAAACATTGTGAAACACACCAAAGTTCTATCGTACCACCCTGCTTCAAATGGTGCAGCAGAACGTATAGTACAAACTGCAAAACGTCCTTTCATTAAGCAAATGTTGAATACAAATCCAAAGAAATGGCAGTTGCCGTTGGACCACAAATTGGCAAATTTTCTAATTACTTATCGGAATATTCCTCAAACCACTACTGGTAGAAAATCAGCAGAGTTGTTTCTCAAACGACAGCCACGAACCAGGTTCTCGTTGTTAAAGTCAAACTTGACACAGTCAGAAGAAGAGAAACAATCAAGGCAGAGAGAGTCATGATCATGATAGAGTGAGAGAGAGAAGTATGAAATTGAATCAGAAGGTTAGAGTGAAGAACCATCACCATAAATGGTTAAAGTGGTTACCAGGAAGAGTAGTGAAGATATGTGGCCCTCGCAAATATTTGGTCAAGATGTTTGATCATGGAAAGGTTCGGTTTGTTCACATTGATCTTATCTTACCTACAGATGTGGAAGGATTTGAAAGTTGGAATAATTCAATTTATTCTGATGAGTCAGATAGTCTGGTTAAAAGTAGAGTACAGGCGTGACGTCCAAAATCCGGAAACCTCGGGACCGAGACCATTCCGGATTTGGTGTAGTTCGGTACATCTTTGCCTGGGCCGAGGTAGGTGGGGCCGGGTGGGGATGGGGCAGCCGTCGGGCTGGGCAGCCGAGGTAAGGGGGTGAGGTTGGGCCGCTAAGGGCCAGGTCAGAAACTCTTAACAAATATTTTGTATCAGTCTTTACAGTAGAGGACACTAAAAATATCCCAACAGTGGATAGTCAAGGGGCTATGGGGGGGAAACTTAACACAATCACAATCACTACGAGGTGGTACTCAGTAAGATAATGGGACTGAAGGCAGATAAATCTCCTGGACCTGATGGCTTGCATCCTTGGGTCTTAAGAGAAGTAGTGGCAGGGATTGTGGATGCATTGGTTGATTTTTACCAAAATTCCCTGGAATCTGGGGAGGTCCCAACAGATTGGAAAACTGCAAATGTAACACCCCTATGTGAAAAAAGGAGGCAGACAAAAAGCAGGAAACTATAGACCAGTTAGCCTAACATCTGCGATAGGGAAAATGCTGGAGTCCATTATTAAAGCAGCAGCAGCGGGACATTTGGAAAAGCAAAATTCGGTCAGGCAGAGTCAGCATGGATTTATGAAGGGGAAGTCATGTTTGACAAATATGCGGAATTCTTTGAGGATGTAATGAACAGGGTGGTTAGAGAGGAACCAGTGGATGTGGTGTATTTGGACTTCCAGAAGGCATTTGACAAGGTGCCACATAAAAGGTTACTGCACAAGATAAAAGTTCACGGGGTTGGGGGTAATATATTGACATGGATAGAGGATTGGCTAACTAACAGAAAACAGAGAGTCGGGATACATGGTTCATTCTCAGGTTGGCAACCAGTAACTAGTGGGGTGCCACAGGGATCAGTGCTGGGACCCCAACTAATGGATGAAGGGAACTAGCATAACGTAGCCAAGTTTGCTGACAAAACAAAGATGGAAGGAAAAGCAATGAGTGAGGACACAAAAAACCTGCAAAAGGACATAGACAGACTAAGTGAGTGCACAAAAAATTGGCAGATGGAGTATAATGTTGGAAAGTGTGAGATTATGCACTTTGGCAGAAAAATAAAATCAAAGAGCAAGTTATTATTTAAATGGAGAAAAATTGCAAAATGCTGCAGTACAGCAGGACCTGGTGCATGAAACACAAAAGTATAATATGCAGGTACAGCAAGTGATCAGGAGGGCCAATGGAATCTTGGCCTTTATTGCAAAGGGGATGGAGTATAAAAACAGGAAAGTCTTGCTACAGCTATACAGGGTATTGGTGAGGCCACACCTAGAATACTGCGTGCAGTTTTGGTTTCCATATTTAAGAAAGGATATACTTGCTTTGGAGGCAGTTCAGAGAAGGTTCACTAGGTTGATTCTGGAGATGAGGGGGTTGACTTATGAGGAAAGGTTGAGTAGGTTGGGCCTTGACTCACTGGAATTCAGAAGAATTAGAGGTGATCTTATCGAAACATATAAGATTATGAGGGGGCTTGACAAGGTAGATGCAGAGAGGATGTTTCCACTGATAGGGAAGACTAGAATTAGAGAGCATAATCTTAGAATAAGGGGCCACCCATTTAAAACTGAGATGAGGAGGAATTTCTTCTCTGAGGGTTGTAAATCTGTGGAATTTGCTGCCTCAGAGAGATGTGGAAGCTGGGACATTGAATAAATTTAAGACAGAGATAGACAGTTTCTTAACCAATAAGGGAATAAGGGGTTATGGGGAGCAGGTAGGGAAGTGGACCCGAATCCATGATTCGATAAGCCATAATTGTATTAAATGGCGGAGCAGGCTCGAGGGGCCGTATGGCCTACTCCTGGCTCCTATTTCTTATGTTATGTTCTTATTTTATGTAGGTCGCCAAGGTAAGGGAGCGAGGTCGGGATGGAGCGAAGGTCAGGCCACCGAGGGCCGGGGCGTCCAGATTTCGGAACATTTTCCGGTTTCTGGACGACCCCGCCACGGATCGGCCCGGTGTCTGGATTCCGGAACATTCCGAATTTCGGAACTCCGGATTTTGGACGCTCAATCTATACCAGTAGCAAATCCTACATCAGATGTACCAGAAACAAGTCCAGGAGGCAGCCAGAATTTAAGTCCGAGTCAGGCAGAAAAACAGTCGAGGTGCACAGTCCAAATGTAGGTCAAGGGCAGCCCTTGGCGAAAAACTCTCGTCAGGCTCAGCCTAGAATGAGTCAAAGTCCTACAAGATTGGAAAGTTCTGTTCAAGAAAGAAGGTATCTTGTTCGAAACAGAAAATAAGTGGTTATGTTTAATGTGTAAATATGGAAAATAAGTTCATATCTTTTGTTTGTGTTACAGAATTCTTTAGTAGAATTTGGAAATATAAAATTGGTGCCATTTGAGAAATGTATACCAAGTGTGTTTCCAATGCAAGTCTCATACTATGGATTAGTTTCTTATGATTAAGGAGTCCATGATCAGATCAGCCAAGATCGTATAAAATGGCAGAGCAGACTCGAGGGGCCGCATAACTACTCCTGCTCCTATTTCTTATGTTATGTTCTTAACTTCTTCAATAAGGAGGGAGAAGTGTTATAGGGTCTCAAGTGGACTGCTCCACCTAGTGGACTACTGCTGTAATAACAATAAACCATGTGCTCACAGTTCTTTAGGAGCCATCTTGTAAGTATGTGTGCTTGTGTAGTTGTGTCTCAAGATATCACAACAGTCACATAGAAGGTCATTAGTGTCTTTGAGAAGGTCGTTTCAGTATTGTGGTAGGAGCAGAAACCTGATCGAAGGGATTCAAACATGGGAGTTGTAAACTAAAATTAGACAGAGAGACACAGACAGAGAGAAAAAAAGACAGAGAAAGGCATATGTCACACAATAATCAAATTAGTGCATAAACATTGCTCATACAAAAACTTTGATTATAAAATATTTGTTACAGGCAAGTTGTTTTTGAGAAATTTGCCGAAATGACTGATTGTACTGATAAAGGGAATGCATTAGATTTTCTAAAGTTGTTTGATAAGACATCTCACTGGAAGCTGGTTTCTAAAATTCAGATTCCTGATACAAGAGGAAATGTAGCAGCATGGATAGTTGGTTTATGAACAGAGTTAACATTAATTGGTGCTGCTCAGATTGGAGAAGCGTTGGCAATTGTGTACCTGAGGCATCAGTGCTCATTCCACTTTTGTTTTTGACATAGATGATTTGACTTGGATTCAACAATAAGAACTTGTATTTGTATAGCACCTTTAACCTAGTAAAGCATCCCAAGGCAATTCCCAGGCATCAAAAATGGATGTCGTGTCAACAAACGAGATAATAGGAGGGATGACCATAAGCTAGATCAACGAGGTAATTTTAAAGGAGATTCTTATTGTAAGAAAGGAAGGTGGAAGTGTGGAGATTTTTAGGGAAGGAATTACAGTTGGGGCTAGACGGCTGAAAGCACAGCTGCCAGTGATGAAGAGTGGGGTGAGGGTGTTCTACAAGAGGTCAGTGTCAGAGGACAGAGTTCCGGGTTGGCTACAGGGCTGGAGGAGGTGACAGAGATAGGGAGGAGTGAAGGCCTTGAAGGGATTTCTACACGAGGGTGAAAATTTCAAATTGGAGGCATTGGGGGACTGAGAGCTAATGTAGGTAGGTCAGCAAGGACAGGAGTGATGGGTGAGCAGTACTTGGTGTGTGATCAGACATGGGCAGCAGAGTTTTGGATAAACTGAGGTCGACAGAGTGTGAGGATGGGAGGCCGAACAAGAGAGCACTGCAATAGTCAAAGTCTGGAGTGTGCTAACACAGTGGAGAAAATGAGAGGTGGTGTGGGAAAGGTATAGCTCAGCGTACATCTGGAAACTGACCTCGCGTCTTTGGATGATGCTACCAAAATCTACCTCTTTGATCTAGCATTTGGTCATCCCTCCTATTATCTCGATTGTTGACGCGACATCCATTTTTGATGCCTGGTTAGATCCTTGTTGGAATGCCAAAGTCAAAAGTGCAGCACTGGAAAGAGAAGCCATTGCTGTAAATTCCCTGGCTACAAATACAGAGGTATAAGCAAAACCAACTCAGAGCAGTACTACTGAGCTAATAACAGAGGAGAAGCGTTGTTGAAGGATGGTGTTGTTGCAGCTAAAGGCTACAGGGAAGTTGAAGAGGAAGGAAAATGCATCAAAGAAAGAGAAGATGTCATCTGTGACTTTGATTAGGATGGTTCCAGTTCTGTGGCAGGAGCAGAAACCTGATTGGAGAGAGTAAAACAGGGAGCTGCAGGAAAGATGGGCATGGATTTGGGAGGCGACAACACATTCAAGGATTTTGGAGAAGAAAGTGAGCTTGAGGAACCTACTGCCTTTCGGTGAAGTATTCAACTTGTTTGGCTTAACTGGAGTCCAAGGGTGTTTCTTTCCTCATTAAGCCTTTACCAGGGAGGCATCAAACTTTACAAGATATGCAACAATATAGGCTGAGGTTGTAGTCTTTGCAAACTTGTATATTGCATCTGATTTAAAGGGACAGCTGCAAGACTAAAATAAAGGGAAATCACTTTGCATTTGTCACAGGGAGTATAAACTCAATAGAAAAATACTGAGGGCTGTGGAGGAACAAAGACACTTGGCAAAGAGTACAAATCAAAAAAATGTAAGTGTGCATAAATTCATAAAAAATGCTAATAGCATTTTGGGTGTTAGAAATAAAGACAGAGTACTGGAGAAAAGAAGAAATTATAAATTTGTACAGGCATTAGGTAGATCTCAGTGATGGCCCCGACCTGCGAAGGAACATCAGCAGCAGGTCGGGGCCATAAAAGAAGCGGCGAGTGGCGGCCATGGGCAGCGTGGAGGCATGCCACTAAAGGTACAGCGTGAGCTGGTGCAGGAGGGCGACGGCTGTGAAGAGTGACGTCATCAAGATCCAGGTCACTGATTGGAGCGTGGGCAGATACAGCAGGAGCAGCGAGGTCGGGGCGAAGGAGCTGTGAGAGACTGTGGAGAGATGTGATCTGGGCCCAGGGGAGGTGAGAGTTCAGGGCCAGCGGCCAAGGGGCAGCACGGACCAGCCCACACTGCGATGTGTGTGCACTAGGTCCGTGCAGCAGAGCTGGTCTCCAGTTGTCTTGGATAATCCTTGCCACTGGACCAAAACCTACCTCTGTCAAGCCCGTGTGGTGGCTGGTGTGCAACGGCCACCCCACGTTAAAAAAATAAAATCACACACAGGCATCTTCCACCCTTCAGGATGTAGTTTGGGTCCTTCATTGAAACACCCGTGAACTCATCCTTTTTTTTGGCATGGAAGCAAGTCATCCTTGTTTCGAGGGACCGCCTATGATGATGAGATCTCAGTTAGAATACTGTGCAGTTTTGGACACCACGTAATTGAAACGGCGTTAAAGCCAGAGGTATAAGGCAATATTACGGACAGGAAACTATAGTTAGGACTGAGGAGGGGCTAAAAGTATTGGGACTTTCCTCTAAAGCAGAGAAGGCTAGAAGTTTTAATAGAGATTTTTCTACAAAGAGTTTTCATAGGGTGAATGCAGAAAAAACTATTTCCTCTGTTTGGAGACACAGTGATGAAGGATCCAATTTAAAATAGTCACTAAATGAGTAAGGAAAAAGGCTAAAAGAGGCTAAAGAAATGTCTTTATGTAGAGTAGTTAGAGATGGTGCTTATTACTAAAAAGACTTCTTACAACAACTTTACTACAGCAATATCAACTATCAATAAATATTTATAGGCAGTATTACAGCTTTTACTTTTAAGACACTAAAGTATGTATGCAGTGAAGATTAAAAGTGCAAATTGTATTTTTGATGAATTTTGAAATATATTGAACAAACAAGTAGACACTTCTACCTTGAAGTAAAGATGTAATCGAGAGATAATTTGGGCATAATCTGATGGAGTATAAAGTTAAGATGCTAAGGCTGTATGAAACACTAGTTATAATTAAAATTACAAAACCGTTCATTAACTAAATTATTGCTGTGCAATTCCAGTCAATGTGTGTTTTAATACAAAGTTGACTCCTCTCTCAGAAGGGACCAGCAGAGCATTTCCTTCAGTTATTAGAGGAATGATACCCACAACATGATGGCTTCCTTCAGCTTGCCCTACATAGTTCATGAGACTCTCTTGAAGCAGTAGCATTACTGATGGAACAGTCCATTTCCACTGCAGCTTTATCATGTGATTCGATCTGTGTTTACTTGCTTTAAGCTTCCTGGACAGGGTTTGGAAACATCTGCTCTCCGTGTTTCTGCCTTCATTCGTGGATAAATCTTAAATCTACCAAAGAGGAGTGGCACTAATAACTGACATTTGAAAACCAGTCTCATCAAATTGATGCAGCTAAACCCAGCCAACAGCATAAAAAGAAACAGGGATGGAGCTGTAAGAGGAGGGCTCATGCACTTCTACATCATCATTGATTTACTGATCTTTTTGACCCCCAGCTGATCTGGGTCTATGGAGAAAATTACAAATTGGTACAACAACATGTCAAAATTCACTCTGCTCACTGGTGCTTTAAGCATATTGGGCTGGATATTCTGGTCGTTTGTGTTCTGGGTTTCACCCCAGAGCGGCGTGAAAGGCGACAGTGAGGTTTCCTGTGCTCAGTCACGATCCTCCGGTCAGGTTTTGCGGCGGTGAAGAGCTGCACCGGGTGTGCAAAGCCCCTGGTTGCGACACCTGCACAAGCTTCGACTCTTGCCCGACCCGTCTGCCAGCCATGCAGGCGGTGCAGAGGAAGGTAATGTGTTGTAAAAGTAAGTGCGAGTGTTTTTTGTTTTAAATGTGTTGCAGTGGCATGGGCAATGTTTTGCTGTTTTCGTTTTAAGGTTTCTCCCCACCACCCCACCCCCCCCACGAGGCCTCGGAGTGCACACGACCCAGCTCTTTAGCTCGTGAGTTTCCCATCTTTGCGCCAAGAGGTGTACAACGCCTCCCTTAGCGCTGCACCCCACCGACACAGAAAACCAGATGCCCAAAGTTACATACTAAAGTACAAACTATTCCCACCGGTAACTTTCCTGTCCCACCTCAGTTTTCGCCCGAAAACAGAAAAGTCTAAAATCCAGCCCATACAACTGTCATTTTAAATAGAAATATATTCAGTGTACTAACTGACAGAGCACATGTTGACTAGTACCAACTGTTTACTGCTCCTCACTAATCAAGATGTAGCATCAGAACTCTGTCCTGCATCTGTGCTGCTCCCCAAACATCTGGCATCGGTCTTCACCTATGGAACTCTTCCACAGATAACAACTTGTATTTACATAGCACCTTTAATATAGTAAAACATCCCAAGGCACTTCACAGGAGTATTATAAGACAAATAAATTTGACACCGAACCACATAAGGAGAAATTAGGACAGATGACCAAAAGCTTAGTTAAAAAGAGGTAGGTTTTGAGGAGTGTCTTAAAAGGAGGGAGAGGTAGCGAGGCAGAAGGGTTTAGGGAGAGAATTCCAGAGCTTACAGCCAAGGCAACAGAAGGTACAGTCACCAATTGTTGATTGATTATAACCAGTGTAGGTCAGCGAGCACAGGAGTGATGGGTGAACAGGACTTGGTGCGAGTTATGACACGGGCAGCCGAGTTTTGGATGACCAAGTTTATGTAGTATAGAATGTGGGAGGCCAGCCAGGAGTGTGCTCGAATAGTTGAGTCTAGGAGGTAACAAAGGCATGAGAATAAAGGTTGCAACAGCAGATGAGCTCAGGCAAGGACAGAGACTGGCGATGTTACAGAGGTGGAAATAGGCGGTCTTAGTTATGCCGCGGATGTGGTCAGAATCTCATTTCAGACTCAAATATATGACACCAAGGTTATGAATAGGCTGGTTCAGCCTCAGACTGATGTTAAGGAGAGGGATGAAGTCAGTGGCTAAGGAACTGAATTTGTGACGGGGACCAAAAACAATGGCATCGGTCTTTCCAATATTTAATTGGAGAAAATTTCTGCTTATCCAGTACTGGATGTTGGACAAGCAGTCTGACAAGTAGTGGTGAGGTAGAGCTGGATTGTCATCAGTGTACATGTCATCAGTGTGCCTCCAACCTGAAACTTCTCCACGAAAGTACCTGGTGGTCCCGGAGATGCCTTGGATTCTGGTCGGAGGCCTTCTCTTCCTGCGCTTCGCGTCTTGGAGATATGGACGCAGAAGCTGGAGTCACGGGGGATTGGACAACCAATCACGGTACAGTATTCTCATTGCTAACAATGGGAACTCCATATCTCCGAGTTCCTATTACTATCAATGAGAATACCCCCTAAAACACCCAAACACTATTAAAAAGTTAAAAAAAACCTTACATATTTAACATTAATTGAAATTAAAGTTAATTAAATGTTTTAGAAAAAATATATATTTTGGGGATTTAAAAAATGTTTTTTTTAAATTTTTTTTTAAGTGTTTTAATAGGGTTTAAAATGAACTTACCTGTAGTGGACAGGGTTTTTAAACATAAAAATGTGTTTTGAAATGTTATTTTTATATGTTTTAAAACTCTTATGCTGGTAAAAGTAGGCAATATGCCTGCTTTTACCAGGCGCAAGAGTTTGAAGGACATTCGCTGGGCAAGAGATGGGCAAATAGCCCAGTCTCGCCCGTGCGAATGTCCTTCCTGCGGGGATGTGTTTGATCTGTCAAGACAGATCGGAAAAGCTGTTTTTTGGCGCACACGCATTGCATGCCGAAAACCAGCTTGTGCGAGGCTTCGCCAGGTCCGTACATATTCCGTATGGACCCGCAAGGCTGGGATTTCAGGGCCTGTGTTTTTGGATGATGTCGCCAAGGGGCAGCATGTAGATGAGAAATATGAGGGGGCCAAGGATAGATCCTTGGGGGACACCAGAGGGAGCAGAAGCAGGAACAGAAGTCATTGCAGGTTATTCTCTGGCTATGATTAGATAGATAAGAATGGAACCAGCTGAGTGTAGTCCCGCCCAGCTGGATGACGGTAGAGAGGCATTGGAGAAGGATGGAGTAGTCAACCCTGTCAAAGGCTGCAGTCAAGTCAAGAAGGAGGAGGAGGAGGAGGGATAGACTGCAATGCTGATAAAGCACTTCAAATACTTACAGCAATTATCAGTTTCTGTAAGGAAGAATCAAGTCCTAAGCCAAACTAGTGTTACTGTGGAACAGCAAAACAAGAAATTGCTTTGGTAAACATGTCCGTATTAGAATTTATGCAGAAATGCATTTTGCACGGTTTGTAGAAAGATTATCCTTTGAAGTTAGCACTCTAATGCCTTATTTATAGTAGTGAACCAGAATGGGACTGGTTTGATTTTGTTCCTCCTTAACATAAAATTTACAGAACAAAAAAAGATTGAAATTAATTTTCAAAAGTCAGTGACTGATGGGAACATTGATTTTGCTTTCCCACCACTAAAAATGAAGGCGACAGAAACAAAGCAAAGCTCGATTAATTCTACATTGTACTGCCTCCTGCAGCTATTATTGTAGAATTGCTCTAACAATTAATAAATATGTGCCTCATATTTGATAGCTATCGCAGGACTGCTGTAATTAATAACGAGTACCATCACTAGTTATGTTTAGCAAATGTAGAACCTATTTTATCAGCAAGAGCGTCACACAATTCAATCACAAACCTAAAATGGGAATTGAGTGTTAGAACTATTGACATTTACAGTATAGAAGAAATGCTGTGCTGGCTCTTTTGATACAGCAATTTGAAATTAATCCTATAGCCTTGCTCACTCCCCATAACCCTGCAACTTCTCTGGTATGGAACTATGGCAAACAGATCGGGAAGGTCCCCGGTTTCACCTTGCGCTGTATTGAATTGGTTTAATGATTTTCAGTTAGAGCAACTATACAGGTAGATTAGCTGCAGTAAGCCTGGTTTTGAGGATTGGGGGAAGGTGGGGAGGGTAAAGGGAAGTTGGAGAGAAAAATCAACCAAAGTTTTTGCTAGAGATTCTTGTGCAGTAAACCATATTTAAAATTGTGAATGTGCAGACATTTAACAAGGCTCGGTTGAAGCTAGTCTACGATGTGGTCAAACAGACTAAAACTTTTACTACAACTATACCAGTACACAATGTCTGCATTTGCCCCCTCCCCACCCGTCTCCTCCAAAAATTAGATACTTTCGTATATCCTCAGATTGTACAATACAGTACTGCACTCTTAGAATCACAGCACAGAAGGAGGCTATTCAGCCAGTCAAGTCTGTACCAGCTCTCTGCAAGAGCACTTCAACGACTCCCACTCACCCGTTCTTTCCCGTAGCCCTTTTTTTCCTTCAGTCACTTATCCAATTCCCTTTTGAAAGCCATGATTGGGTGGGGGAGGCAAATTCATTCAGGCAGTGCATTCCCGATCCCAACCACTCACTGCATACATGTTTTTCCTCATGTTGAATTTGGTACTTTTGCCAATCACCTTAAAACTGTGTCCCCTGGTTCCCTTAGAATCGTAGAATCATAGAACAATTACAACATGGAAGGAGGCCATTTGGCCCATCGTGTTCATACCGGTCGAAAAAGTGCTATCCAGCCTAATCTCACCTTCCAGCACTAGGTCCGTAGCCCTGTAGGTCACAGCTCTAAGTGCACATCCGAGTACTTTTTAAAATGTGATGAGGGTTTCTGCCTCTACCACCCTTTCAGGCAGTGAGTTCCAGTCCCCCACCACCCTCTAGATGAAAACATTTTTCCTCATCTCCCCTCTCATCCTCCACCAACATTAAAACTACACCTCCTGGTTATTGACCCCATTGCTAAGGGAATGACTGCAGCCTTTGACAGGGTTGACTACTCCATCCTTCTCCAATGCCTCTATCTCAGCCCCTCATAATTTTATACACCTCAATAAAGATCTCCCTCAGCCTCCTCTGTTCCAAAGAAAACAACCCTAGCTGTGGCCTAACTATAGTGTTTTATACAGTTCAAGCATAACCTCCCTGCTCTTGTATTCTATGCCTCAGCTAACGAAGCGAAGGCAAGTATTCCGTGTCTTCTTAACCACCTTATCTATCTGGCCTGCTACCTTCAGAGATCCGTTTGTTCCTCTACATTTACATAAGAACATATCATAAGAAATAGGAACAGGAGTAGGCCATACGGCTTTGTGAGCCTGCTCCGCCATTCAATATCATGGCTGATCTGATCATGAACTCAGTTCCACTTCCCTGCCCGCTCCCCATAACCCCTTATCGTTTAAGAAACTGTATTTCTGTCTTAAATTTATTCAATGTCCTAGCTTCCACAGCTCTGTGAGGCAGCGAATTCCACAGATTTACAACCCTTAAAGAAATTTCTCCTCGTCCCTGTTTTAAATGGGCAAGCCCTTATTCTATACCATGCCCTCTAGTTCTAATCTCCCCCATCAGTGGAAACATCCTCTCTGCATCCACCTTGTCAAGCCCCCTCATAATCTTACATGTTTCGATAAGATCACCTCTCATTCTCATGAATTCCAATGAGTAGAGGCTCAACCTATCCTCATAAGTCAACCCCCTTATCTCCAGAATCAACCTAGTGAACCTTCTCTGAACTGCCTCCAAAGCAAATATATCCTTTCTTAAATATGGAAACCAAAACTGCATACAGTATTCCAGGTGTGCCCTCACGAATACCTTGTATAGCTGTAGCAAGACTTCCCTGCTTTTATACTCCATCCCCTTTGCAATAAAGGCCAAGATTCCATTGGCCTTCCTGATCACTAGCTGTACCTGCATACTATCCTTTTCTGTTTCATGCACAAGTACCCCCAGGGCCTGCTGTACTGCAGCACTTTGCAATCTTTCTTCATTTAAATAATAACTTGTTTTTAGATTTTTTTTTCCTGCCAAAGTGCATGACCTCACACTTTCCAACATTATACTCCATCTGCCAAATTTTTGCCCACTCACTTAGCCTGTCTATGTCCTTTTGCAGCTTTTTTGTGTCCTCCTCACACATTGCTTTTCCTCCCATCTTTGTATCGTCAGCAAACTTGGCTACGTTATACTCAGTCCCTTCTTCCAAGTCGTTAACATAGATTGTAAATAGTTGGGGTCCCAGCACTGATCCCTGCAGCACCCCAGAATGCCAACCAGAGAATGAACCATTTTCCCAACACTCTGTTTTCTGTTAGTTAGCCAATCCTCTATTCATGCTAATATATTACCCCCAACCCCATGAACTTTTATCTTGTGCAGTAACCTTTTATGTGGCATCTTGTCAAATGCCTTCTGGAAGTCCAAATACACCACATCTACTGGCTCCACTTTATCCACTCTGCTTGTTATATCCTCAAAGAATTCCAGCAAATTTGTCAAACATGACTTCCCCTTCATAAATTCATGCTGACTGCCTGACCAAATTTTGCTTTTCCAAATGTCCTGCTACTGCTTCTTTAATAATGGACTCCAACATTTTCCCAACCACAGATTTTAGGCTAACTGGCATTACATTTGCAGTTTTCCAATCTGCTGGGACCTCCCCAGAATCCAGACAATTTTGGTAAATTACAACCAATGCATCCATAATCCCAGCCGCTACTTCTCTTAAGACCCTAGGATGCAAGCCATCAGGTCCAGGGGATTTATCTGCCTTTAGTCCCATTATCTTACTGAGTACCACCTCCTTCGTGATTGTGATTGTGTTAAGCTCCTCCCCCCCATAGCCCCTTAACTATCCACTGTTGGGATATTGTTAGTGTTCTCTACCGTAAAGACTGATACAAAATATTTGTTCTGAGTTTCTGCCATCTCCATGTTCCCCATTACTAATTCCCCGGTCTCGTCCTCTAAGGGACCAACATTTACTTTAGCCACTCTTTTCCTCTTCTCAGTGTCCTACCATTTATTGTGCATTCACTTGCCTTGTTAGACCTCGCCAAATACATTACCTCACTTCTCCGGATTGAATTCCATTTGCCACTGTTCTGCCCACCTGACCAGTTCATTGATATCTTCTTGCAGTCTACAGCTTTCTTCTTTATTATCAACCGCACAGCCAATTTTTGTATCATCTGCAAACTTTTAAAATCATACCCCCTACATTCAAGTCTAAATCATTGATGTATACCACAAAAAGTAAGGGACCTTGTACTGGGCCCTTGGGAACCCCACTGGATACAGCCTTCCAGTCACAAAAACACCCATCAACCATTACCCTTTGCTTCCTGCCTCTGAGCAAATTTTGGATCCAACTTGCCACTTTGCCTTGGATCCATTGACTTTTACTTTCGTGACCAGCCTGCCATGTGGGATCTTATCAAAAGCCTTGCTAAAATCCATATACATTATATCAAACGCACTATCCTCACCAACCCTCCTCGTTACCGCCTCAAAAAATTCAATCAAGTTAGTCAGACACGACCTTCTCTTAACAAATCCATACTGACTGTCCTTGATTAATCAGTGTCTTTCTGAATGAAGATTTATCATGACCCTCAGAATTTTTTCCAATAATTTTTCCACCACCGAGATTAGGCTGACTGATTAGTAATTACTCGGTCTATCTCTTTCTCTCTTTTTAAACAAGGGTACAACGTTAGTAGTCCTCCAGCACCACACCTGTAGCCAGAGGATTGGAAAATGATGGTATGAGCCTCTGCTATTTCCTCTCTTGCTTTCCTCAACAGCCTGGGATACATTTAATCCAGGTCTGGGAATTTATCTACTTTCAAAACTGCTAAGCCCCTTAATACTTCCTCTCTCACTATGTTTATTTCATCTAATATTTCACACTCCCACTCTGATTGCAACATCTGCATCGTCCTTCTCTTTTGTGAAAATAGACGCAAAGTATTCATTAAGAACCATACCCACGTCTTTCGCCTCCACACACACACACATTACCTTTATGGTCTCCAATAGGCCCTACTCTTTCTTTAGTTAGCCTCTTGCTCTTAATGTACTTATAAAACATCTTTGGGTTTTCCTTGATTTTACTTGCCAAAATGTTTTCATGCTCTTTGCTTTCCTAATTTAATTTTTAATTTCACCCCTGCACTCCTATATTCTTCTCGGTTTCTGCAATATTGAGCCCTCGGTATCTGTCATAAGCCTCCCTTTTCTTCCTTATTCTACCCTTGAAATCCAGGCAGCTCTCGGTTTGTTTTTCTTTAAGGGAACATACTTGCTCCGAACCTTCACAATCTCCTCCTTGAATGTCTCCCACTGCTCGGACACTGATTTACCTTCAAGTAGCTGCTTCCAGTCCACTTTGGCTAAATCACATCTCAGCTTAGTAAACTTGGCTTTTCTCCAATTGAGAACCTTTATTTCTGATTTACCTTTGTCCTTTTCCATAACTACCCTAAATCTAACTGAATTATGATTAGTACCAAAATGCTCTTCCACAGATACCCCTCCACCTGCCCAGCTTCTGTCCCTAAAACACAGAACCACCTCCTCCCTTGTTGGGCTTGTTACGTACTGACTAAAAAAAGTTCTCCTGAATGCATTTTAGGAATTCTGCACTCTATATACCTTTCACACTAATTTTACCCAAGTTAATATTAGGGTAGTTGAAATCCCCTATTACTGCCCTATAGTTTTGGCACTTCAGAAATCTGCCGATATATTTGCTCTTCTATCTCCCTTTGGCTGCTTGGGGGTCTGTAGTACACTCCCTGCAGTGTGATCACCCCGTTTTTGTTCTTCAGTTCAATCCATATGATGATCCTTCCAACATATCATCCCTCCTCACAGCTGTAATTGTTTCTTTAATCAATACTGTGACCCCCCCCCCCCGTCCTTGCCTCCTTTTTTATCCCCCTCTCCATCCTGTCTAAAAATCCTGTAACCAGGAATGTTGGGCTGCCATTCCAGCCCTTCTTTCAGCCATTTCTCAGTAATAGATATATCATACCATACTTCCATGCATCTATCTGTGTCCTCAGCTCAACTGGCTTATTCCCCCTTTTGCGGGGAGGTCATGATGGGAGATCGGAGAGAACTGGAGAAAGATTTGAGTTTAGGGCTAGGGCAGGGGGGAACTTGAGGAACTTTGGCCTGGCGGGCTAGGGGATGGAAGGAACATGGCAGAGATAGCGGAATGGATGATCTCAATCTTGGGACAAAGAAGTCTATGAGCTCCTCACACTTGTTGGTTGGAGTTAAGGGTGGAAATCACCAGGTAGAGGGGTTTAAGAAGATGGTTAGCAGTGGAGAATAGAAGCCAGGGTTTATCTTTGCATTCCAGAATGATTCTGGAGTAGTGAGCAATTTTGTCAGATGAGTGCAGGACCCGATAATGCTTTATGTGATCCAACCAGATCTGGCGCTGAATGGCTAATATTCATTCAGATCTGCAGCCCTTGGACTTACGACCAGTGTGAGAGAGTAATTGTTTTAATAGGGACTAGGGCATCAAAGGTGGTGGTGAGGGTGTGGTTGAGCAGAAATGTCATGGTTGAAAGGCTAGACAGTTGGGAATTCGTAAGTGCTGTTGTAAGAGAGTTGGGAAAGTTTTTTTTTCCAGGGGCGGACACAGAAGGAAGTAGGGTTGAAGGGGGGTGAAAGGGGGATGCGGGTGGAGTGTGATACGAGGAAGTGGTCAGAGATGGCCTTATCTGCGATGGGAATGATAGCGGTGCAGAAAGACGACGACGAAATAGATGCAAGTTGGAGATCACTATAGATCAAAGCGGCAGAGAAAAAGTAAAACCACAAGCCAGCAACCAGCAAAGCTGAAAACCAGAACTCCAGTTCTATTTCTTACTCTAGTGCTATCTGTCTCTCCCAATACTTTTGTTTCTTCCTTCTAATGGTACATCGTGGTGCCCAACCCCTTGCCAAATTAGTTTAAACTCTTCCCAACAGTACTAGCAAACCCCTGTGAGAATATTGCTCCCGTCCCTGTTGAGGTGCAACCGGTCCGACCTGTACAGGTCCCACCTCCCTCCACACCACTTCTTTTCTAGAAGGTACGTGTTTCACTGTAACAGCTGTCGTATTCGTCATCATTATTTCCTTCTTCACTACAACCAGAGATGCATTTGTTTCAGAAGATAATTGCTTTGACAGCAGAATCAAAGTGCAGTATGCTGTAAACAGCTCCACAAGCAATATTAACCAGATCGTTCAGAAGTGATGAAGCTGCAAAGAGACTTATGAGCTTCACCATATGAGAGAATCATAGGACTGTTTGCTAGAGCATGGGTTAATTCAATACTTGTATATTTTCAATTAAAAATAAAATAACACTGAAAAGAAATTTGAAAGTCTCTGCCATGAAATGTTATATTAGTGGATATATCATTTTGAGTTGAGAAACACAGATTAGTTGGTCAATATAACTAAAGTGCATCTCGCATAAATTCGTAACACAAATTTGCATCTTAATAGGAGGGTCGGGAAGAAAGGAGAATATTAATGCATAATGGCTTTCTTTGAAATGTCAATTTTTAGCACAGGGATTAATATCCAATAGAAGGATGGATGCTGACTCTCGGTCACTTTAGGGATTTTTGTTTGACCATATTTGCACAGAAAATATTTTGGTTTAAAAAAAAAGGAAAGTTAAAATTGAAGGGTTGCATTTTAAAGCAAAATATATTTCAAACAAAAAGCACCAAGACATAAAGGTGGCTAGATGCTAATTCCCCCAAAGACTCTAAACAATAAGCAATTAGTTAACCTATCTTGGTAATCGATAAACATCTCCCATCCATTGTGTTAGGAGGTCCCTTGTCCCAGGTACTCGGCAGGGCATGTCTCGTACAGCCCTCCCCTCAGGTTGTGAATACTGGGGGATAATAAAACAGACAGAGATACAGGCAATCAAGTTTTAAAACAAAGCTGCGAGGACAAGCTTTTGGCAGACTATTTCTGGGTAAGCTCAATGTGCTGTATTTCTCATCTTTCATCTCTAATTCTAATATTTTGGTGCTGTGCAAAAAGATGATTACAGAATGGCAATGAAGTTCTTTCTGACATTGCAGTTTAATCAAGGAATCATTTCCAGTATATTACAGGAAATATACATCATTCAACAAACAAGTTAAAGTAATAATTCAATCTGGGGTCAAGATGTCATAAGTAATGCAAACAAAACATGCAGTTTGGAAATATTTTCTGAATACTGTAAATTAATTACAGCCTTTAATTCATCTCCAGATGTCTTATTTAACATATACTAAACTTTTTTAAATGCTAATTTTACTATAACATTCTCAGTGTACTGTGCTTAATGATTCCACACGGTTATGAAATTATCTCATCTGAGTAGGTTTCACTGGAGGTTGCAAGCAGAATCTCTCTAGCCTAGCAGCATCAACAGTTCCCTGGTAACATGCAATTGTTGTAACTTAGCTAATGAAGAAAGTATAATTAAGGAAAATTCTGGTAAATGAAGCTTTATAGATTGTAAATAAAGAACAAAAGCAGAGCTCAAGAACAAAGCATTTCAGATTGAAGAGATACTGCACAGCTTAGAAAAAAGCGTGGGACGAGTAATGGGCCGCAATTTGCGGCCCCTACAGGTGCGAAAGAGGTACGCACACGCCTGTAAGGGCCGCACAAGTTCCAGGTTTTCGCGCGCAGTATTCCTCCTCCCAAGTCAGTATTTGTGCCAATCTTCAATATTTTACTGCATCAAAGTTATCGGAACAAATACAAAATCAGTCAGTGAGCCAACTTTAATAATATTTCATTCATAGCCCTGAATTTTGCATTTTGACACAGGTTGTATCACAACAAAAATATATGAATTCTAGTACAAAAAAGTATATAGAAAAACAGGAAACTCTCAATCGTAATTGCCATACATTAATTTGAAGATGCGTAGAGGTACTTGGCTGTACACTCTGATTTAGAATAGCTGTAAAATTAAGATAAGTATACAACTGGAAATCAAATATGGTTGATTGAACCGCTTAAAGGAGCAGGGTCCCACTATTGCGTAAACTAAAACAGTCTCTTGAATCTCCACAAATTATCCCCCCAAAACGCAACTTAAACTTATAAAGTATTTTTTTTTGTAAATAAACCATGTCATCTGCAAGAGATGTTGGGGGGTGGGGGAGGGGTGGGGGGGAAAAAGTGATTACTCATGATCAACATTCCCGCTCATCTGCGTGGCAGTCTGGAAGTTCTGCACAGGCCATTCACTGGCTTATATATGAAGGAAAGCATGCATGCGTGAAAATCTGAATGGGCTGCGCAGCCAGTTAAAGAGATCGCGCATGAAAAAAAAGAGGGAACATTGGTCATGATGCTCCATCATGGTGCGAGGCAAGCTTGATGAACCAGCTGGCCTTTTCCTGCCCATCAATTTCGTATATTCGTAACTGATTATCAAAAATAAAGAGAAAAAGTAATACCAACAGAAACTGTGATGTCCGTAAGAATCCCTTTCACTGAAAAAACAATTTTCAAAATGAGGACAATGCAAAAATGAAGAAACAGTTTGTCATTGAGTTGTTTGGGAATTTCTTTGCTCTGTAATTGAATAGAACAGTCAGGGTGAATGGAAAAAGGCTACAAGACGTTGAAAAAGATTGTCAAGTCTTGATGTTGAAATTACGAGAAAGAAATTCTCAACTTTCTCAGAGTACCATCGTTCATACCACTTTCTAAATAATTTTATTTTAATTTTGTAGATCCATTATGATCAGGACCAAAGGCAAATTTTTATGTTTGGCACAGCTATAGATTTACAAATTAAATGAGGTGGGTATTAATCACACAGGAGGCATGCAGGTTCAAGCAGCCACACGGCAAAGTTCTTGATTTCAGTTGTGTGCTGTATAATGAGCCAAGGATAGAAAATTGAAAAAGATGCCCCCAAGTAAGCTGTTCCTATGCCTTCCACATAAGCGGTTACTATGCCCAAGCTGTCCTTTGGATGGCGTAGGAAGGACCTACAAGGATAAAAAAAAAATGCCAGAGTATATAGCCTTCATGTATAACATACCCCAAAATCATACAATACTGTTGAAAACCATGGGCTGGATTTTCGGCTCACTTGCGTCCCAGTTAGCACCCCGGCGGGGCGTTAAATGCTGTTTTTGGGCATTATGCCACGTGTTCAGGATTTAGCGCCCGGCTGGAAAATTCGGCTATTGGTTTGCACCGGCGCAAAAACGTATCGCCCCGCCCTTCGTTGTTCACGTGATTATGACGTCAATCGTCATGCAACGCTGCATGAACGCCCCGGATGGAACTTTCGGCCTTAATGCCTCATTTAACGCCCGTTGCAGGAAACCTCTGAAAAAAAAAAACAGGCGGTCCCAGGGTTGGGCAGGCGATATTTTTAAATGGAGGGATGAGGATCCGACATCACAGGTCATATTGACTACAATGGTCACGCACATAACTGCGTGAAGCTCCGACTTGCAAACATCATTTCTATCTGCCCTTACAACTTCAGTGAGAAAATGTAATAGGGGCATTACTAATTCACTAGCGTATCATGCTCCATGCTATTGCCAGGTGGCATCAAGCTAGAGGAAGGGCTCTTGGCCATGTCAGCCTATGGATGAGGAGAGTCCGAAGACATCCGGGGAAGATGGCACCAATGCTCAGACCACCAATTCTCTGAGGAGCAATGTGTGAGAAGGCAATGGATCCAAAAGGAAGCGCTGACAGAGATATGCCATCTCCTACAGGCAGACCAATGCCTGCACCGCTCTGGAGACAGCCTTCAACATTCCCCTTAACAGGTATCCGAATTCAGTGTTGTGTGCTGCATGTTGCATAGCTTGGCCATCATGAGGGGCCAGGCATTGCCAGTGGAGATTGCATGCCCACCTCAGGAGGAGGAGGACGAAGAGGAGCCTGGCGAGGCCCTCATTGGATAGCCACCCCATCCACGGAGGAGGCAGCGTGAAGATGCTGCCGGACCAAGAGTCGCACGTCGCCAGCTCATAATGGACCGGTTCTCCTAAATGGATGGAGCTAATACTGGACACACACTGTGCACCCCCATAAAGGCACATCTCTGGTGAACATTGGAATGATGCACAAGACACCAATGGCAAATGATGTCATAAATTTAACTGCAACAAAGTCACAAAAACTCCTCCCACCAAAATAAAACCATACAATATACAACGTTATGTTGTAGGGCAGTAAACAACAATGAAACTTCTTTACTGCCGCAAGTTTCGGTTCGGGCGCACAAAGTCCGTTGTGTAACGCTTGACTTAACGCCAATGTTCCTCCAACTTGCATTTACACCGAAACTTGCAGTCAAAGGCGCAAATTATTTTTCAGCACTAACTTTAACACCCCGAAATCCAAAAAGCCCAAAATCCAGCCACAAGGATCTTTAAATGAGGACATCTTATGACAACAATCAAATGATGTGTCAAAAAAAAGAAAACCTTGAATTTTATAAATTAGATATTGAAAAGAAAATGAAATAACGACACGGTAAATCTAGCAGAAATGCAAACAAATGCAAAAGTTGCAACAAAACACAAGCACCTTCCTCTTATCTATCTTTCCAGAAATAATTACTTTACTGTAAGGACTTTAGAATTTTAATGGATTCCTTATTTGAATGGTGTGGTCAACATAATTAACTTAGATAATTTTTTTTTAAAACAGGTATTGATCACAAGGGCTCACCAATTAGTCATATAATAGGAAAATAAATTCTATTTACTCACTTTCTCCACAAATTCATTGGCTTTTCGGGTTCTTTTTCAATACGTCCCCACGCAGCAAGGAATGCAAATGGCCAAGCCAGCAGCATCATGAAAGCAGCTAGCAGGAGACGAATCGGGAACAGAGTCACAGTCATGATAGCTATCTGCAGAATTTAAAATACAGAATGTTGGAATGCAAGAGAGCAATTGTGTGGTACAAGACAATCACATCAGAGTACTTTCACTAGTATTTTCAATTTAATATAATTAAATCTTTCAAAATTCTAACCCATGTTTTTGAGATACGCATTCATATGAGACCTCCAAGGACAATCAGCAGGTCGGGGCCTTCAAAAGAGCAGCATGGGGCGCAGGAGCGGTGAGTGATCATGGAGCGACGTGGTCGAGGCCCACAAGAGGCACGAGTTCGGGGCCCAGAAGAGGCAAGAACCCAGGGGCAGCGCGGGCCCGCTCACAATGCAATATGTGTGCGCGCTAGATCCGTGCAGCAGAGCTGGTCTCCAGTCACCTTGGTTAATCCTTGCCACTGGACCAAGACCAAGGTCTGTCAAGCCCATGTGGTGGCTGGTGTGCAACGGCCACTACACATTAAAAAAATCCATGCACAGGCATCTTTCACCCTTCAAAATGTAGTTCTCGACCTGGAATATTAGGTCCTTCATTGAAACACCTGTGAACTGATTCCTTTTTGGCGTGGAAGCAAGTCATCCTCGATACGAGGGACTGCCTATGATGATCATCATCATCTAAAAGCACATCTATAGATTTAAAGTAATTGATGGCAGGATTAGAGGGGAGTTGGAGAACTTTTTTCACCCAGAGGGCAGTGGAGGTCTGGAACTCACCGTCTGAAAGGGTGGTCGAGGCAGAAACCCTCATTGTATTTAAAAAGTTCTTGGATATGCACCGAAGTGCTGTAAACTGCAAGGCTACAGATCAAGAACTGGAGAGTGGGATTCGGTTGGATAGCTCTTTTTCAACTGATGCAGACACGATGGGCTGAATTGCCTCCTCCCGAGCCGTAACTTTATGATTCACCTAATTTTAGCCGGTGGCCTTGAAGGCACTCGCAGATGGTATTACAGCAATGCAAACGTAGCATCTCCAATTTGCAAAATTTCAAATTGCAAAGGGTAGTTTTTCCACATTGCCCATTACACTAAAAGTCTGATAGGGCATTTGCATTAGGAGAAAAATCATAATGTAGAATTTGCAATTGTAAGATTATTGAATGCAAGCGCAACACAATGGAGGATCATGTTTAATGCAAGACACCCAAACAAGAGCAGAGAAAGTAAAACCAGTGCTGTAAAGCACCAAGCAGCTGCTGCAATACTAATATAATGCACAGTAGTTGCTAATCAAGCAATTGATCATAAAGTCTAGTCACTGGGGTTACGCACAGCAGTTCAACAAAAATTGTTTAATTTACAATAATGCACAGAAAGACATTCATTTATATAGTACCTCGTGTCACATAGTTCAAAGCATTTCACGTAAAATAAATTTCTTTAAAGTACGCTATTATGCGAGCACATGTAATTTTGTTTACAACAAATGCATAAATATTATGAAGGGCCACTTAGCTTCTTTTGGGTGGTAAAAGCAATGAACAAAAGGTTAGGAATCAAATAAATAGTAAGCAAGGGAAATGCTCAGCAGGTCAGTTAGCTTTTGTGGAGAGAACAGACAAGTTAATGGGGCTAAAATTCCGGCCTCGCCGTGTCCATATGGAATTCGTACAGACCTAGCGAGGCCCCACAAAAGCTGATTTTCGGCACGCAATGCACATGTGCCGAAAACCAGCTTTTCCGATCTGTCAGGTTTTGGGGTGACAGATCGCACGCATCCCCGAAGCCAGGACAAGATTGGGCTATTTGCTCAACTCTTGCCATGCATATGTCCTTAAAACTCTTGCACGTTGCCTACTTTTACCAGCTTAAGAGTTTTAAAACATGAAAATACAAATTAAATACACTATGTTAAAAACCCTATTAAAACACTTTTAAAAATCCAAATTGAATGTTTTAGAAAAAAATATATATATGAACTTTAATTTCAATTAATTTTAATTATGTGAGGTGTGCTTTTTATTTTTTATGTTGTGTTTAGTGTGTTTTTTTTTTCATTAGTAGATACGGAGTTCTCATTGCTGTTCATGAGAATACTGTACCTGATTGGTTGTGCAGTCGCGGCTGAACCTCGAGCACGGGAGTGCGTTCCGAAACACAGGAAGAGAAGGCCTCCCCACCACAATCACAGGCGCCTCCGGGACCACCGGGTAATTCCGTAAAAAAGTCTTGGGTTGGAGGCGCTTGTCTGAAGGAAGCCTCCGACCCGAATTTCAGACCCATAGTTTCCGTTGCAACGCTTCGAGTTGGTGCTTGGGGTGGGGGACTCTCCAACAGAACAACATGTTGGCAGGACAATCTGCACAGTTGGTGTCAGACTGCTTTGTTCTTCTCAGAATGCTAGATTTTGTTGCATTTTGCTTTTCTTGTTCCCATTTCAAAACACAGCTTTTACACACTGTCTCTTAGTGGGCCAGAATTTACAGTGGCTACGCCGTCATAACGCCTTTGAAATGGGCTGCTAAATCCCAAACTTGTGATCTGTCAAGTTCCGGCTTGGCAGATGATCCGCACCATGGGGAAATCCTAATTGCTGGCGCAGAGTTGGGCTAATTGCCCACCAATTACAATTGAAAATTTTGCAGCTAATGCAAACAGGCGCAGGGCCTGGTTGCACACCATAAGGGGATACCAGTCAATAAAAAAAGTCTTCATCTGGTGTTTTAGTACTGTATTGGAATTTTAATACTTTTTTTTAAAATATCAATTAGATGACAACATATAGGCTTAGAAATCCCGGCCAAGGCATTGCAAAAGCCGGTTTTCAGCGCACAATGCGCATGCGCTGAAAACTGGCTTTTCCAATCTGTCATTTCGGAAGCGAGGACATTTGCATAGGCAAGATTGTGGTATTTATCCATCTCTTGCCCAGCAAATGTCCTGAAAACTCTTGTGCCTGATAAAAACATTAAAAATATTTTTAAAACATTGTTAAAAACCCTCCCTACAACGGTAAATTTATTTTAAAACATAATTTACATTTTTTTTTTAAATTGGAATTTTTTTTCTCCAAGACATTAACTTTAATTTCAATTAATTTAAATTATGTGAGGTGTGTTTTTTATTTTTTTATTTAGTGTGTTTGTTTTTTTTTCTCATTAATAGCAATGAGAACTCGTAGATACGGAGTTCTCATTGCTATTAATTAGAATGCTGTGGAATACTGTACCTGATTGGTTGTGCAGTCACCTTCTGCGTGGAAATCTGGAGGACGGGACGCGCTTCTCAGTGCAGGAAGAGTAGGACCCCCCACCCCCCCCCACAGAATCCCACACTACTCCGGGACCACCAGGCAAATTCTCCGGTCGGAGGCGTTCGTCCGAAAGAAGCCTCCAACTTGAATTTCGGGGCCATTAAGTTGCAGAACCCGAGCGTCTCATTTGGATGGCACCCAGAGAAAATTTAGAATATCAGCACAAATTGACAGGCAAATACACAGAATCATCTAATAACTTAGTGGATGTTGGTAAAGTTGTGTTTCTTTCGACAAAATGGGAATGTAGCAGCGTTAATTTAGCTGAATTTCACCCCGATTCTCCTGGGTGCCATTAAAGTACTGGAATCTGCCTCCTCTTTTCCTTTTAATTAATTTATTTTTTTCCTGTTTTTTTTCCCCCTTTTATTCTTTCTTTGAGAAAGTTTCAAAGACCAATTCTCCAAATATAAAGCTTTAAAGATCAATTCTCTAAACGTATGTTGCCTCTGTTTTCTGATTGGTGCATCGGCCCACGTAATTCCAGGTGCGCTTCCGCACACGGCGTGCCAGTGGGATCCGTGGGCCATTACACTGCCCTCTGGTACGCAGTCTCTGCCAGCAAGTTCGCAAAGGAGGTTCATCATCAGGTAAGCAAGTGCGCATTCTATTCAGATGCCGGCAGCGGACTCCATATGTATGTCACTCACTGTAAAATCCAGGCCAATGTCTTTAATTTGTTTTATTAGGGTTCTTCCTATTGTCTTGTTAATTTTCCTTCAGCCATTTAACAATTGCCTATTTTCCTTTCAAGCATTTTACAGATTATTCTACTTTGCCTTCCCTTTCTCTTATTTGTTTCTAAATGCCGTCCTTCTGTAAATGTTACCAGTTCTGATGAAAGGTTACCCTTGAAATGTTAACTTGTCTGCTTTCTCCACAGATGCTGATTAAATTGTCAATTCTTTCGAGCATTTCCAGACTTTTTGGTGGGATTGATCGAGGGAGGAACGTTAGCCAGATCAATGAGAGAAATCTGCCCTTCAAATTGGGCAATAAATCTTTACTGCCCATCACATGATACAAGGCCCCCCGAGTTGGTTTGCTGAGTTTGGTGGGACTAAGGGTCGACCCCCAAACCTCACAGCATTTCAGTTAACCAGAAGTCTGAATCTCATTTACATCCATCTTTCATCCTTTGCACGAGTGTGAACATTACATGCAGAAAAGGGGCTGAAGTGGCTTCTGAGCTCAACTATCAGCAGGCCAAATTATTGCTCATCAGATAGTGATAAAATGTTCAATGTGCTCTATAAAAAAAAGTTTGACTAACATGACCATCAGGTAAGTGTCTTGGCTGATTTCAATAGTGCCAGAAGTGATTACAGTTGTCACCGCTCCACTCCCAGGAACAATAATGAAGAGGGAAAGACACTGGACAACATTCAGATTAAAGAATGTGGAACACACAAGTGACAAGCTTTGACTGATATAGTCCCAAGAAGAATGCCAATACACCAAAGTGCATAATGCCACAGTTTCCAACTGCCACTGCTCTCCCCTGCCCCCATAAGCACAATCAAGAGTCCCCAAATTACATACATGAATGTTGCTCTGAATTTTGAATGTGCTTCAATCACTTTTGCACATACCCGGTCATGGTTTCAGCCAATGGATCCAAAATAGTTAACCAAAGATTTCTCCCTGATGCCAACCACATTCCTCAAGATAAAGGTGAATGCTAGTGAGAACATATACTTACCTCCAGAAACTCCATTGGCTGCATGAGAGCAATGCTGTGGAGCTGCCAATAGGATCACTAGAGATGAGCAAAAACTGTTTTTTTGGCATTCACTTCAGCCAGAGATTCACAGTTGGCCTTGGTGAGCATTTTTGGATGACAATCTTGGGTCTGTGATGGGCCTTGTGGCTGGAGTCACAGCCAGCTGCACAAGAGCCCTTTAAGACAGATCAGCTGTTCTAGTACTTTGCTGGTAACATTGCAATGGAGGCAAGTGAAGATACCTTCTCTTCTTGAACGAGAGCCACATAGGAGAAAGGCATTCCCAGTTTGCATCAGTTGGTAGTGCTCTTCCTGCGATCAGAAGTTTGTGGGTTCAAGCCTTATACCTGGACGCCAGCACACAGTGCAGTACTGAGGAGGCGCTGCATTGTTGGAGATGCTGTTTTTCAGATGAGACGTTAAATCATGGCCTCATATGCTTGTTCAGGTGGAAGTAAAAGATCCCACAACACTATTTGAAGGAGATCATGGGAGGGAGGTTCTCCTCTTGTCCTGGCCAACATTTGTTCCTCAACCACCACAGTTACATCTATCCCATTTAGCACAGTGGTAGTGCAACGTATCACGGTAGAGAGTATCCTCCGTGTGAAGACGTGACTTAGTCTCCACAATGATTACGCAGTGGTCACTACTACCAATACGGTCGTGGACTGATGCATCTACAAGTAGATTGGTGAGAACGAGGTCAAGTTGGTTCTCTCGCCACCTACCGCAGGCCCAGTCTAGCACCTATATCCTTCAGGACTCTCCCAGCTCTGTCAGTGGTGGTGCTACTGAGCCACTCTTGGTGATGGACATTGAAGTCCCCCACCCAGAGTACATTATGAGCCCCTGCTACCCTCAGTGCTTCTTCCAAGTGGTGTTCAAACCGGAGGGTACAGATTCATCAACTGAGGGAGGGTGGTAGGTGGTAATCAGCAGGAGGTTTCCTTGTCCATGTTTGACCTGATGCCATGAGACTTCATGGGGTCCGGAGTCGATGTTGACTCCCAGGGCCACTCCTTCCCGACTGTATACCATTGTGCTGCCACGTCAGGTGGGACAGGGACAGGGATGGTCTGGGACTTTGGCTGAAAGGTATGATTCTGTGAGCATGACTGGTCTGTGGGACAGCTGAGGTGCAAGTCCACAGATGTTAGTGAGGCCAGACTGTCCGGTTTTATTCTTAGTGGATTTCTTTGTAGCAGTTTGGTACAACTGAGTGGCTTGCTAGGCCATTTCAAAGGGCTGTCCACATTGCTGTGGGTCTGGAGTCACATGTAGGCTAGACCAGGTAAGACGGCAGATTTCCTTCCCTAAATGACAGTGAACCAGATGGGTTTTTACAACAAACTGGTTTCATGGTCACACCATTACTGACACTAGCGTTTTATTCCAGATTTATTTAATTAACTGAATTTAAATTCCCCAGCTGCGATGGTGGGATGTGAACTCGCGTCTCCTGATCATGAGTCCAGGCCTCTGAATTACTAGACCAGTAATAGAACCACGATGCTGCCTTACCCCATTTGTCTATACAACAATAGTGACTGCTCTTCAAAGAGCAATTCACTGGCAGTGAAGCACTTGGGATATCCAGAGGACGAGAGGTGCTAAATAAATGTAAATTTTTACTTTGCGCTATAGCATTAGGAGTTACATATTTTGCAAGGTGAACATAAAAAAAATTAAATGCACCCAGGGACAAAGGACCTCAGTATACTGGAAGGATGTACAAGAATGCAGTAGTAACATAGAACTAACATAAACCACTTTTGTGTGTGACAAAGTAGAAATTATTCCTTAGGAGTCAATAGTGTGAGAAGATTACACAAGCATGATACTGTACTTTAAGTGAATGAATGAAAAAGGTGAATCTATCAAAACAGTATGCATACCTGTATAAACAAATTCTCTTTTCTCACCATCATCATAGGCAATCCCTTGGAATCGAGGAAGACTTGCTTCCACTCTTAGAATGAGTCCTTAGGTGGCTGAATAGTCCAATACGAGCCACAGTCCCTGCCACAGGTGGGACAGACAGTCGTTGAGGGTAAGGGTGGGTGGGGGCAGGTTTTCCGCACGTTCTTTCCGCTGTATGCACTCGGCGATGAGACTGGAGGCGCTCAGCGACTTCCCAGATGCACTTCCTCCACTTAGGGCGGTCTTTGGCTAGAGACTCTCCAGTGTCGGTGGGGATGTCGCACTTTATCAGGGAGGCTTTGAAGGTGTTCCTTGTAATGTTTCCTCTGTCCACCTTTGGCTCGTTTGCCATGGAGGAGTTCAGAGTAGAGCGCTTGCTTTGGGAGTCTCGTGTCTGGCCATGTAGCCTGCCCAGCGGAGCTGATCACGTGTGGTAAATTCTTCAATGCTGGGGATGTTGGACCGGTCGAGGACACTATTGTTGGTGCGTCTGTCCTCCCAGGGGATTTGTAGGATCTTGTGGAAACATCGTTGGTGGTATTTCTCCAGCGACTTGAGGTGTCTACTATACATGGTCCATGTCTCTGAGCCATAGAAACATAGAAAATAGGTGGAGTAGGCCATTCGGCCCTTCGAGCCTGCACCGCCATTCAATGAGTTCATGGCTGAACATGAAACTTCAGTACCCCATTCCTGCTTTCTCGCCATACCCCTTTGATCCCCCTAGTAGTAAGGACGACATCTAACTCCTTTCTGAATATATTTAGTGAATTGGCCTCAACAACTTTCTGTGGTAGAGAATTCCACAGGTTCACCACTCTCTGGGTGAAGAGGTTTCTCCTCATCTCGGTCCTAAATGGCTTACCCCTTATCCTTAGACTGTGACCCCTGGTTCTGGACTTCCCCAATATTGGGAACATTCTTCCTGCATCTAACCTGTCTAAACCAGTCAGAATTTTAAACGTTTCTATGAGATCCCCTCTCATTCTTCTGAACTCCAGTGAATACAAGCCCAGTTGATCCAGTCTTTCTTGATAGGTCAGTCCCGCCATCCAGGGAATCAGTCTGGTGAACCTTCACTGCACTACCTCAATAACAAGAATGTCCTTCCTCAAGTTAGGAGACCAAAACTGTACACAATACTCCAGGTGTGGCCTCACCAAGGCCCTGTACAACTGTAGTAACACTTCCCTGCCCCTATACTCAAATCCTCTCGCTATGAAGGCCAACATGCCATTTGCTTTCTTAACCGCCTGCTGTACCTGCATGCCAACCTTCAATGACTGATGTACCATGACACCCAAGTCTCGTTGCACCTCCCCTTTTCCTAATCTGTCACCATTCAGGTAATAGTCTGTCTCTCTGCTTTTACCACAAAAGTGGATAACCTCACATTTATCCACATTATACTTCATCTGCCATGCATTTGCCCATTCACCTAACTTATCCAAGTCACTCTGCAGCCTCATAGCATCCTCCTCGCAGCTCACACTGCCACCCAACTTAGTGTCATCCGCAAATTTGGAGATACTCATTTAATCCCCTCCAGATGAGAGAAATGAGGTCATGTATCCACGCCAACAGCGCCTCTCCGTCATACTTTAGTGCCTCAGCAGGGATTCCATCCGCTCCCGTAGCCTTGTTGTTCTTGAGCTGTTTATGGCTTTTCCTACCTCGTGCGGCGTTGGGGTTCCACTGAGGTGGTGGCGGGTCGCATGCTGTGGGATGGAGTCGAGAACACTCGAGTCAAAGGCAGAATCTCGATTGAGGAGATCTTCGAAGTGCTCCTTCCAGCGGGCTCCGACTGCCTCGGTGTCCTTGATTAAGTGTTTCCCCGTTCTTGGCCAGCAGTGGGGTGGGGCCTTGGGAGTTTGGACTGTAGGTGGCCTTGACTGCGATGAAGAATCCTTGCACATCATGGCTGTTGGCCAGTTGTTGTATCTTCTGTGCTTTCTCCATCCGCCACCTGTTCTTTAGGTCCCGGGTTTTTTTGTTGGACCTCAGCCTTGAGCTGCCTATAATGTTGCTTTGCTGCTCCCAAGTTGGGTTGTTGCTTAAGGCTCAGAAATTCTCTGCGTTGCGATCTATTAGTTCTTGGATCTCCTGATCATTCTCATCAAACCAGTCCTGGTGTTTTCTGGTTGAGTGACCAAGCGTCTCTTCGCAAGGCACTGGTTGTGGAGGCCTGGAGGGCAGACCGAGCGCTGTGGGCATTCTGCGTCTCAGGTCATCAAGGCACGCTAGGTTAGCTGTGAGGCACTGGCTATGTAGGGCTCTCTTAACTGGGTCTTTAAGTGCCCCGGCATTGACCTTTCTGCGGCACTGCTTCTGCTGTGCTTCTCTTTTCTACTGCTCTTACAAACCACTTTCAATTCTCTGGACAGGATCGTCTAGTCTTCAGATGCCTTTGTGATTCATAACAGACAGTGGGCACAGCAATGGAATACCACCAATGGAATGCCTTATGCAACCCAAAGAAAAGTAACTTTACTACAAACAAAAGTCAATTTGAGTTGCTGACTTCCTTTGCATATAAATCTACCATTGAATTTTTACAACCTGTTGCGTACTACAACGATTTTTTACCTATTATTTTTGTGGACATTATAGGTGTATAGTGTGAGGAGCCATATACAAAGTTTTAATACAGTTTTCACTCATTTGCATATATCTCAATTGCCAATATTAACAAATCATCTGTTTTGATTTAGCATTTACCCATCGTTGAGTCAACAGTGCTAAAGAGAGTCTTATCCAAACCTTCATGAACAAAATTCAAAACAGAGCAAGCCAGCGAATAAAATATACAAGTGCAAATCAGACAGTTGCCCAGGTTGAGACGAGATTTCATGTGGGCCGAGGGCTGCAGACTCCTGTCCAACTGGACTATTAGATAGAGCACCAATATGAATCCGTATACTCAAGTAATAAAAACATGGGTCACACCTGCCACATCTTCCTTGCTGGTTGACCTTCTCACTTGGGGCTGATGTCACCGAGCTCCTTCATCTATGGCTCACCCACCCATCACTGTCCCCATGGACTCTGCCAGTCGATCAACAATCAGTGCTCCTCTCTGGATTTCCCTTTAGAATGCATGTTTGCTTGCAAACAAAGTCTTTACCATTCACCACCTTATTATGGCTTCATAAAAAGTCACGTCTTACAAATCTAATTGTATTTTTGAAGAAGTTGCAAAGATGGTGAATGAGGGAAGCCCTATTGACCTCGTCTACTTAGACCTCCAAAAGGTTTATGACAAGGTACTGCACAAGAAGCTTCTTTACAAGATTGAAGCCTCTGGTATTAGTGGTAAAATATTGAGCTGGATTGAGAACTGGCTGGCAGGATGTAGGCAAAAAGTAGCTACAGGCGGTTTTGGAGACCGGTCACCAGTGGTGTCCTGCAGGAATCGGTTTTGGGATCGCTGCTTTTTAACTATTTCCCGATGATCTGGACGTAAGTGTGGTGGCACGATTTTCGCAGATGATACCAAGATCTGTGCAAGTGTTCGGACTGTAGACGATGCTCGACTGCTTCAAACAGATCTTAAATGTGTTGGGCGATTGGTCTCGAGTGGCAAATTAGGATTAATTTAGATCAGTACAGTGTTGTGCATGAGGGCAGGGGAAATGCTCAACATTCATACACCGTTTCGGGAAAAGCATTAAAGGTGGAGAAAGAAAGAGATCTGGGTTTTCTAGTGTATAGATCTCTAAAAAGGTACATAAGCAATGTAGTGAAGCTAAAGCAAATAGGGTGTTGGGTGCATTCATAGGACAATTGATTGAGAGACGAGGCAAACTATTTTGTCCTGGCAAAAACAGGAAGGCAGAATATTATCTGAATAGTGACAGATTGGGAAAAGGTGAGGTGCAACGAGACCTGGGTGTCATGGTACATCAGTCAGTGAAAATCGGCATGCAGGTACAGCAGGCAGTTGTACAGGGCCTTGGTGAGGCCACACATTGAATATTGTGCACAGTTTTGGTCTCCTAATCTGAGGAAGGACATTCTTGCTATTGAGGGAGTGCAGCGATGGTTCACCAGACTGATTCCCAGGATGGCAGGACTGACATATGAAGAAAGACTGGATCGACTAGGCTTATACTCACTGGAATTTAGAAGAATGAGAGGGAATCTCATAGAAACATATAAAATTCTGACGGGATTGGATAGGTTAGATGCAGGAAGAATGTTCCCAATGTTGGGGAAGTCCAGAACCAGGGGTCACAGTCCAAGGATAAGGGGTAAGCCATTTAGGACCGAGTTGAGGAGAAACTTCTTCACTCAGAGAATTGTGAACCTGTGGAATTTTCTACCACAGAAAGTTGAGGCCAGTTTGTCAGATATATTCAAAAGGGAGTTAGATGTGACCCTTACGGCTAAAGGGATCAAGGGGTATGGAGAGAAAGCAGGAATGGGGTACTGAAGTATTATGAGCCATGATCATATTGAATGATGGTGCAGGCTTGAAGGGCCGAATGGCCTACTCCTGCACTCGTTTCTAATGCCTACATCTCCCGCTCTTCCTCCAAGACCCTCCTTAAAACCTATTTCACTTTTCTAATAACTGTATCTCATTTTTTGGCTCAACAGTCACTATTTTTCCATATCTCATAGGAAAGTGACAAGGTGCTACACATGTTAAAAAGGTGCTATATAAAAGCAAGGTGATGTTGAAAACAAAAATCTCTGACCCATAATAAGTTGAATACGCTCTATAATTTACATACTATAAGTAGGATTAGCACTAAACCATGAACAAAATAAACAAGACCAGAACATTTTTCATCTACTTTCCAGTTGGTTTATTTGGTTTGTAGATTTCCAAGTTGATTTTGTTTCACTAGTTGTACTGCAGTTACATGGTTTCGTTTTGGTGTATGGTACAAGCGACAGTGAGTGGGATGGAGCAAGGGAGCAAAGACAACAAGGTTCAGTGATGAACTGCCAGAAATTGGAGAATAATGTTTCTGCATTGGCTGTGAAAAGCTTTGGGATCTCTTGAAGCCATGAAAGGCACTATATAAAAACACAAGTCTTGCTTTCCTGCTGCCCCTCCCCTTCCCCATTCTATTATGCAGTGAGCCTGAAAAATCCTGACTAGCAAAAATATGATCAACATTCAGGTGAACTTTACTTACTTGTGAATCTGAAACATTGAACAGATATAGTCCACTCAGCTAGCACTGTCCTTGAAGATAATACATTTTGAAGACCAAATCATTCCTTGTTCTTTGAGTGGATGAATGTTCTGCAAATTACTTCAGGACATTTCAGTAGTTGTTCATGTGATTCCATCAATTTTAATTCTATCCTATGCAGAACAAGGCTAATTATGAGGTTTTTTTAAAAAACTACCAACTCTAGTTTGAAGTGATTTATAAATACTGTTAGAAGCATTCATCTCGGTGCTAAATAGGCAACAGATGAGAACAAACATCAATTCTGAATATCTCAAAAATTTCTATTCAGGAGGAAGCAACTTTAACGAAAACATAACCAAAAGGTTACTGCACAAGATAAAAGTTCACAGGGTTGGAGGTTATATATTAGCATGGATAGAGGATTGGCTAACTAACAGAAAACAGAGAGTTCGGATAAATGGTTCATTCTCGGGTTGGCAACCAGTAACTAGTGGGGTGCCGCAGGGATCAGTGCTGGGACCCCAACTATTTACAATCTATATTGGAGGACTTGGACTTGGAGGAAGGGACTGAGTGTAACGTAGCCAAGATGCCGACGATACAAATATGGGAGGAAAAGCAATGTGTGAGGAGGACACACAAAATCTGCAAAAGGACATAGACAGGCTAAGTGAGTGGGCAAAAATTTGGCAGATGGAGTATAATGTTGGAAAGTGTGAGGCAGAAAAAAAAATCAAAGAGCAAGTTATTATTTAAATGGAGAAAGATTACAAAGTGCCGCAGTACAGCGGGACCTGGGGGTACTTGTGCATGGAACACATAAGGATAGTATGCAGGTACAGCAAGTGATCAAGAAGGCCAATGGTATTTTGGCCTTTATTGCAAAGGGGATGGAGTTTCAAAGCAGGGAAGTCTTGCTACAGTTGTACAGGTTATTGGTGAGGCCACACCTGGAATACTTTGTGCAGTTTTGGTTTCCATATTTACAAAAGGATATACTTGCTTTAGAGGCAGTTCAGAGAAGGTCCACAAGGTTGATTCCAGAGATGAGGTGGTTGAGCCTTGACTCATTGGAATTCAGAAGAATGAGAGGTGATCTTATCGAAACGTATAAGATTATGAGGGGGCTTGACAAGGTGGATGCAGAGAGGATGTTTCCACTGATAGGGGAGACCAGAACAAGAGGGCATAATCTTAGAATAAGGGGCCACCCATTTAAAACTGAGGAGGAGGAGAAATTTCTTCTGAGGGTTATGGATCTGTAGAATTCGCTGCCTCAGAGAGCTGTGGAAACTGGGACATTGAATAAATTTAAGGCAGAAATAGACAGTTTCTTAAACAATAAGGGAATAAGGGATTAAAGAGAGCGGGCAGGGAAGTGGACCCGAGTCCATGATCGGCTCAGCCATGATCGTATTAAATGGCGGAGCAGGCTCGAGGAGCCGTATGGCCTTCTCCTGCTCCTATTTCTTATGTTCTTATAATATTTTTCCCCCTCTCCTGTTCACAATGCCAGCTCAGCATCTTGCAGTTGCAGCTCCAACTTGGGGTGAAGTTCTATGAGTAATGCCTCTCCAGTAGAGGTTGAACCTCCCTTATCCAGAACCCTCGGGACTTGGCCTGTGCCGAATGAGGAATTTTGCCAGATGAGGGGAGGTCATTAACCGGGGGGGGGGGGGGGGGGGGGGAGGTCGGCTGGCAGCCCAAACGGGCACTGAAATGTCAGGGCGGCAGAAACCCTCACCACATTTAAAAAGTACTTGCATATGCACTTGGTGTTGTGCTGCGGACCAATAACTCGAAAGTGGGAGTCGACTGGATCATTCTTTTTCAGCCGGCACAGACACGATGGGCCAAATAACCTCCTGTGCCATAAATTAGTGAGATTCTTTGAAGATGGCAGGACAAGTTGAGAAGGCTGTTGAAAAGGCATACAGGATTCTTGGCTTTATAAACAGAGGCAGAGAGTACAAAAGCAAAGAAGTAATGCTAAACCTTTATAAAACATAGGTGTAGCCAATTCTGGGACCACACTTTAGGAAAGATGACAAGGCTTGAGAGAGAATGCAGAGGAGATTTACTAGAATGGTACCAGGGATGAGACTTCAGTTATGTTGAGATGAGAAACTGGGGTGGTTGTTCTTGGAGTCAAGAAGTTTAAGGGGAGCTTTGATAGATGTGTTCAAAGGTAGTCAGTGTTTTGATAACAGTAAATAAGGAGAAACTCTTTCCAGTGGCAGAAGGGTCAGTGACCAGAGGACACAGATTTAAGATGATTGGCAAAAGAACCAGAGGCGACATAGGAATTATTTTTCTAAACACTGAGTTGTTGTGATTTGGAATGCACTGCCTGAAAGGGTGGTGGAAGAAGATTCAATCACTTTCAAAAGGGAATTCAATAAACACTTGAAAAATAAAACATCTGCAGTGCTATAGGGAAAGAGTAGGGGAGTGGGACTAATTGGAACGCTCTTTCAAAGAGTCAGGACAGGCACGATGGGCCAAATGGCCTCTTCCTGTGCTGTATCATTCTATGACTATGTTCATATGGGTTTTTCATCTGCCCAAAAAGTTGATTATATAATTTTTGTGGTTCATATTTCTTAATCTGGACAGCTCTGCTTAAAATTTGTCAGTGTATATAAAATATAATGGATGTACTAAAATTTTCAAATACTGTACAGTATTACTAAAATGCACAGATATAGACATCAGCTATTGCCTCAGAACATATTCTTTTCCTTTATCTACTGATGCCTTATGGCGGTGTGTTGTTCCAGGATTATAACAAGTGGAAATATGATCCTGCTACAGAATCAGAGTTATAACCTCAACTTCACAGAACACCTCAGAGATGAATTACTGTCGACAGAAAGGATACCAATCCATCACAAAATAAAAATGCATGTTCTCTTTAACAGAAGCTGCTCACCTTATCCCATGACTCTTAAGGTAAGAGGGGGAACAAACCAGCTCCTTTTAATCAGATACAATAAACTACCTTATTTACCCATGAACCATTGCATTCCACATCTGTCATTCCCATGGCTGTAATTCCACAGAACATCCGATTAATTCTGTCTATATTGATTCTTGTATCCATCAATCCCAGCTATTCATCAGCATCTGTTTTGAAGGAGCCAAGTCAACATTCCATTACCTGGTTTTGATGGAAATATATTGCACATATTGTTATATTGTTAGGGGAGGAGAGCGAAAGGAGAGAACAAAGTAGCATCCTGTAACTGCCATTGCATTTTAAAATCAAAAACAACAAAATGTTGATTATTTGCCATGATGAGGCATCCCCCCTCCCTCCCCAAAAGATAATAGAAACTGACCGATAAATTGAGGTTCCTTGTACACACTGATCCACTAATTAGGGGATGTGGAAAAGCCTCTTCTATACATTCAGTTTCTTAAATTTTTTAATCCAGAGATAGAATTCAAGGGGACTATGTGCAAGAGATCAGAGCAAGCGAGAGATCACTGTCAGATAAGGATGCAAAAATTTCAGACACAGCAAAAGGTACACACTTGTCACTATTTAGTGGGTGGAGAAGCCCCTTACATATTTTTCTCCTTGTGCTGTAGCTTTCAAATCTTTTTTTGCATTAATTTTGGGATGTATGATGCATTCAACATTTGTATCCTTTGGGCTAGAAATTCGGTGATTTTATGACCGGGTTTTTGGTGCTATTTCACCCTTTTTGGCAAAAACCCGGTCGGCGGGAAATTCATTGATCTTTGTGTGACGGTGCTTTCCACGTGCCACTGGGAGAGGAGCGCCATCGTGCAACAGTCGAAATAGCATTTGCGCCAGAAATTTGGCTCAATCCGCACCCGTATTCTACGCTCAGAATACCGACGGAAAAACCTGTCGTAGCAGCCCTGCTAGCAGTGGTAAGTATGAAGACCTGCAAAAAGGTAAGTTAAAGTTTTTTTTTTAAATTCTTTTGCAGCGATTCGATAGATAAGTGTCTTGCAAATGTTTTGTGATTTTTTTTGTTTTTTTTTGTTTCTTCCAATTTATTTTTTGGTGTCTTTCCGCTCTCCCAAGGCCCCTCTAGCAGCGGTATCGGCCTCGGACTAAAATTGCTGAAATTTGCGGTTTGCGCCGCGAATCCTCATACAACGCTGATTTTTACTGCTGTGCAAATTAAAGGTTGAATTTACAGCCAGATAGCGATAGCGAAGCGAAAACTGTAATTGTGATGAAAAATACCATTTAGCTGAAAACCAAATTTCTGGCCCATGATGTTTAGAGTGTAAACATGTGCACGGATACATACATATTTTCCCATAACGGTGTACACATAAAATGTGGATGCACGTGTGTAATCATAGAATATTACAGCATAGAAACAGTCCATCAAATCTGTGGCAATGTTTACTCTTAATCCACTTTCCTTAAATGGAATGTGAACCCATGCAGTCAACAAATACACCCAAGAATTATTGCATGAGAGAGTGTGAATAAATCTGTGTAAATGTGAGTACAAACATGTGCATGTACGTCATAGAATGGTTACACAGCACGGAAGATGATTATTTGGCCCATCGAGCCCTTGCCGACTCTCAGCTAGTCCCACTCCCCTGCCCTTTCCCCGTATCCCTGCAGATACTTATCCAACTCCCTTTTGAAAGATAAAATTGAGTTTGCCTCCACCACACTTTCGGCAGTGCATTCCAGATCATAACCACTCGCTGAGTAAATCTTTTTTTTCCTATTGCCTTTGGTTCTTTTGCTAATCACCTTAAATCAGTGTCCTCTGGTTCTCGACCCTTCTGCCAATGGAAACAGTTGCTCTCTATCTACTCTGTCCAGACTCCTCATGATTTTGAACATCTCCAAATCTCCTCTCAACCTTTTCTGCCCCAAGGAGAACAACCCCAACTGAAGTACCTAATTCCTGGAATCATTCTCGTAGATCTTTTCTGCACCCTCTCCAAGGCCTTCACATCCTTCCTAAAGTTTGGTGCCCAGAATTGGGCACAATACTCCAGTTGGGGCCGAACTAGTGTTTTATACAGGTTCATCATAATTTCCACACTTTTTTACTCTATACCTCTACTTATGAAGTCCAGTGAGTCTTTTGCTTTCTCAACCTGCCCTGCCACCTTCAAGCAGTTATGCACACATATCCCCAGGTCTCGCTGTTCATGCATCCATTTTAGGATTGTACCATTTAGCTTATGCCCTCTCCTCATTCTTTCTATCAAAATGCAGCACTTCACACTTTTCAAAAATTGGTTAACAAATTTAGCTTGCAGAATGGGTGGAGTTGTAAACATTATCATGCTATATTTACAGTCAATACACCAAAGAATAATTATGTATAATAGTTTGTTACAATAGTTATAATAAATATCTCAAGTACTTAAGTTAATTTTACAAAACAAGTGACAGCAGCTGATCGAGAAATCTTGCCCCATCTACTTGTCGATTTAGGTGAAAAACGACAGAAACAATGTAGTGTAATAATCCTTACCTTTAGAACAAAGCAAATTTTTTTAAAGTCGAAAGAATTTCATTAAAGTGCCATAACCAATTACTTGTACAGAATGTAAAATGCAAATAGAAAAGATAGACAGATACATACACACAAACAATTTAGTTGCAGGCAAGCTTCAAAGTCCTCAAATTAAAAATAAATTTGTGAATGAAAACAGAAAGGCTTGTTATTACATATAGGCAGCGATAACAGCACTGACACAATGCAGATGCTGCTGAAAAACAGCTGGCTCCCAAGCCAGTACTGAAGCTATTAGCAATTTTCTTTTGCTGCAATAATCAATTTTAAAATCCACTGGGGACAGTCAAGAGGACAAGATGTATGTTCTAAAATACCGACACTGTATATACAGTACAAAATCTCAATATTTCAGCAGAAGTAACACCTGCGAGGAAAGAGTGATTAAGGAAAGAAATAATCAGACCAAGTATCGACAACGACTGAGACATACTATTTGGCAAGACTAAGGTAGTCTCAGCCCAGTCAACCATGCTAAGTCCTTTTCGCTAACATCCATCAGCGAGTTCCCATGTTGGGAAAGTTGTCTCAGACTAGTTAAGTAATAATCAGCAAACATCCCAGAGTCCTCCATCACGAGCTCTCGGATATCAGTGTCGCTCTCCCCTCCGTGACACTATCACTTTCGCCTCACGAATCAGAAAAGTTATAGTTTCAAGCACCAATCCAGAGACTTGAGCACTTAATCCATGTTGACACTCCAATGCAGTACTGAGGGAGTGCTGCACTATCAAAGGTGCCATCTTTCAGATGAGACATTAAACCGAGGCCCCATCTGCCCCCTCAGGTAGACGAGCAAGGGAGCTCTCCGTATGTCCTGGCCAAAATCAAACATGACTAAAAACGGATTAATAGGTCATTATCTCATTTCTGGGACCTTGCAGCGTGCACATTGGCTGCCGTAATTCCTACAGTACAATGGTGACTACACTTCAAAAGTACTTCATTTCCTGTGAAGTGCTTCGGATCATTCAAAGTCATAAAAGGCATAATATAAAATGGAAAAAAAACTCTTTCTGGGTATGGCCTGTCCTACCGACAAGTAGATGTACAATGGTGTGCAGTCAGGGGGTGGGGTTGGGAAAGGAATGGCCCAGCAAGTCATCAACAGTGACTACAGACCTTGAAGCTTCATGGCTTCAAATTAGACATGATCAAAGAAATCCCTGCTGATCACTATGTACACATGCCCTCTCCCTCCATAACTGACAAAAAAGGTACTCCATGTTAAACATCACTTGGAGGAAGCGTTCAGGGAAGCATAAATGTACTCTGGGTGGAGGGTTCAACATGCACCAAGTGTGGCTCAGTAATACCACCGAGTTGGCAAAGTCCTGAAGCAGAGCTGCCATTAGGTGGTGAGGAAACCAACATGAGGAAGTAACCCATTTGACCTCATCCTTATTTGTCACAAACCGGTCATTCTACTGTAACACAAGTGACCACTGCAGAGTCCTTGTGAAGACAAGGCCTCGTCTACATGGTGAGGAAATCCTTTGTCATGTAGAGAATCACCTGCAATGGCTTCTCTTCCCACTCCCGCATCGTTACCTCTGGTGTCCCCCAAGGATCAATCCTTGGTCCCTTCCTATTTTTACATGCTGCCAGTCAGCATCATCTGAAAACACAGTCAGTTTCTACATGTATGCTGACGACACCCAACTCGACCTCACCACCACTTCTCGAGACCCCTCCACTGTCTCTAAATTGTCAGACTGCTTGTCCGAAATCCAGTACTGGATGAGCAGAAATTTCCTCCAATTAAATATTGGGACGGCTGAAGCCATTGTCTTTTGTCCCCGCCACAAACTCCGTTGCTTAGCTACTGACTCCAGCCTCTTCCTAGCATCTGTGAGACTACCACACTGTTCGCAACCTTGGTGTCATATTTGACCCTGAAATGAGCTTCCGGCCACATATCCGCGCCATAACTAAGACTGACTTTTTTCAACTACGTAACATCACGTGTCTCTGCCCTTGCCCCAGCTCATCTACTGCTGAAACCCTCATCCATGGCTTTGTTACCAGTAGACTTGATTATTCCAATGCAATCCTGGCTTGCCTCCCACATTCTACCAGTTAAGCAATGCCTCGATTTCAAAATTCTCATCGTTATTTTCAAATCCCTCCATTGCCTCGCCCCTCCCCATCTCTAATCTCCTCCAGCCCCACAACCACCCCCCATCTCTAATCTCCTCCAGCCCCACTACCACCCCCCCCCACTCCCCTCCTCCTCCTCTCCTCCCCCTCCCTCCTCCCCCAAGATGTACATTTTCTAAATGCAAATTTACTTTTCCATCAATAAATTAAATCACACACTCGAACAGTTGATTTATGTTCCAATAAAAGCACACTGGTCACAGCATTTCTTGTCCAATCCATATGAAGTTTTAGATAATTCAGCAAGGGAAGGGTTGTGCCAGCATTTTTGCTTATAATAATTGATGCTACTTATCAATGCATAACAAAGCATTCCAGAGCAAACTAAAAATAAATCGGTCTGCCGAAACACCGCATCCCAAGGCACTTCAAAGTTGGAGTCAATTTTAAAAAGCCACTAAGAGGAATTAGGGGACATGCTCAAAATAGGTTTTGGAAGGATTTGTGAAGAAAGATGTAGAAAAGTGGAGGGGTTTAGGGAGCGATGTCCAAAGTACAGAGCCATGATAGCTGTAGGCTCTAAGACATATGGGAGATGGAGAGAGAACTAACAATAAACCAGACAGCAGAACATCAAGTGTAAACTAGAGGCTGTATGAAATTGCAGAATGTGGAGTAGAGCATTGGAGGGATATGTAAATGAAAACAAGGATTTTGTTCAACATACTGCAGGACAGGGAGCCAATGGGGACTAGCAAGAACAGCACCAGATGGTGTAGGTGCAGGGCAGGATTCACACACCAAAGTTCTGGATGAGTTCCAGTTTCTGTAGCATGGAGTTCAGGGTGGCCAGTGAGAAGACGGCACCACAGAGGTCGGGCCTGGATTTGACTGACATAATGAGGGTTTCAGCGTCAGTGCGGCAAGTAGGAGCGGAGACAGGCAACACTGCAGATGTGGAAATCTGGATCCGCAGTGTGAAGCTTAGCTCACAGTTCAGTGACTGAGCAACCAGACTGGATGGAATCAGGGATAAAGTGTGGAATATGTTGCAAGAACCAAACAATGCAACAAAAATATATCTCAATGAGAAGGAAAGACTAAGAGAAGGGATAACCATCCGTAGCTAACTATGGAAATAAGGAAGGATATCAAATTCAAAACAAAGACATACAATGTGGTCAAGATTAGTGGGAGGCCAGAGGATTGGGAAATTTTTAAAAGCCTAAAGAGAGGGAAGATACATTGTAAAAGTAAACTAGCACAAAATATAAAAACAGATAGTAAGAGTTTCTGCAGGTACATTAAAAGGAAAAGAGTGGCTAAAGTAAATGGTGGTCCCGTGGAGGATGAGACTGGGGAATTAATAATGTAGACTAGGGAAATGGCAGAGACGTTGAACAAATATTTTGTATCAGTCTTCACGGTAGAAGACACTAAGAACATCCCAATAGTGGATAATAAAGGGGCTATAGGTAGGGAGGAACTTAATACAATCACTATCACGAATGAAGTAGTACTAGGTAAAATAATGGGACTAAAAGCTGACAAGTCCCCTGGGCCTGATGCCTTACACCCATGGGTCTTAAGAGAAGTGGCTGCAGAGATAATGGATGCATTGGTTATAGTCTACAACCAATGGTTGTAATCTGGATTCTGGGGCAGTCCCAGCGGATTGGAAAACTGCAAATGTAACGCCCCTTTTAAAAAAAGAGGCAGACAAAAAGCAGGAAACTATAGACCAGTTAGCCTTACATCTGTCATTGGGAAAATGCTGGAGTCCATTATTAAGGAAGCTGTAGCGGGACATTTGGAAAAGCTTGATTCAATCAAGCAGAGTCACTTTAGCCACTCTTTTCCTTTTTATGTATCTGTGGACTCAATTTGTTTTTAGATTTTGTGCTAGTTTACTTTCGTAATCTATATTGCCCCTCAATCATTTTTTTTAAGTCATTCTTTGCTGGTTGTTAAAAATTTCCCAATCGTTTGGCCTCCCACTAGTCTTGGCCATATTGTATGCCTTTGTTTTCAATTTGATATCCTCCCTTTGGCAGAAATAATAGAAAAGCAAATAATAATTTGAATGGAGGAAAATTGCAAAGTACTGCAGTACAGAGAGACCTGGAGGTCCTTGTGCATGAAACACAAAAAGTTAGTATGCAGGTACAGCAAGTAATCAGGAAGGCAAATGGAATGTTGGCCTTTAGTGCAAGGGGATGGAGTATAAAAGCAGAGAAGTTCTTCTACAACTGTACAGGGTATTGGTGAGGCCACACCTGGAATAGTGCATACAGTTTTGGTCTCCATATTTAAGGAAGGATATAATTGCATTGGAGGCTGTTCAAAGAAAGTTCACTGGGTTGATTCCGGAGATGAGGGGGTTGACTTAAGATAGGTTGAGCCTCTTCACATTGGAGTTCAGACGAATGAGAGGTGATCTTATTGAAACGTATAAGATAATGAGGGGGCTCGACAAAGTGGATGCAGAGGGGATATTTCCACATGAGGGAAACTAAAACTATGGGACATAATCTGAGAATAAGGGACTGCCCATTTAAAACTGAGGTGAGGAGAAATTTCTTCTGAGGGTTGTACATCTATGGAATTCTCTGCCCCAGAGAGCTGGGTTATTGAATATATTTAAGGTGGAGATAGACAGATTTTTGAGTGATAAGGGAGTAAAGGGTTATGGGGAGCAGGCAGGGAAGTGGAGCTGGGTCCATGATCAGATCAGCCATGGTCTCCTTACCCAAGAAAGGATATACTTGCCATAGAGGGAGTGCAGCGAAGGTTCACCAGAGAGATTCCTGGGATGGCAGGACTGTATTATGAGGAGAGATTGGGTCGACTAGGCCTGTATTCACTAGAGTTTAGAAGAATGAGAGGGGATCTCACTGAAACGTATAAAATTCTGACTGGGTTGGATAGACTGGATCAGGGAGCATGTTTACCCTGGCTGGGAAGTCTACAACAAGGGTGTCACAGTCTCAGGATACAGGGTAGGAAATTTAGGGCCAAGATGGAGAAATTTCTTCACTCAGAGAGTGGTGAACCTGTGGAAATTGTCTACCACAGAAGGCTGTGGAGGCCAAGTCACTGAATATATTAAGAGGGAGATGGATAGATTTCCAGAAACAAAAGACATCAAGGGATATGGGGAAAAAGCAGGAATATGCTGTTGAGGATAGAGAATCAGCCAATGTCTTAGGAGGAGCGTTTGCTAGTGATGTTAGGGAGGAGTTAAACTAATATGGCAGGGGGGTGGGAACCTATGTAGGGAGACAGCGGGAAGTAGAATGGGGGCAGAAGCAAAAGATAGAAAGAATAAAAGTAAAAGTGGAGGGCAGAGAAACCGAAGGCAAAAAGCAAAAAGGGCCACATTACACCACAATTCTAAAAGGGCAAAGTGTGTTTGAAAGACAAGCCTGAAGGCTCTGTGCCTCAATACAAGGAGTATTCGGAATAAGGTGGACGAATTAACTGCGCAGATAGCAGTTAACGGGTATGATGTAATTGGCATCACAGAGACATGGCTCCAGGGTGACCAAGGCTGGGAACTCAACATCCAGGGGTATTCAACATTTAGGCAGGATAGACAGAAAGGAAAAGGAGGTGGGGTGGCATTGCTGGTTAAAAAGGAAATTAATGCAATAGTAAGAAAGGACATTAGCTTGGATGATGTGGAATCAGTATGGGTGGAGCTACAAAATACCAAGGGGCAGAAAACACGAGTGGGAGTTGTGTACAGACCACCAAACAGTAGTAGTAAGGTTGGGGACAGCATCAAACAAGAAATTAGGGATGCATGCAATAAAGGTGCAGCAGTTATCATGGGTGACTTTAACCTACATACTGATTGGGCTAACCAATCTGGTAGCAATCAGGAGGATTTCCTGGAGTGTATATGGGATAGTTTTCCAGACCAATATGTCGAGGAACCAACTAGAGAGCTGGCCATCCGAGACTGGGTGATGTGTAATGAGAAAGTACTAATTAGCAATCTTGTTGTGCGAGGCCCCTTGGGGGAAGAGTGACCATAATATGGTAGAATTCTTTATTAAGATGGAGAGTGACACAGTTAATTCAGAGACTAGGGTCCTGAACTTAAGGAAAGGTAACTTCGATGGTATGAGGCGTGAATTGGCTAGAATAGACTAGCAAATGATACTGAAAGGGTTGACGGTGGATAGGCAATGGCAAACATTTAAAGATCACATGGATGAACTTCAGCAATTATACATCCCTGTCTGGAATAAAAATAAAACGGGGAAGGTGGCTCAACCGTGGCTAACAAGGGAAATTAAGGATAGTGTTAAATCCAAGGAAGAGGCATATAAATTGGCTGAAAAAGCAGCAAACCTGAGGACTGGGAGAAATTTAGAATTCAGCAGAGGAGGACAAAGGGGTAATTAAGAGGGGGGGAAATAGAGTACGAGAAGAAGCTTGCCGGGAACATAAAAACTGACTGCAAAAGCTTCTATAGATATGTGAAGAGAAAAAGATTAGTGAAGACAAACACAAGTCCCTTGCAGTCGGATTCAGGTGAATTTATAATGGCGAACAAAGAAATGGCAGACCAATTCAACAAATACTTTGGTTCTGTCTTCACGAAGGAAGACACAAATAACCTTCCGGAAGTACTAGGGGACCGAGGGTCTAGTGAGGAGGAGGAACTGAGGAAATCCTTATTAGGCGGGAAATTGATGGGATTGAAGGCCGATAAATCCTCGGGGCCTGATAGCCTGCATCCCAGAGTACTTAAGGAAGTGGCCCTAGAAATAGTGGATGCATTGGTGATCATTTTCCAACAGTCTATCAACTCTGGATCAGTTCCTATGGACTGGAGGGTAGCTAATATACCACTTTTAAAAAAAGGGTGGGAGAGAGAAAGCGGGTAATTATAGACCGGTTAGCCTAACATCACTAGTGGGGAAAACGTTGGAATCAATTATTAAGGATGAAATAGCAGCGCATTTGGAAAACAGTGACAGGATCGGTCCAAGTCAGCATGGATTTATGAAGGGGAAATCATGCTTGACAAATCTTCTGGAAGATTTTTTGAGGATGTAACTAGTAGAGTGGACAAGGGTGACCCAGTGGATGTGGTGTATTTGGACTTTCAAAAGGCTTTTGACAAGGTCCCACACAAGAGATCGGTGTGCAAAATCAAAGCACATGGCATTGGGGGTAATATACTGACTTGGATAGAGAACTGGTTGGCAGACAGGAAGCAGAGAGTCGGGATAAATGGGTCCTTTTCAGAATGGCGGGCAGTGACAAGTTGAGTGCCACAGGGCTCAGTGTTGGGACCCCAGCTCTTTACAATATACATCAATGATTTGGATGAAGGAATTGAGTGTAATATCTCCAAGTTTGCAGATGACACTAAACTGGGTGGCGGTGTGAGCTGCGAGGGGGATGCTAGGAGGCTGCAGGGTCATTTGGACAGGTTAGGTGAGTGGGCAAATGCATGGCAGATGCAGTTTAATGTGGATAAGTGTGAGGTTATCCACTTTAGGGGCAAAAACGCGAAGACAAATTATCTGAATGGCGGCAGTTTAGAAAAAGGGGAGGTGCAACGAGACCTGGGTGTTATGGTTCATCAGTTATTGAAAGTTGGCATACAGGTACAGCAGGCGGTAAAGAAGGCAAATGGTATGTTGGCCTTCATAGCTAGGAGTACAGGAGCAGTGAGGTCTTACTACAGTTGTACAGGGCCTTGGTGAGGCCTCATCTGGGAATAGTGTGTTCAGTTTTGGTCTCCTAATCTCAGGAAGGACGTTCTTGCTATTGAGGGAGTGCAGCGAAGGTTCACCAGACTGATTCCCGGGATGGCAGGACTGGCATTTGGAGGAGAGACTGGATCAACTGGGCCTTTATACATTGGAGTTTAGAAGGATGAGGGGGGATCTCATAGAAACATATAAGATTCTGACGGGACGGGACAGGTTAGATGCGGGTAGAATGTTCCCGGTGTTGGGGAACTCCAGAACTGGGGACACAGTCTTAGGATAAGGGGTAGGCCATTTAGGACTGAGATGAGGAGAAATTTCTTCACTCAGAGTTGTTAATCTGTGGAATTCCCTGCCGCAGAGAGTTGTTAATGCCAGTTCATTGGATATATTCAAGAGGGAGTTAGATATGGCCCTTACAGCTAAGGGGATCAAGGGGTTATGGAGAGAAAGGAGGAAACGGGTTAAACATAGAAACATAGAAACATAGAAACATAGAAAATAGGTGCAGGAGTAGGCCATTCGGCCCTTCTAGCCTGCACCGCCATTCAATGAGTTCATGGCTGAACATTCAACTTCAGTACCCCATTCCTGCTTTCTCGCCATACCCCTTGATCCCCCTAGCAGTAAGGACCTCATCTAACTCCTTTTTGAATATATTTAGTGAATTGGCCTCAACAACTTTCTGTGGTAGAGAATTCCACAGGTTCACCACTCTCTGGGTGAAGAAGTTCCTCCGCATCTCGGTCCTAAATGGCTTACCCCTTATCCTTAGACTGTGACCCCTGGTTCTGGACTTCCACAACATTGGGAACATTCTTCCTGCATCTAACCTGTCTAACCCCGTCAGAATTTTATATGTTTCTATGAGGTCCCCTCTCATTCTTCTGAACTCCAGTGAATACAAGCCCAGTTGATCCAGTCTTTCTTGATAGGTCAGTCCCGCCATCCCGGGAATCAGTCTGGTGAACCTTCGCTGCACTCCCTCAATAGCAAGAATGTCCTTCCTCAGGTTAGGAGACCAAAACTGTACACAATACTCCAGGTGTGGCCTCACCAATGCCCTGTACAACTGTAGCAACACCTCCCTGCCCCTGTACTCAAATCCCCTTGCTATGAAGGCCAACATGCCATTTGCTTTCTTAACCGCCTGCTGTACCTGCATGCCAACCTTCAATGACTGATGTACCATGACACCCAGGTCTCTTTGCACCTCCCCTTTTCCTAATCTGTCACCATTCAGATAATAGTCTGTCTCTCTGTTTTTACCACCAAAGTGGATAACCTCACATTTATCCACATTATAATTCATCTGCCATGCATTTGCCCACTCACCTAACCTATCCAAGTCGCTCTGCAGCCTCACAGCATCCTCCTCGCAGCTCACACTGCCACCCAACTTAGTGTCATCCGCAAATTTGGAGATACTACATTTAATCCCCTCATCTAAATCATTAATGTACAGTGTAAACAGCTGGGGCCCCAGCACAGAACCTTGCGGTACCCCACTAGTCACTGCCTGCCATTCTGAAAAGTACCCATTTACTCCTACTCTTTGCTTCCTGTCTGACAACCAGTTCTCAATCCATGTCAGTACACTACCCCCAATCCCATGTGCTCTAACTTTGCACATCAATCTCTTGTGTGGGACCTTGTCGAACGCCTTCTGAAAGTCCAAATATACCACATCAACTGGTTCTCCCTTATCCACTCTACTGGAAACATCCTCAAAAAATTCCAGAAGATTTGTCAAGCATGATTTCCCTTTCACAAATCCATGCTGACTTGGACCTATCATGTCACCTCTTTCCAAATGCACTGCTATGACATCCTTAATAATTGATTCCATCATTTTACCCACTACCGATGTCAGGCTGACCGGTCTATAATTCCCTGTTTTCTCTCTCCCTCCTTTTTTAAAAAGTGGGGTTACATTGGCTACCCTCCACTCCATAGGAACTGATCCAGAGTCAATGGAATGTTGGAAAATGACTGTCAACGCATCCACTATTTCCAAGGCCACCTCCTTAAGTACTCTGGGATGCAGTCCATCCGTCTTAATGTTCCCTGCAAGCTTCTTCTCATACTCCATTTTCCCTGCCCTAATCAAACCCTTTGTCCTCCTCTGCTGAGTTCTAAATTTCTCCCAGTCCCCAGGTTCGCTGCTATTTCTGGCCAATTTGTATGCCACTTCCTTGGCTTTAATACTATCCCTGATTTCCCTTGATAGCCACGGTTGAGCCACCTTCCCTTTTTTATTTCTATGCCAGACAGGAATGTACAATTGTTGTAGTTCATCCATGCGGTCTCTAAATGTCTGCCATTGCCCATCCACAGTCAACCCCTTAAGTATCATTCGCCAATCCATCTCAGCCAATTCACGCCTCATACCTTCAAAGTTAGCCTTCTTTAAGTTCTGGACCATGGTCTCTGAATTAACTGTTTCATTCTCCATCCTAATGCAGAATTCCACCATATTATGGTCACTCTTCCCCAAGGGGTCTCGCACAACGAGATTGCTAATTAATCCTTTCTCATTACATAACACCCAGTCTAAGATGGCCTCCCCCCGAGTTGGTTCCTCGACATATTGGTCTAAAAAACCATCCCTTATGCACTCCAGAAAATCCTCCTCCACCGTATTGCTTCCAGTTTGGTTAGCCCAATCTATGTGCATATTAAAGTCACCCATTATAACTGCTGCACCTTTATTGCACGCACCCCTAATTTCCTGTTTGATGCCCTCCCCAACATCACTACTACTGTTTGGAGGTCTGTACACAACTCCCACTAACGTTTTTTGCCCTTTGGTGTTCTGCAGCTCTACCCATATAGATTCCACATCATCCAAGCTAATGTCCTTCCTAACTATTGCATTAATCTCCTCCTTAACCAGCAATGCTACCCCACCTCCTTTTCCTTTTATTCTATCCTTCCTGAATGTTGAATACCCCTGGATGTTGAGTTCCCAGCCCTGCTCATCCTGGAGCCACGTCTCCGTAATCCCAATCACATCATATTTGTTAACATCTATTTGCACAGTTAATTCATCCACCTTATTGTGGATACTCCTTGCATTAAGACACAAAGCCTTTAGGCTTGTTTTTTTAACACCCTCTGTCCTTTTAGAATTTTGCTGTACAATGGCCCTTTTTGTTCTTTGCCTTGGGTTTCTCTGCCCTCCACTTTTCCTCATCTCCTTTCTGTCTTTTGTTTTTGCCTCCTTTTTGTTTCCCTCTATCTCCCTGCATTGGTTCCCATCCCCCTGCCATATTAGTTTAACTCCTCCCCAACAGCACTAGCAAACACTCCCCCGAGGACATTGGTTCCGATTCTGCCCAGGTGCAGACCGTCCGGATTGTACTGGTCCCACCTCCCCCAGAACCGGTTCCAATGCCCCATTCTGAGGGAATGATCTGCCATGATCTTATTGAATGGTGGTGCAGGCTCGAAGGGCCGAGTGGCCTACTCCTGCTCCTATTTTCGATGTTTCTATGTTTCTATGATCATATTGAATGACGGTGCAGACTCGAGGGGACGAATGGCCTACTCCTGCTTCTATTTCTTATGTTCTTAGATTGTTTCAGCGTGCCAATATTTAGCTGGAGGAAGTTCCTTACGAAGTCCGTTTAAATAAACTAATTAGTAAATCAGATGAGAAAGAAATCGAAACCAGTTTTTAGATGACTAAATTTAACTTTAGTATCACCCATCCTCAAAGCATGCTCATAAATGTTATATGTCATAAAAGGACTTTGGCAAAAATGTAATTTACCAAAAGGCAAATTGTTCCACTTTGAGGGAGAACCAGTTCATTGGTACAATATATTCCATTGCTTAAGAAGCAATCAAGATGCTGAGAAACATATGCATGCTTCATCCAACTTACCTATGCAGCTGCACTTGTTTATTTCTCAGGCACTGCGACTAAAGCACAAGTATTATGATAAAAAAAACCTTGCTTCTAACAGGAGAAAGGCAATTTATTTGACAAGTTAAAAAACAAGCAAAGAAAACTTGAAGATGGTTTGAATTTTAAATAGTAAACAAAGTATTTTGACAGATAATGGAGGAAAATCAAAACACTGGACAGAGCACAGATACATGCTGCACACATACACACACCAAAGAGCAGGAGTAGGCCATAAAAAGTATGCTTATGTCATTAGTTATTACAATTTGATGTCTAAAATGGTAGCTTCGTAATAAAACCCGATAAATGTACGTATTACCAAGTCATGCACACGGGCCAATTCCTTTCCATGAATTAAAGCACACAAGTACTTAATTTCATACTATCGTTTCTACAATAAACATCAATACTAGAAATATACTGTAAAATACAGACTCAAGATGCTTTTTCCACTTGTGGTCGCATGTTCAACTGCTGCCAGAAAAAAAGGTATAAAGACAATGGTGGAAAAAAACACCATCTGCAGCAGTTGTAAGGCAGGAAATGGGAAAAAAATATCTTTGCTTTGGGCTGATCATCATAAATTCCAGGTTTCCTATTAAACTTTCATTGGTGACATTAAATGTCAGCCTTTGTATTCTTTTATTCTTTCTAAACCTGGCTCTTGGGTTTTCACATGATCGTGAACACTTTTTTTTAAAACCCCCATTACTAGCTATGATGGCAGTTTTAAGACAACAGAACAATGGCTTTCAAAAGACTTGTAATATTGAGAAATTTCCATGATTCCCTGTTTAAAAAAAAAACATTCCCAGGACTGATGTTTTAATTTCTGTTTTCCTTACTTTAGGCAGTCTTCCATTCGTTAGGAGTTTCATCAGGGTCTTACGCTGGCGAAAGCCTTCTGAAAGTCCAAATACACCAAATCAACTGGTTCTTCCTTATCCACTCGACTGGAAACATCCTCAAAAAATTCCAGAAGATTTGTCAAGCATGATTTCCCTTTCACAACTCCATGCTGACTTGGACCTGTCATGTCACCTCTTTCCAAATGCACTGCTATGACATCCTTAATAATTGATTCCATCATTTTACCCACTGTCAGGCTGACCAGTCTATAATTCCCTGTTTTCTCTCTCCTTCACTTTTTAAAAAGTGGGGTTACATTGGCTACCCTCGATAGGAACTGAGCCAGAGTCTATGGAATGTTGGAAAATGACTGTCAATGCATCCGCTATTTCCAAGGCCACCTCCTTAAGTACTCTGGGATGCAGACCATCAGGCCCTGGGGATTTGTCAGCCTTCAATCCCATCAATTTCCCCAACACAATTTCCAGACTAATAAGGATTTCCCTCAGTTCCTCCTTCTTACTAGACCCTCTGACCACTTTTATATCTGAAAAGGTTGTTTGTGTCCTCCTTAGTCAATAATGAACCAAAGTACTTGTTCAATTGGTCTGCCATTTCTTTGTTCCTCCGTTATGACTTCCCCTGATTCTGACTGCAGGGGACCTACATTTGTCTTTACTAACCTTTTTCTCTTTACATATCTATAGAAGCTTTTGCAGTCCGTTTAAGTGTTCCCTGCAAGCTTCCTCTCGTACTCTATTTTCCCTGCCCTAATCAAACCCATTGTCGTCCTCTGCTGAGTTCTAAATTTCTCCCAGTCCCCAGGTTCGTTGCTATTTCTGGCCAATTTGTATGCCACTTCCTTGGCTTTAATACTATCCCTGATTTCCCTTGATAGCCACGGTTGAGCCACCTTCCCTTTTTTATTTTTACGTCAGACAGGGATGTACAATTGTTGTAGTTCATCCATGCGGTCTCTAAATATCTGCCATTGCCCATCCACAGTCAACCCCTTAAGTATAATTCGCCAATCTATCCTAGCCAATTCACGCCTCATACCTTCAAAGTTAGCCTTCTTTAAGTTCTGGACCATGGTCTCTGAATTAACTGTTTCATTCTCCATCCTAATGTAGAATTCCACTATATTATGGTCACTCTTCCCCAAGAAGCCTCGCACAACGAGATTGCTAATTAATCCTCTCTCATTACACAACACTCAATCTCCTCGACATATTGGTCTAGAAAACCATCCCTTATGCACTCCAGGAAATCCTCCTCCACTTCTATCACCAAATATATTACCCTGGAGCCACTCTTGTTCCACAGGAGCCTCCACTTTCCTGCCATTGCCCTCGCGGAAGCATAGTCACTAACTGGTCAGACAACTGACAAATGTGGGTTTAAGTCCTTGCTATGCAGACAGTAGGTGCCATGATCTTCCAGTGACTAATACAGTGATCAGCACAGCTTACCAAAAAGTGCACCAGTGTCTTGCCATCTTCTTTGTGACCAAAGCATGGACACACCAAAAGCCAGAAAACAATAGTTCTACCAATGGAGGGGCAGAACTTCAGCAGTATCGGTTTGCCTCTCTGCAGTCCAATCACAGTAGGCACCAAGTTCTGGATATAGACAAGTGCTTTCCTACATTACAACAATGACTATATTCCAAAAGTACTTCATTGGCTGTAAAGCGCTTTGAGATGTCCAGTGGTCGTGAAAGGGGGCATATAAATCCAATTTTTTTCTTTCTTGTTCTCATACCCAGTCTCTAGGAAATACTTTCTGCCAGCTACTAGCATCCAAAGTGTCAATTACCTCATCAACTATATGACAAATGTCTTCCTGCAACAAGGTGGATGGTCCTACACAGGACAGCTTGTGACATACTAGCCACCTTGATGTTAAAGATACCAAAGTACATAATCTTTGTCTGAAGGATTTGACAAAGAAACAATCCCACCACAAATCTGACTTTTCTCTCCACCCACCCATCCTCCCTCCACAATACCTCCCCCACCCCCGCCCCATCACCCTGTCTGTAGACCAGGCCTTTTCTTTCCGATAACATTTCTCCTTTTTGCCACAAATTTACCTCACACTGGTCCTGGCTGCAGTTGGCATTCACTAGGAACCCCTCTCACTCTCCACCACCGGGTACAGATAAGAGACAACAATACCAACAGATGCCCCTCAGAACTTTCAAATCAGTAACTTTTAAAATCCTTCTCGAGTCATACAAGGCCACAATACCCCACTGGTTAGCCTACTGTACAATATTGTGAATAGAATACACTAGATCCCAAGGCGAGTCCATCAACACATTATCTGCAAAATGGACCACACCCAGGTCTGAGCAGGCGCAGTGATCGGGAACCCCCTCCCCCCCAAACACCCCGAGCTACATTTGATGCGTAGTGCAGGCTTCTGATGCCTTCCGTGTGCCTTCCATAGCCACCCACCTACCCGGACTTGATTTGATGGGTAGTGCAAATTTGCCGGGCCTCCGCCTGTTCGAGTTCTTTCTAGTTTGTTGTGTGCCACTTTACTCTGCAAAGATGAAAATATAACTTGTTAGAGAGGGTGTCGTTCTGCTGGGTGGGACATATACAGCTGGTCACATTTACAATTTCATTGAAAAATGAAAATCTTACTTACACTAACTACTTAACCAAGGTCCTGCCACTGGTCTCCAGACCTTGGGGCGGTCACCATTGCACAGTAATCTTGTGCAAGTTGGTTCCAGCGTTTCTTCCTTTCTTTGGGTGGAACTTTTGTGTGACCTCTGCTGGTGTCCAGCTCCTGTCATCTGCTCTCAATCACAGTAACTAGTGCCACTTCATCCTGTAAGAAATTCGTTGCATCTTGTATTGCAGCTACGATTTTTCCAATGATAATTAAAGTTCTCGCACACTTAACTGGCTCTTTAAAAATGGCCGACTGCAGATCGGGAGCTGTATTGCATATGCTCGCCCATAGGAATCACGTAAAAAACATCCTTTTTTTCACGCATGTGCAGAAGGGGCAGCATCGTCTTTTTGGCGCAGACGTTAGGCTCCATCCCCCAAGACTACAGGACAGGCGACATGGCACCAATTTTAAAAAAGAGCGGGGAAATTTGGCACATTTGTTTTTGGAGCAGCTGTGGCCTAGAAAAACGGGTGTAATTCTGGCAATATGCCAAAAAATGGCTTTGGGCAAAACTGAGCCCATAAAGTCAGTCAGAACAATTAGGTATGTGAAGTGCTTCTATGAATGCACAGAGCTCTTTCCTAACACGAGTGTCCTGATTCAGAGCAAGACAATATAAAACAAGATACGAGTTGTGAATAGTGAGATGCAACAGCATCTATGCACCAGCACCAGTAGAAGGATTATTTTCATTGGTCATCACAAAGCCATGAAAAATTTATGTCAGCAGTTGCTTAACAGTTTAAAATGCACAAATGCAGATGCTTGCAATAGCCTACATTTACATGCAATATTGTAAAGCACTTACTCTACAACTGAGACACTGAAGTACAAACCACAAATACATAATATATATTATAACATTAAGTTACTAGCTCTCTCTCAGGGATATATTGTAAAGTTTTAATGGTACAAAGGTGCTGTGTTTTCAAATTTTAATAATTCCAGAACTGTGATGCAGATGCAGCACATAGTAGAGAAAAGGGTCAGAGTTCATTCACATTGAGTTAAAAATATTTTAACGGTCATTTGTACAGACTGCATACAAGTTGTAAGCAGTTTCTTTTTTTCCTAATGCAAACACCATTTCGCATTATGCTGTGCAAGAAATTTGCCATGGCAGGTATTACAGTTAAACAATATTTGAATACATGTGCAAAACATGTAGTTAATGGTTATACTTGCATGCAAGAGGTTTTTTTGATACAAGCTGTATTCATATAAAAAAGGTAGAGTGACATGGAAAAGAGGCAAGGTGGTCGCGATTGCTTTTATAAAAAAATTGAAGCTGGACCATTCAGTAATTGGGAATCCTGAAGCAACCAGTAGCACCCTCCAGAAGGCACCAGCCTAGTATAGGAAGAGAACTGGATGCAAGGGAATGTGGCTAGGTATTGTAGATTTAGCACTACAAGACAGATTTCCCTACTTTTGTTGGCTTCTTTTTGATTTAATAATTTTATAATAATCCTACATTACCATAGTGACTACATTTCAAAAGGGCTGTAAAGCCCTTTGGGATGTTCTCAACTTATGAAAGGTACCATATAAATGCAAGTTCTAACTTGTACAAATTCCTGGCCATACCCATGATTTATAAAAGAGTACATGACCAACCCTGGAACTAATTTCATCAGAGTTAACTGCATTCAGTATAGTTATACTTATCAGACTAGAGGCCCCAAACTGCAAGAAACCATCAGCGGTAGGTCAGGAAGGGCCGAATGGCCTAGTCCTGCACCTATTTTCTATGTTTTTTCCTATTTACATACCTATAGAAGCTTTTACAATGTCGTTTCTCAAACTACCTTAGCCAACTTGCCTCTCATACCTACGTAGTTTACTTTGTTTCGATTTGAGACTCTAGTTTCAGACTTAAAATCACTTTCAAACTCAATATAAAATTCTATCATATTATGGCCACTTCCCTAAAGGCCCCTTTACCACAAGGTTATTAATTAACCCTTTCAGATTGCAAGATCTAAAATAGTTGGTTCCTCAACATACTGATCCAGAAAACTCTTGTATACATTCCATGAACTCGTCCTCCACACTATTACTGAAAATTTGGTTTGCCCAGTCTATATGTAGATTAAAATCCCCCATGATTACTGTATTACCCTTGTTACATGCGCCTCTAACTGCCGGATTTATACTCTGCCCTACATTACAACTACTTTTTGGGGGGCCTATAAACAACTCCCACCAATGTTTTCTGTCCCTTGCTGTTTCTTGGTTCCATCCAAACTGATTCTACTTTATTTTCCGAGCCAAGATACTTTCTCTCTACCGTGTTTATCCGATCCTTTATCATCAGGGCTATCCTTCCTCCTTTTCCATTTTGCTTATCTCTTCTAAAAGTTAAGTATCCTGGAATATTTAGCTCCCAACCTTGGTGACTTTGCAACCATGTCTCCACGCTTGGGTTTAGCAGCCAACTATCTGGGGTTGGGTGCGTGCACATCTTCTGGAATGCGTTGTCAACAAGGTTGCTTTTGCAAGCTCAAAAAATTGTATTTGCACAATAAAATACTGAGGTTTCGACATTAGCATTTTCTTATCCTATTTACTTCTGTCCTGCAGCTTAGAAAACCGCTCATCAGCACGTTAAAAATTGATAAATACGGAGGAAGTGATCTAAATGATAAGTCTCAGACAATGTAAAATTACAAAAATTCCTTCAAAACAATTGCCCAGATTTTGCTGTAGCAGGGCATCCAATGGCATCTGCCGTTCGTTAAGACTTGCACCTTTAGGTTTTTACATTATTTGCATGGCAAATTCCTGAAAGTGCAAGCTGATAACAGAGCAGTGAGGGAAACAGGTCACCTGGGACCCGAGTGAAAAGGACAACCAACTGTGTTGCTCTTTAATCAATCAGATTGAAGGATTGAGAAATAAACAGCACAAGGACGGAGAAGTTAATGTCAAATAGAGAGGGAAGGATTGGATTACGAGAGAGAAGAAAAGACGACAAAAATAAAAGTTTATTTTTAAACTTTTACGATTTAAAAAAAATCTCGAACAGCAATTAATGCCTTTAGGAATTAGACTGCACACTTGTAATAATTAATTTTCAATGCCAGAGGTTGACTGGCAGTCATTAATGCTCAGCACGTCGTTAAAATGGTACTTACACTTGAAATGACAATTCTGTAGTAAGTTGGTTCGTATCAACCGTGAAGTGCAGCAACATCACACCATTCAATGTAATTCAAAGGTGAGGCAGACAGCGAGATGCCGTATTTGCAAAACTAAGTGAACAGCGCAACTTGGGGCAGAAATTTTCAGATACCCTGCATTCATGTTCAACTGTGCATCTGCCCCTCGTCCGAAGTTGATGCATCATTTGCACATAAATAACGGCGATGCCATTAGCCTCACCATTATTTTGACAGCAAAATCTGCTCCATCACCTTTAAAAATGCGATGGCTAAAAGCAATACAAGCAAATCATCAATATATATCCAGGAATTAATTTATACACATACACGCTCATAAATCAACATAAAAGGCCCAAGTAGAGACCTCAGATATGGAAGGTATTTTATTTCAGCCTATGGAAAATAGATGTTGAATGTGTGAACTTATACCCTAAAACATAAGAATCATTGCTACACTATGTCACTCAGTGATCTAAACAAACAGACTCTTGGGGATTTCCTAGACTTAATTAATTCCCAGCCAGGCAAAAATATCCGAAGAAAAACAGCCTGCAGCACCATAGCATTGTAATCATCAGGCACCCGGGCCGGGGGGAAAGAGAGAACACACTGCTAAATATTTTTAACATGAATAAGCACTAGAAATGGGTTCTTTAAGACTAATCAGATGGTCAGTAAGGCACGCATTGAACAAGCAGGCATTGTAAATCATTCCTTGACTAATACAAATTTAGAATGAATCAAACTAAAATTTAACAGTAAAATAACAGTGAGGCTATTAATGTCACTTATTAATGCGTAAATTGGACAGCAACTTCCTGCAACCACACAATGGCGTGATAAGTCTTAATTACAGCCAAACAACCACTCTGACACTGAAAATTAACTTTTACAAATGTGGTGTCTCATTCCTTCAAATTTTAATTATTGAAGATTTAAACAAAAAGATTTAAAATAAAACTTTAAAAAAAAATGTCTTTGTCTCTTATCTCACTGTTTTAATCCCATCTTTCTTTCCTTCTCTATTTCACTTTCTGCACCTGATTTGGCATTCAATTAATCATTCTAACTTACACTTCCTAGTTTAGACTCTGCATTGCTCATCAAAAATTCTTCAATCTGATTGGTTAAGGGGATACACGGTTGCTTGACCTGTTTACAGGTTCCAGATCTCCGTGTTGAGGGCTCGTGCTGAAACGGATTTCTAATCACAGCAAGTTCCAGTGTAAAATTCCATAGAGTCTGTCGGCAAGTGCTCGTGTAATTCGCCGCTAACTGCAAAATCCGGCCTAAAGATTTCTGTTCCATTGTTCTGTTGAATTAACCAGACCAGAACCCATTCAGTAGAAAGAACAATTTGCAATTAACTTCACTACAAGATATTGGTACAATATGTTGACTCTGGGAGACAAAGAATTTAATCAAAGAACCATTATCAATGGGTGCCCAGTTCGACGCAAGAGTGTCGGAGTACACAGTTTCAACCAAAAGTGCTTTTCTAGTGTCCACTCCAAAGCCCTTCTGAAATACTGCTGCCTTCTTAAACTGAATGGAGTTGCTCTAAAGAGGAGGCAACGTAAAATCCCCATGAAGCTGAAAGAGGAATAGTAACTGACATTTTTGTTTAAATCCAGAGATGGAGAATTAGGGGAGAAGTACTTGGAACAACACCACCTTGTATTTATATAACACCTTTAACGAAGTGAAACATCCCAAGGCGCTTCACATGAGTATTAGGAGATATTTTTTTTTAAATTGACACCAAGGAGCAATTAAGGGAGGCGACCAAAAGCTTGGTCAAAGAGGGAGACAGAAAATATTCCCCTGGACTCCCCTCCCCTTTAAGCTTGTAAAATAACAAAAGGTTCAAATTGAACAGGCACCAACGTCTTCAAATGAAAACTCAAAACCCAGCTGAAAACTGGTAAAAGGTTTAGCTTTCTATAAACTTTACACAAACCTAGAATCTTATGGGGTTCTACGAACAAAAACCCTACCAGGCTCAGCAATAAAGTTCATATAGGAAACAACTCAATCAAGTGAATTTGATGACCCGCTTTACTAAATGCTACCTATAGGACACAGATTGGCTGGAATATCACAAAAGCATTACAGCTGTTGACAAAGACAAGAAAACATTGAATATCTTAACCCCTCACTCACAATTGAAATGGAGCTGGAGAAAAAAACAATGTCACCATCTCTCAACCTCAAACCAACATGGAATGAATCAAAGTAGTACATAGTTTCTGACAGGATGCCCTTATAATGAATTAGAAGATGTCGAGTCACTTTGCTGAAGTTTACGCAAGCTTCGCAAGGCTCAAAACAACACAGCTTTAATGGACAAAAAGTCGTGCAGAAAGGGTCTGTGTCTTGCATACAGGTCTTCAACTCCAATGCTAAACATAACATAACATAAGAACATGAGAGATAGGAGCAGGAGTAGGCCATACTGCCCCTCGAGCCTGCTCCGCCATTCAATAAGATCATGGCTGATCGGATCATGGACTCAGCTCCACTTCCCCGCCTGTTTCCCATAACCCTTTATCGTTTAAGAAACTGTCTATTACTGTCTTAAATTTATTCAATGTCCCAGCTTCCACACCTCTCTGAGGCAGCGAATTCCACAGATTTACAACCCTCAGAAGAAATTTCTCTTCATCTCAGTTTTAAATGGGCGACCCCTTATTCTAAGATTATGCCCTCTAGTTCTAGTCTCCCCCATCAGTGGAAACATCCTCTCTGCATCCACCTTGTCAAGCCCCCTCGTAATCTTATACATTTCGATAAGATCACCTCTCATTCTTCTGAATTCCAATGAGTAGAGGCCCAACCTACTCAACCTTTCCTCATAAGTCAACCCCCTCATCTCCAGAATCAACCTAGTGAACCTTCTCTGAACTGCCTCCAAAGCAAGTATATCCTTTCGTAAATATGGAAACCAAAACTGCACGCAGTATTCCAGATGTGGCCTATCACCAATATCCTGTATAGCTGTAGCTATTTATATTCCATCCCCTTTGCAATAAAGGCCAAGATTCCATTGGCCTTCCTGATTACTTGCTGTACCTGCCTGCATACTATCCTTTTGTGTTTCATGCACAAGTACCCCCAGGTCCACTGTACTGAAGCACTTTGCAATCTTTCTCCATTTGAATAATAACTTGCTCTTTGATTTTTTTCTGCTAAAGTGCATGACCTCACACTTTCCAACATTATACTCTGTCTGCCAAATTTTTGCCCACTCACTTAGCCTGTCTATGTCCTTTTGCAGATTTTTTGTGTCCTCCTCATAAATTGCTTTTCTTCCCATCTTTGTATCAGCAAACTTGGCTACATTACACTCAGTCCCTTCTTCCAAGTCGTTAATATAGACTGTAAATAGTTGGGGTCCCAGCACTGATCCCTGCGGCACCCCACTAGTTACTGATTGCACTAATCATCTTTAGTTGGCAAAGTAAGTCCTCAAGGTGGTATGTGAACACGTGCTATATGTAGCATAGTGGTTATGTTACTGGATGAGTAATCCAGAGGCTGGATGATCTGGAGATACGAGTCCAAATCCCACCATGGCAGCTGGGGAATTTAATTCAGTTAATTAAATAAATCTGGAATAAAAAGCTAGCATCAGTCAGTAGTAATGACCACGACTGCTGTGTAAAAAAAACCCATCTGATTCACGAATGTTTTTTAAGGAAGGAAATCTGCCGTCCTTACCTGGTCTGGCCTACAAGTGACTCTAGACCCACAGCCATGTGGTTGGCGATCAGGTGCCCACTGAAGTGGCCTAGCAAGCCACTCACCAAACCAAATCACTACGAAAAACAATAAAATAGGACGGACCACCCCGATTCAACCAAAGTCCTCCGCACCAACATCTGGTAACTTCTGCAAAAATTGGGAGAGCTGTCCCACAGACCAGCCTGACATAGCTATAACAGCCTGACATCATACTTTCAGCCAATATGGCGGCACAGTGGTATAAATCAGGGGGGAGTGGCCCTGAGAGTTCTCAACAATGACTCCGGACCCCATGAAATCTCATGGCTTCAGATCAAGCATGGGCGAGGAAACCTCCTGTTGATTACCACCTACCACCCTCCCGCAGTTGATGAATTATTACTACTCCATGTTGAACACTACTTGGAAGAAGCACTGAGAGTAGCAAGGGCACAGAACGTACTCTGGGTGGGGAACTTCAATGTCCATCACCAAGAGTGGCTCGGTAGCTCGACTACTGACCGAGCTGGACAAGTCCTGAAGGAGATAGCAGCCAGCCACAGGCCAGCAGCAAGTGGCGAGAAAACCAACACGAGGGAAAAAACTACTTGACCTCATCCTCACCAATCTGCCTGTCGCAGATGCAGCTGTCCATGACAATATTGGTAGTAGTGACCACCACACAGTCCTTGTGGAGACAAAGTCCCGTCTTCACACTGAGGACACCCTCCCATTTAGCACTACCACTGTGCTAAATGGGATAAGGCCAACATCCCCATCTCGATCGGGCCAACATCCCCAGCATCGCAGCACTGACCACACTCTACCAGCTCCGTTGGGCGGACCACTTTGTCCGCAAGCCCAACACAAGACTCCAAAGCAAGCACTCTACTCTGAACTCCTACATGGCAGGCAATCCCCAGGTGGGCAGAGGAAAAGGCTCAAGGACACCCTCAAAGCCTCCTTGATAAAGTGCAACATCCCCACAGACACCTGGGAATCCTTGGCCAAAGACCACCGTAAGTGGAGGAAGAGCATCCGGGAGAGCGCTGAGCACCTAGAGTCTCGGCGCCAAGAGCATGCAGAAAACTAGCACAGGCAGCGGAAGGAGTGTACGGCAAACCAGACTCACCTCCCACCCTTTCCTTCAACGACTGTCTGACCCACCTGTGACAGAGACCGTAATTCCCGTATTGGACCATACACTCACCTGAGAACTCACTTTTAGAGTGGAAACAAGTCTTCCTCGATTTCGAGGGACAGTCTACGATGATGAAATGGGGTAGATTCAAAACAGATCTAGCGGCTCAAAACTGGGCATCCATGTGGCGCTGTGGGCAATCAGCAGCAGAATTGTGTCCCATCACAATGTCTAACCTGATGGCCCGGCATATCCCTCACTCTACCAGTACCATCAAGTCAGGAGCCCAACACTGGTTCAATGTTTGGAGGGTAGCTAATGTAACCCTACTTTTTAAAAAAGGAAGGAGAGAAAACAGGGAATTATAGACTAGTTAGCCAAACATCGGTAGTGGGGAAAATGTTGGAATCAATTATTAAAGATGTAATAGCAGCGCATTTGGAAAGCAGTGACAGGATCGGTCCAAGTCAGCATGGATTTATGAAAGGGAAATCATGCTTGACAAATCTTCTAGAATTTTTTTGAGGATGTAACTAGTAGAGTGGACAAGGGAGAATCAGTGGATGTGGTGTATTTGGACTTTCAAAAGGCTTTTGACAAGGTCTCACACAAGAGAGTTCTGTGCAAAATTAAAGCACATGGTATTGGGGATAAGCACATGGTATTGGGGATAATGTATTGACGTGGATAGAGAACTGATTGGCAGACAGGAAGTAAAGAGTAGGAATAAACGGGTCCTTTTCAAAATGGTAGGCAGTGACTAGTGGGGTACCGCAAGGTTCAGTGCTGGGCCCCCATTTATTTACAATATACATTAATGATTTAGACGAAGGAATTGAATGTAATATCTCCAAGTTTACAGATAACACTAAGCTGGGTGGCAGTGTGAGCTGTGAGGAGGATGCTAAGAGGCCACAGGGTGACTTGGATAGGTTAGGTGAGTGGGCAAATATATGGCAGATGCACTATAATTTGGATAAATGTGAGGTTATCCACTTTGGGGGCAAAAACATGAAGGCAGAATATTATCTGAATGGTGGCAGATTAGGAAAAGGGGAGGTGCAACGAGACCTGGGTGTCATGGTACATAAGTCATTGAAAGTTGGCATGCAGATATAACAGGCGGTGAAGGCAAATGGTATGTTGGCCTTCGTAGCTAGGGGATTTGAGAATAGGAGCAGGGAGGTCTTACTGCAGTTGTACAGGGCCTTGGTGAGGCTACACCTTGAATATTGTGTTCAGTTTTGGTCTCCTAATCTGAGGAAGGACGTTCTTGCTATTGAGGGAGTGCAGCGAAGGTTCACCAGACTGATTCCCGGGATGGCAGGACTGACATACGAGAGAGACTGGATCGATTGGGCCTGTATTCACTGGAGCTTAGAAGGATGAGAGGGGATCTCATAGAAACATATAAAATTCTGACGGGACTGGACAGGTTAGATGCAGGAAGAATGTTCCCGATGTTGAGTAAGTCCAGAACCAGGGATCACAGTCTAAGGATAAGGGGTAAGCCATTTATGACTGAGATGAGGAGAAACTTCTTCACTCAGAGTTGTTAACCTGTGGAATTCTCTACCGCAGAGTTGTTAATGCCAGTTCGTTAGATATGTTCAAGAGGGAGTTAGATATGGCTCTTACTGCTAAAGGGATAAAGGGGTATGGAGAGAAAGCAGGAAAGGGGTACTGAGGTGAATGATCAGCCATGATCACATTGAATGGTGGTGCAGGCTTGAAGGGCCAAATGGCCTACTCCTGCACTTATTTTCTATGTTTCTAAGTTTCAATGTTTCAATTCCCGTTCGCATTCAACACAAATCCCCAGCCTTTCTTGCTAGAATCCCTCGAACGAACCCATAACCTTCCTTTGTATTCTCCACCACACCCTGCACCACCCGTCACTAGCTACCCTACATTGAAAAATCCATATGACCAGTCCGCTATCCTTGGCAATCATCCCATCCCAGGTTGACCTAAGCAGTTTAATTTTGTCCCCATCTCATCACCCTCAAGAATGCTTCCTCACTCTTAAGCTAGATTCTGCCATCCATGATCACATTGTGAAGCAATATCCTGCCTGCCTCTTGTGATCATTATCTACCATCCTCCAAAAACCAGAGAATTCCTCCCTTGACATCTGCAAAGCGATTCTTTACCCTCAGTGATTTCAATCTACACCAAACACTCAGCAGCCTCTGCTCCGAATTTTGTGCCCTGCTGTTCTCACTCAATCTCTCCCTTCATAAACACTTCTACCCACAGCCACCCCTTCATCCTTGACATTTCATGTGGCTTCTCGACCTCCAGGGTCTCAATTACTAATGAAGCAATCCGAGTACTTCTACATCTCATTACCTTAATCCAACTTCACTACTCTTATCTCTCACTCTGGAGGGAAAAAAACTCTCCCACTCCCTCATAAATTCACTCAAACTTTTAACTCCCTCTCATCTAGCCCCAACAGCCATGACATCTGCCACCTTTGACCTGCTCTCTCACTGCAGTTTTTGATACCCTGGTTAACACCAAACCACTCACCCTCTTTTCCTCCAGACGGTCCCTGGCACTGTTATGGACCTAGAAATCCCAGTCGGCTGCTTCCCGTGGGCAGTCGACTGAAAAAGATGCGCACTTACCTGTTCCTGCTGCGGCCACAAGAGATCCGGTCCTGAGGCCTCCACTCACTGCGCGTCAGAGCACGTGCACGTCTGGACGTCCGTAAGTTGGAGCTGCAGTCACATGGCTCTGGGCAACTAATCAAGGTACAGTATTTTCTTATTCATAATAATGGGAACTCTAAGTTGGAGTTCCCATTATTATGATTGGAAAATAACCCCCAAACACAAATGAAAATTAGAAAAAATACACTACATATTTAACATTAATTTAAATTAAAGTTATTTATGTCTTATATAAAAAAAAAAAATCGGGAAAATATGTATTTAAGTTTTTTTAATTATGGTTTAAAATAAACTTATCTTAGTGGGCAGGGTTTTTAAACAATAAAGTGTTTTTAAAATTTTATTTTACAATGTTTGTGTGTTTTAAAACTCTTATGCCTGCAAAAGTAGGCTATGCGCCTGTTTTTATCAGACGCATGAGTTTTCAGGACATCTGCTGGGCAAGATATGAGTAAATACCACAATCTTACCCTTGCGAATGTCCTCACTCCTGAGATGCAGAGGATCTGTCAAGCTGGAGCTTGACAGATCGGAAAAGCCGGTTTTCAGCACATGCGCTTTTTTGTGATGCCTTCCCGGGTCCGTACACACTCAGTGCAGAGTTTTCAGGACATCTGCTGGGGAGGCTGGGATTTCCAGGCCATCATCTTTGCTTTCTTCAGTTCAAGGCCACAAATTTGAGTACACCTGGCGCTGACTGACCTAGTCATTCATCAACAAAACTAGATCAACCATGCCTCACTCTCCTGAGCCAAATTCTCCTAATACTCTAGAATTATCCTGGAGGGCAACAATAACCCAGCATCCATGACAAACTGGCTCTTTAAAGCCCTTTTCCACAAACTTCTCCACCCACATCTCTAACACCAGGTGTGAACAGTCCCTGAATTTATTTGTCTCGAAGAATGAGACCAGCCACTGCCACCCCATCGCCTACGATTCGCCCGTCCTCAATCACCACCAAACTCCTTATTCCCCGTTGATCTAGTATTTCTCCCACAACCCCAACAACTTCGCCAAACTAAATTGTTTTCATTACATTTTTTTGCTACTTAATTCCCCTCCCAACTCAGCTCTGAACCAATTACCTTTCCTGACATGGTTAGTATCTCTCCTTTCTCAAAGACAAGCATTCTCCTTCTCAAAGCAACAGTCATCAAGAACCACTCTTGAACCATTTGTCCTCTCCAATTAACACCCACAGAGAACCTCCACTTCCTCTTCAAGGTCCTTGAACGTGTCACCGCCTCCCAGCTCAGTGCCTATCGATCCCAACATTTCCTCTTCAAAATCCCTGTCTGCTTCCGCCCTTAAAACACACATTGTCATGCCTAAAGTCATAAATTATCTTCTCTGTGATAAACCCACCTACATTACCTATCCTCTGCGTACCTGCCCCAACACATCAACCATATCTCCAACAAGGACTCCACTTCCCAGTCATCTCTGGAGCTCCCCAAGGATTTATCCTTGGCCTCTTCCTATTCCATTGGCCATCTACAAGTGCTTCTATATGCACAATGACAAACTTTCTGTTCTACCTCTCCACTTTGTCCCTCGACCTCATGATTACCTCTGCACTAACTACCTGACTGAATGTCATTTGAGTAAAATATTCCTCCAGCTCATCAGGAAATACTGAAACCATTGTTTATGGCTCCCATCATAAACCCCACTCCTTTGCCAGAATCCACTCACTTAGATTTAATCATGCAGTGCAAATCCTTGGGGTCCTGTTTGACTCAAGTTTCAAACCTCAAATCCCTTCACCACAAAGATTACTGACTTGAACACCCAATCTGGAAATAAATAAAAGCTGGCATCAGTAAAAGTGACCTTGAGGTTGTTGGATTGCCCTAAAAACTCAACTAATTTATCAATGTCCTTTAGGGAAGGATACCTGCCGTGGCTCATCTGATCCAGCTGCCACCACCAAATTATATTTATATAGCGCCTTTAAAAAGTAAACCATCCCACAGCACTTCATAGGAACCTTTTCAAACAAAATCCGACACCGAGCCACATAAGGAGACATTAAGGTAGATGACCAAAAGCTTGGCCAGAGGTAAGTTTTAATCAGCGCATTAAAGGAGGGCAGAGGCACAATTCTAGAGCTTAGGGCCTTGGTAGCTGAAGGCACGGCCACCAATTGTGGCGCGAAGAAGATCAGGGATGCTCGAGGCTGGAGAAGGTAACAGAGTTAGGGCCATGGAGTAATTCCAGTCCCAAACAAATGTGGTGGACTCTTAACTGCCCTCTAAAATGGCCTAGCAAGGCACTCATTTGTTCCAAACTGCTACCAGCAGTTGAAGGCAGCCGATCACCAACCACTCAGGGCAACTAGAGATGGGCAATAAATGGCAATCTACATCCTGAAAATGAAGAAATACTACCGCCACCACACCTCCTCTGCCAGCAAAACCTGCATTAGTGCTCGTGTCACCTGTAGACTCAACTTCAACATCCTCCCATACTAGCCTCCAACTCAGCCACCCTGTCTCGCGAATGATTTTGATAATCGCTGATCTGCACTGGCTCTCTGACCTCCAAAAGCACTGAATTTAAAGTCTTCATCCTTATTTACAAATCTGTTTGTGGCCTTGACTTACCCAGCTTTGCAACTTCCTTCAGCCTTATGTGAATTCTCATATCTTTCCACCCTCCAATACATCTCCTCTCACTCATTATTAGTGGAAGAGCCGTTATCTGCTACAATCCCATTCTTGCTAAATTATATGGCAGAAGATGTGAATCTAGTTCTTAATGAATACTTTGCGTCTGTTTTCACAAAAGAGGGGCGATGCAAACACTGCTATCGAGGAGGAAGAGTGTGAAATTCTAGATGAAGTAAACAGTGAGAGAGGAGGTATTAAGGGGTTTAGCAGCTTCGAAAGTGGGTAAGTCCCCAGGCCCAGATGAAATGTATCCCAGGGTGTTAAGCGAAGCAAAAGAGGAAATAGCAAAGGCTTTGACCATCATTTTCCAATCCTCTCTGGCTTTAGGTGTGGTGCCAGAAAACTGAAGGACTGCTATGTTTAAGAAGGGAGAAAGGGATAGACCGAGTAATTACAGGCCAGTCAGCCTAACTTCAGTGGTGGGAAAACTATTGGAAAAAAATCCTGAAGGACAGGATAAATCTTCATTTAGAAAGACACGGATTAATCAAGGACAGTCAGCATGGATTTGTTAAGAGAAGGTCATGTCTGACTTACTTGATTGAATTTTTCGAGGTGGTAACCAGGAGGGTCGATGTGGTCTATATGGATTTTAGCAAAGCTTTTGAAAAGGTCCCATATGGCAGACTGGCTCAGAGACAGGAAGCAAAGGGTAATGGTTGATGGGTGTTTTTGTGACTGGAAGGATATTTGCAGTGGGGTTCTGCAGGGCTCAGTACTAGGTCCCTTGCTTTTTGTGGTATACATCAATGATCTAGGCTTAAATATAGGGGGTATGATTAAGAAGTTTGCAGATGATACTAAAATCAGCTATGTGGTTGATAATGAAGAAGCAAGCGACAGACTGCACGAAGATATCGATCAACTGGTCAGGTGGGCAGGAACAAAGGGACCTTGGAGTGCATGTCCACAGATCCCTGAAGATAGCAGGCCAGGTAGATAAGATGGTTAAGAAGGCATACAGAATGCTTGCCTTTATTAGCCGAAGCACAGAATACAAGAGCAGGGGGGGGGGGGGTTATGCTTGAACTGTATAAAACACTGGTTAGGCCACAGCTGGAGTACTGCGTGCAGTTCTGGTCACCGCATTGCAGGAAGGACGTGATTGCACTGGAGAGGGTACAGAGGAGATTTACAAGGATGTTGCTAGGAGTCGAGAATCTTAGCTATGAGGACAGATTGGATAGGCTGAGTTTGTTTTCCTTGGAACAGAGGAGGCCGAGGGGAGACCTCATTGAGGTATATAAAATTGAAACGTTTCAAGAACACCCTCAAAGTCTCATTGATAAAGTGCAACATCCCCACCGGCACCTGGAAAACCCTGGCCCATGACCCCCCCAAAGTGAAGGAAGAACATCCTGGAGAGCGCTGTGCACAGAGTCTAGTCACCAAGACCATGCGGAAATCAAGGGAAGGAGCATGCAGCAAACCAGGCTCCCCACCCACCCTTTCCTTCAACCAATGTCTGCCTCACCTGTGACAGAGACCGTAATTTCTACATTACAATGTACAACCACCCAAGAACTCACTTTTAGAATGGAAGCAATTCTTCCTCTATTTCGAGGGACTGCCTATGATGATAATTTTATACATCCTGAGGGGGCCTAGATTTAGTGGATAAAAAGGGCCTATCTCCCTTCGCAGATGGGTCAACAACCAAGGGGCATAAATTTAAAGTAATTGGTAGATGGTTTAGAGGGGATTTGAGGGGAAATTTCTTCATGCAGAGGGTTGTGGGGGTTTGGAGCTTGAAAGGGTTGTAGAGGCAGAGACCCTCACCACCTTTAAAAAGTAATTGGATGTGCACTTGAAGTGCTGTAACCTGCAGGGTTACGGACCTAAAGCTGGAAAGTGGGATTAGGCTGGATAGCCTCTTGTTGGCTGGCGCGGACATGATGGGCTGAAATGGTCTCCTTCCACGCTGTAACCTTCTATGATTCTATGATCTCCACCTTAAAAATCTTCCTAAAAGCCATCTGGTCAACCATCTCCTATTTTTCCACAAACAGAACTGAAAAATCCTGGAAATATTCAGCGTGTGAAGAAAAGAAAAAAGTAAAGGTTTTTGGGTGACCTCAAGTTTACAAGAGGTAGAATGTGGCATGGATGGGGGTTTCAGCAGATGAGCTGAGGCAGGGGCTGAGTCGGACAGTGTTACGGAGGTGGAAATAGGTTATCTTAGTTATGGCGCAGATATGTAGTTGGAAGCTCATCTCAGAATCAAATGGGACAACAAGATAGGTGGGAAAGCAAGTTGTGAGGAGAACACTAAGAATCTGCAAAAGGATATAGATAGGCTAAGTGAGTGGGCAAAATACTGGCAGATGTAGTATAACGTGGGAAAACTTTGGAAGGAAAAATAAAAAAGCAAATTATTTTTTAAATGGAGAGATTACAAAATGCTGAGGTAGAGGGATCTTGGAGTTCTTGTACATGAAACACAAAAAGTTAGCATGCAGGTACAGCAAGTAATTAGGAAGGCTAATGGAATGTTGGCCTTTATTGTCAGGGGGAGAGAGTATAAAAGCAGGGAAGGCCTGCTACAACTGTGACCACACCTGGAGTACTGCGTGCAGTTTTGGTCTCATTTAAGCAGGGATATACTTGTATTGCAGACGTATTCCTGGTGCAACGCCCACGCTTGCATAATGGTTGTAAAAATAGGTGTGGCCGCCTCATTTAGTGGCCACCAAGAACAAAGTTTGGAAAAGCAGCCGGTACAGGCTTGCAGATTTGTTAACTGGTGGCTACTTAAAGGGATAAGGAAGCACTTCCCTCATGATCACATTCAGTGCACCATTTATACACAGCATGGCGGTGAGCCTCTGAGTTTAGAGCGGCACACAGACATACCAGTTCAGCTTGATAGAAACTGCTTTGTGAAACTTTAATGTGGGCATTACTTGTTCGCCACATCACATTCTACATGCTCTAGCAAGGCATCGGCAACAGAGTAGGGCATGTTGGTGGCCAAAGGAGAGCCCCTAGATGTCGGGGCAGGAGACCTTACCCCCCCACGGCTTTACCGGCGGCAATGCTCATACCTGCACCTCTCCGAGGAACAGTGTGTCAGAACAATGTGCCTCTGAGAGGAGGTCGTCACAGAGATATGCCACGTCCTACAAGACGACCTGCAGCGTCACATTGGCACCAGGACTGTGCTGTCTATCACAGTGAAGATCATGGTGGCACTCCCCTTCTATGCCTCCGGCTCCTTCCAGGTTGCAAGAGAGGACATATGCAGCATCTCACAATTCGCAGCACATCGCTTCATCCGTGATGTCACACAGGCACGCTATGCTTGCAGAATGGACTTCATTACCTTCCCGATGAGCAGAGAGAAACCGGATGAGCGCGCATGTGGGTTTGCCAGGATAACGGGCTTCCCGAGGGTGCAAGGAGCAATTGACTGCACGCATGTGGCATTGCGAGCAGCATTCCAGATGCAGAGGTCTTCAGAAACAGAAAGGGACACCACCACAGCAAGGCTGAGGTGGGCTGCTCAAGGACAAGGGATACGGCCTGGTCACCTGGCTAATGAACACATCCCCCCCACCAACCCCCCGCCCCCCTCACCACAGAGTTGGAGGAATGCTACGAGAACCATGCCACCACCCGCAACATCATAGAGCAGACAATAGGGGTGGTGAAGTTGCGATTCCGATGCCTGGACCACTCTGCAATACTCCCCTGAACAGGGCTCACTATTCATTGTGGTGTGCTGCATGCTGTCATCATGAGGTGTCAGGCCTTGCCAGTGGTGATTGCAGGCTCACCTCAGGAGGAGGACGAGGGGGAAGAGGAACAGGAGCCTGGCGGCGCCCCGAATCTCCAGCGACCCGACTGGGATCATCAGTAGCCACGGAGGAAGCATGTGCAAATGTTGGAAGTGCCATGGCACTTTGATGGCAGCTCAGAAGGGAGCACTTCGCTTAAATAGAGGTAGCTGAGGAATGCAACGAATAATGACCGCGCATTGTGCCATGATAATGCCACATCTACGTCATAACTGAACAGTTGCACTCCAGACGTTGAAGGAAATGGTTCAACTAACATTTTATTTGCCAAACATGCTTTGAACAACCCCAAAACCCCCACATCCTTCAATAAAACAACATAGAGCACCCGCCCCTTCAAAAAACACAACAGATGGTGAAACTTCACAACATATATACATCTTCTTCTTAGGCGGACCCTATTATCGAGGACTTGCTTCCACCAAAAAGGGAAGAGCTCACAGGTGTTTCAATGAAGGACCTAATATTCCAGATCCAAAACTGCATATTGAAGGGTGGAAGATGCCTGTGTGTGGATTTTTTTTTTTTTTTTTTTAAACGTGTGGTGGTCTTGCACGCCAGCCACCACATGGGCTTGTCAGAGTTAGGTCTTGGTCCTGTGGCAAGGATTAACCAAGACGACCGGAGACCAGCTTTGCTGAAGGACATAGGGCGCACATATATCGCAGTGTGGGCTGGCACGTGCTGCCCCTGGGCCCCGATCATGATGCTCGAAAATTTCTTGCCGCTCCCGCTGTACTTTCCCACACTCCAATCATGCTACTCACTGAGCCACGTCTGACACACACGTGAGTCTCAAAGAAGGAACGTAGGTCCCCTGCAGTCAGAATCAGGGGTAGTCATAACAGGGAACAAAGAAATGGCAGACCAATTGAACAAGTACTTTGGTTCGGTATTCACTGAGGACACAAACAAAATTCTGGATATAAAAGGGGTCAGAGGGTCTAGTAAGGAGGAGGAACTGAGGGAAATCCTTATTAGTCGGGAAATTGTGTTGGGGAAATTGATGGGATTGAAGGCCAATAAATCCCCAGGGCCTGATGGTCTGCATCCCAGACTACTTAAGGAGGTGGCCTTGGAAATAGTGGATGCATTGACAGTCATTTTCCAACATTCCATTGACTCTGGATCAGTTCCTATGGAGTTGAGGGTAGCCAATGTAACCCCACTTTTTAGAAAAAAGGAGGTAGAGAGAAAACAGGGAATTATAGACCGGTCAGCCTGACATCAGTAGTGGGTAAAATGATGGAATCAATTATTAAGGATGTCATAGCAGCGCATTTGGAAAGAGGTGACATGATAGGTCCAAGTCAGCATGGATTTGTGAAAGGGAAATCATGCTTGACAAACCTTCTGGAATTTTTTGAGGATGTTTCCAGTTGAGTGGACAAGGAAGAACCAGTTGATGTGGTGTATTTGGACTTTCAGAAGGCTTTCGACAAGGTCCCACACAAGAGATTAATGTGCAAAGTTAAAGCACATGGGATTGGGGGTAGTGTGCTGACGTGGATTGAGAACTGGTTGGCAGACAGGAAGCAAAGAGTAGGAGTAAATGGGTACTTTTCACAATGGCAGGCAGTGACTAGTGGGGTACCACAAGGTTCTGTGCTGGGGCCCCAGCTGTTTGCATTGTACATTAATGATTTAGACGAGGGGATTAAATGTAGTATCTCCAAATTTGCGGATGACACTAAGTTGGGTGGCAGTGTGAGCTGCGAGGAGGATGCTATGAGGCTGCAGAGTGACTTGGATAGGTTAGGTGAGTGGGCAAATGCATGGCAAATGAAGTATAATGTGGATAAATGTGAGGTTATCCACTTTGGTGGTAAAAACAGAGAGACAGACTATTATCTGAATGGTGACAGATTAGGAAAAGGGGAGGTGCAACGAGACCTGGGTGTCATGGTACATCATTCATTGAAGGTTGGCATGCAGGTACAGCAGGCGGTTAAGAAAGCAAATGGCATGTTGGCCTTCATAGCGAGGGGATTTGAGTACAGGGGCAGGGAGGTGTTACTAGTTGTACAGGGCCTTGGTGAGGCCACACCTGGAGTATTGTGTACAGTTTTGGTCTCCTAACTTGAGGAAGGACATTCTTGCTATTGAGTGAGTGCAGCGAAGGTTCACCAGACTGATTCCCAGGATGCAGGACTGACATATCAAGAAAGACTGGATCAACTGGGCTTGTATTCACTGGAGTTCAAAAGAATGAGAGGGGATCTCATAGAAACATTTAAAATTCTGACTGGTTTAGACAGATTAGATGCAGGAAGAATGTTCCCAATGTTGGGGGAAGTCCAGAACCAGGGGTCACAGTCTAAGGATAAGGGGTAAGCCATTTAGGACCGAGATGAGGAGAAACTTCTTCACCCAGAGAGTGGTGAACCTGTGGAATTCTCTACTACAGAAAGTTGTTGAGGCCAATTCACTAAATATATTCCAAAAGGAGTTAGATGTAGTCCTTACTACTAGGGGATCAAGGTTCTATGGCGAGAAAGCAGGAATGGGGTACTGAAGTTGCATGTTCAGCCACGAACTCACTGAATGGCGGTGCAGGCTCGAATGGCCTACTCCTGCATCTATTTTCTATGTTTCAATGTTCAGAGAAGGTTCACTCAGTTGATTCCTGAGATGAAGGGGTGGTCTTATGAAGAAAGGTTGAGCAGGTTGGGCCTATACTCATTGGAGTTTAGAAGAATGAGAGGTGATCTTATTAAAATGTATAAGATTCGGAGGGGTCTGGACAGGGTAGATGCAGAGGGGATGGCCACTCACTTAGCCTATCTATATCCATTTGCAGATTCTTTGCGTTCTCTTCCCAACTTGCTTTCCCACCTACCTTTATCACCAGCAAATTTGGATATATTTCACTCAGTCCTTTCATCCAAATCTTTAATATAGATTGTAAATAGTTGAGGCCCCAGTAAGGATTCTTGTGGCACCCTAGTTACAATTTGCCAATCTGAAAATGACCCATTTATCCTGACTTTGTTAGTTAGCCAATCCTCTAGCCATGCTAATATATAACCCCCAACCCTGTGAGCTCTTATCTTGCGCAGTAACCTTATATGTGGCACCTTATCGAATGCCTTCTGGAAATCCAAATGTACGACATCTACTGGTTCCCCTTGATCCACTTTGCTCGTTGCATCCTCATGATGAATTGAGATGAAGGTTGAAATCACCGCAAAGTTGCACGGTGCAGAAGCTGAGAGAGGAAAGCAGTAATGATATGAGAAAATGTTTACGGTACTTGGGTGGGTGGTAGAGAACGAGGACTTTAAATGAGGCAAGGCGGGGGGGGGTGGAACAAGGTGAGATGCTCCAAGGAGGAGAAAGTGCTAGAGGACTCGGGGTCAGACCAACGTGTGATTTAGTGATAAATGCTACACTGCCACTGCAATGGTCTGGGCGGGGCAAGTAGTGGAAGGTATAGCCAGGCAGGGAGGCTTCACTGAGAGGGAAGGTATCATCACCAAAGTTCCCATTCAGTTGCGCGACTATGCAGCTCTCTGAAGCTCCAGTACAGGCCGCTTGCCAGTTTCTCAATGGAAAAACCACGCAAACACAGAAGTTTGTATGGGCCGCGCACCCAATGAAAATTAGAGGGAACATTGGTCATCACCCCTCAGCCAGGTTTTCGTCAAGGCCATGATGTCGATGCAATCATCCACAATGAGCTCGTGGATGGCAAGGGACTTGTTCACAAATGAACGGATATTTGAGGGAAATGCGGAGAGGGGCGATAATAGTTGATCCACTTGCTGAGTCTACAGGGTCAGCAATGGGAGGAGTGAGTTGGACGGGAAGTAGATTCGCAAGATTAGCCCCCGACAGGTGTGCTGGGCATGAAGGTCGGGGAGAGAGTAGGATGGGGCAATTGGTGTTGCTGCTCTTGAGGAAGCCACGAGTGCCTTGAGGCATAGAGGGAAGCTGTAGTCTTATCCAAAAGGGAGTCAAGCCTTGGATGACAGCAGGAGAAGGAAGGTCGAGGAGCACTGAAAGGTTAGGGTAGGGATTTAGGAGAACAGAGTACCCAAGAGGGGAGAAATGAAAGGAGGCATGACAACAGGCGAGGTCGAGAAAAGTTTTTTTTTTTAAAAAGATAAAAAAGTGGAAATAGAAGTGATGGGCTTAGGTTCGGACATGCGAATGGACACAGAGAAAACTCAGGTAGGTTACATAGGCCTGGTTACGTAGCAAGATTAGGATACATAAATCCTGGTAGTAAATAGGGAATGGAGAGAGGAGAGAATAGGAGGAAGTCCAGAGAAAAAGTCAAAGGTCCCGTGGTGGGACAAAGTTGACTTGGGTAGGGTGAAGTCAGCATAGAGCATCGATGAACTGTTGTCCAAGTTCGGAGACAAGAGTGGCGGGCAAGTGAAGTCCAGAATCTATTTGAAGGGTAGAATATTGGAGGATGCTCTGATGGAGATATTTCTGTGGGATGGAGATCCAGCTGGTGTGCAGAATCAGTTGCAGGCAGAAAAAACCGAGGCAAAGTTGGAGGTCACCATAAGATCCAGAAGCAGCAGAGAAGGAATGTGAAACTCTCTCGGTGGTCCCTCGAAACGAGGATGACTTGCTTCCATGCCAAAAAAAGGACAAGTTCACAGGTGTTTCAATGAAGGACCCAAACTGCATCCTGAAGGGTGGAAGATGCCTGTGCGTGCTTTTTTAAAAAAAAACGTGGGGTGGCCGTTGCACACCAGCCACCACACGGGCTTGACAGAGCTAGGTCTTGTTGCAGTTGCAAGGATTACCCAAGACAACTGGAGACAAGCTCTGCTGCACGGACCTAGTGCGTACACATATCGCAGTGTGGGCTGGTCCGTGCTGCCCCTGGACCCGAACTCGCGCCTCCCCTGGGCCCTGATCACGTCCCTCTACAGTCTCTCACAGCTCCTTCGCCCCGACCTCGCTGCTCCTGCTGTATCTGCCCACGCTCCAATCACCGACCTGGATCTTGATGACGTCACTCTTCACAGTTGTCGCCTTCCTGCACCAGCTCGCGCTGTACCTTGCAGTGGCATGCCTCCACGCTGCCCATGGCCGCCGTTCCTTTTATGGCCCCGACCTGCCGCTGACGTTCCCTCGCAGGTCGGGGCCGCCACGCCGCCCACGACCACCGCTCGCCGCTCAATCCTGTTCAATTCTGTGAAACTCTAGCCAGGTACTATACTGTAGCTGAAGTTGAAAAACCAGTAGAACCTGTAGGCCATTCACAGGCTCAGCAGAAAGCAGCAGCAGTGGGGGAAGGGCATTCAGCTGATCAAAGTTACTTTACAATTTAAGCAACAGAGCAGATCAAATCAAAAACACAGCAAGAGAGACACAGCAAACTTAGTCTTGCAGTGTCATCCAGTGCTGAAGCGTGGTCTTGCTATCCAAAGAAGTCCAGGCACTTTATTAAATCTTATTGAAACGTACAAAATTCAGAGGGTGCTGGACAGGGTAGATGCAGTGAGGATGTTTCCCCTCAGGGGAATCTAGAACTAGGGTGCATAGTTTCAGAATAAGGGGTCACCCATTGAAAACAGAAATGAGGAGGAGGAGGAATTTTTTCTCTCAGAGGGTTGTGAATCTTTGGAATTCTCTATCCCATTGAGCTGTGGAGGCTGGGTCATTGAATATATTTAAGGTGATGATACAGATTTCTGAACGATAAGGTAGTCAAGGGTTATGGGGAGACGGCAGGGAAGTGGAGTTGAGCCAAGATCAGATCAGCTATGATCTTATTAAATGCCGGAGCAGGCTCGAGGGGTCAGATGGTCTACTCCTGCTCCTATTTCTTATGTTCTTATGAATTTGGTAGCCAAATTTGAGAAAAGATCCAGTGCGCTCTGAGGAAAGCAAAGCACAGGCATGGTTGTGGATGGGCAGTGGTGATTTAAACTAGCAGTTAACTTGTAGTTAGGGCTAAAACGCACTCACTATTAGAGCCAGGATAATGTCAAATAGTGGGAGAGAGATTGGGGGAGAAAGTGAAACGGATGGCAGCAGATGGCCAATGATAGTGGTTCAGAGTAAGGAGCTCTCTAGGGAGCTGAACAACCAAGAGAGCCATCTTAAATACTCTCGATCAACAGTACTTCAGCTTTTAAGCCATAAATTGTAACATTTTTTTTAGCAACTTACACAAGTCTTCACATATGGTATGTTGGTGCAAATGATATTTTGTTAACCTGTGTATCATAAGTTGGTGACAAAGGATTTAAAAAAAGGAATGTTTGAGAGTTTTTGTATCTCCTTGGTGCATCTTGACTGGTAGCTTTCGTACTCACTTACGACCAACATGTTCACTGGTTGTGCTTGGTTGCTTTATTAATATTTTGGGGCAAAAGAGTGCAAGTGAGATGTATACATTATAGGTGTGACTGATGCATACTAGGCACAAGATTTATTGGTATGGACTATTCGATCTCCCATTGTGCTGTTGATGAAACAGTGCTTTACAAGAAAGTAAATGAGTGTTGGTGAGAAGATCGAGGGCTGGAAATTCCCCAACTTTGTACCCGTTTTTGGCAACAAACGGTGATCTGCTAGTTTCACTGAAGTGTTGTGCTAGCAGTTTTTAAATACCGCTAAAATGCGGATGGTCGGCATGCAAGACTGGAAATACCGCTATCGCTTTAAATTGGACTTTTGGCGCACCTGTATTCTGGGCGAAATAAAACGCCCGAGAAAACCTGCGTTGCAGCCCCAAGAAGGTAAGAAGATCGGCAAAAAAAAGTTAAGTTAAGTTTTTATTTTTTTAATTCTTTCAGCGATTCAATAGTTAAGTGTCTTGTGAATGTTTTGTGATTTTTTTATTTTTTGTTTTTTGCAATTTTGTTTGTGTGTTTTCCCCCATTCTAAGGCCTCTCTTATTGCGGTAATCGGCCTCGGGCTAAAGTTGGTAAAGACCACGGTTTCCAGCGCGAATACTTGTGCAACGCCGATTTTTACCGCTGGGAGCATTTTCTAACTAAACTTAGGCCTTTAAAAAAAAATGCTGTATTTTTGGCGAAAAATGACAAAAAATACTGCTTTGACCAAAAAACTAATCGCTAGCCCCAGAGAGTTTGCGAAGGGGTGTTGATTGTGTGATGTTTTGGGAGGTGGGGATGATGATTATGATGATAATGATGATAATGATGGTGTAAGAGTAGTTCAAATGGGGAAACAAGGTGTAATGCTGAGCAATGAGTAGTTTCGGCAAAGTACTGAGTGGTTGGCACTTGGCAGAAGACAAAATTGATGATTTCAGGGCAGAAGGGTAGTTGAGGTCAAGTAGTAATGGGTATTGAGCAATTCAAGAGGAAGAGAATATTTGAGGGATAGAGTTGTGAGTAATGAAGCGGAGTAGTATAGAATGTTAAAAGCTGACTCGGGGAAGTAATTACAGAGTAGTTAATATGTAAAATGGGCACCCTAAGTAGCTGAGTTAACAGTGGGATAATTACCAGAGGAGGAGTGTGAAGGTTGGATGGTGGATGCAGGGTAGTGGGGGGGGGGGGTGGAATATTTAGCAAATGTCAAAGTAAAATGCAGGAGACAACTTATGCAGGGAGTGCTCTCTGCTGCCCTTGTAAATGGTCACCCATTTCTCTTTCTACATGATCCCCGTGTCCTGCTGTCTGGCACTGCCTCTTGGATGACATTATGGATAGTACAGTCCAGAAACCCCTCATCTTCTCTGATGTTATGGAATAGGAGTAACAGCTGCTCAGGCACAGAGACCATCTGGTCAAGGACTCCATTTTCTGACATTTAGTGCAAGTGTGCTGCTCATGGATACATTGATACAAGTTAGTGCAAGGGCGCTTTGCCAGGTGGGCTGTCATCCCTTTGTGTTTAACTTAAAATGTAGGCTAAACAACCTCGAATACCAAACACTTGCAAGAATTAAACTCCTTTTACTTACTCCACATAAATATTAATTGCAGAAAACTTCTATCCAACTGCAGCTCACTGAGGCCAAATTCCACATTCTTCTGGCCATTCACAACATCCACTGGTCTCTTGCAGCTCAAGATCGACACATATTTAAATTAACTGTTGGCTGTGCTGGTATCCCAAAAGTATGATTCCATGAATTGAGTGTGAATTTATATAATAAAAATAGGCAGAAGAGTGCCGCTTTTTTTTTAAGTAACTTTGCCAGAAACTTTCAAAAAAGGCAGGGACAGGAACCGTGAATAAGAAAATACACCATATAAAGTGGAGAGAAGAGATTTTTCTTAGTTTCAATAAAAAAATAAATTCGGGAGAAAAGCTTTCAGAAAAATAAAACCTTTCTGCAAATAGTTATATGGCTTTCACCAGAGCAAAAGACCAGGTGGATTTCAATCCAGCAAGGCACAGAGCTTTCAGTAACAGCAAACTTTAGCCCAAGATTTCAATAAAACATTTAAGTGGGGAAAAGAGCTTTCACCATGGTTCAATAAAACAGGAACAATTTGCATTTATATAGCACCTTAAACATAGAAAGACATCCAAAGGTGCTTCGTGGAAGCATAATCAGACAAAAATAGATGCCGAGCTGAAGAAGATATTTGGAGGGATGAGCAAAAGCTTGGTCAGAGGTGGGTTTTAAGGAGGGACTAAAGAGTAGTGGGAATTGGTGAGGCCAAGAGGTTTAGGGAGGAAATTCCAGATGGCTGACAATGGTGGGACGAAGGGAACGATCGCTCCTCTGACTTTGCATCGATGAGTTCTGCTGGGGATGGGGGAAGCAAAAGAAGGTTAAAAAGATAGGAAGGGGCATGGCCATGAAGGGATTTAAATACGAGGACAGTAATTTTAAATTGGAGGCACTATAGGGAACTGGAAGCCAATACAAGTTAGCAAAGGCAGGGGCGATCGGTGAACAGGGCATGATGTGGGGTAGGATGTGGGCAGAAAAAAAGTTTTCAACAAAATCCAGTTGGGCACAGCTTTCATTGCAACAGGTTTCATAAAGTAAATTTTCCACAAGTTTTAAATTTAAAAAAAAAACGGGAACAGATTTTAATAAAACTAGCAAGGAAATCTCAAACTTTAAAGAAAAAATCTGACTATTTCTTGCAGGTTGTTTCAGAAAGCTCAGCGTTTGTAATGAAGACTGCTGGGAGGCCCACTATGGTGGGTGGAGAAAAGTAAACTGTAGTAACAAGAAGGGGCTCAAGTTGCTCCTATTTTTTTGGAGCAACTAGTTTAGTATGGAGTATCTTAGAATTTACAATTCTCGGCATTTAGTTTGCTCCAATTCTAGTTAGTTAAAATAGTTTTTTTTCCCCAAAAGGGGGCGTTAACAGCCACTTATGTCTGTTTTGCAGGTTTAGGCAGTGAAAACTTACTCCATTCTCAGTTAATTTGGAGTAAGTGTAGATTTTTGTACGCTCAGAAAAACCTTGCCTACATTTTAGGAATTAGGCGCAGGGAGCGAGAGATGGGGGGCGGGGAAGAGATAGAGGGAAGTTAGGGGATTTTACAAGCATTAAACACTTCACTTTTACCAATAAAGAGCCATCAATAATAAATGATAAATGATAAATAAATCAATAAATCAACCAACCAAAAAAAAATGTAAAAATAAAAATAAAATCAATAAATAAAAAAATGTAGAGTTTCTACTCACCTACTGCAGCACCGGGAGCCCTCCAACAGCCTGCTGAAGAGCTGTTCGGGAGGGTGCTGCCCCCGAGGAGATGCCGGTCGGGCGGGCCCCACCGCCGACGAGGACTTCGGATGGGGCCCGCCCCAGGAGATGCCGAGCGGGCCTCCACGGAAGAGGTAAGTAAGGGCAGTCAGGCCACTCGGCGCAGGATAGGGGCGACGTCCCTTCGGCCAGGGATAGGGTCGTCACCCGGAGACAGGACGCGCTTGAGGGCCCGGAGCTACTGCGCACGCGCGCAGCTGCCGGCACTCTTTTTGGCACAGGGCTGTAGCTCCGCCTCCAGCAGCTCCTGCTGCGCCGCACCGAGCTGGAAACAGGCCGACATGTATCCGAGAATCGCAAGCTAAGTATTCGGCGCAATTTCTGTTCCACAAATTAGATGGGCCTCTCCGATGATTTCAAGTGTTACCGCATGTCAAAGACCGCCCTAAGTGGAGGAAGAGCATACAGGAGGGCGCTGAGCACCGAGACTCGTCACCGAGAACATGCAGAAATCAAGCACAGGCAGCGGAATGAGCGTGCGGCAAAACCAGTCCCACCCACCCACCCCTTCCCTCAACGACTATCTGTCCCACCTGCGACAGGGACTGTGGATCTCATATGGGACTGTTCAGCCACCTAAGGACTCATTTTAAGAGTGGAAGCAAGTTTTCCTAAATTCCGAGGGACTGCCTATGATGATGATGACCGCGTGTCAGTGTCACAATGCGAGACAAAAATAATGACACAGGCAAGTAGCGCAGTTGTAAAAAATGTAATTATAAATCGATTTGTGCAAAAATGCTGCTCAATTAATGTATTTATTTTGTATGTTTGCAGTAACATATGATTTAAAACAATTTTTGTAATACTAGCTGTAGGAACATGTGGGACCTGGGCATTAGACAGAGGTCCTTTCACCTGCTCATGGTGAATATAGAAATGCAGCAAACCCTGCAATAATTCCTGCAGCAGCTGGTGTTACGATACACCTGAAGTTTTGCCAGGATTCATTCAATAGTTCTGAAACTATGGGCCCCCAAGTTTCAGGCCGCGCCTAGAACGGCGCAGCCCCGACCTGGACGCCCGTTTTTCGCACCGGAAAGTGCGCCTAAAAAGTACCTGCAGATTCTCCGGCTCCCTGCAGGTCGTTTGGAGCTTGGCGCAGCGCAGCACGAGCTGTGGGGGGTGGAGCCAGGTCCCTGTGCTGAAATCAGTGCCAGGTGCGCTACAGTGGGCGTGCATGTGCAGTAGCTCCAGGCGCCCAAAGCACGCAGCCGCTAGCCCTGGCCGAGTGGCCTCACTGGGGCTGCGAGGATCAGGCTGTACCTCCCTCGTCCAGCTCCTGCTCTGGCTCCAGCTGGCTCTCAACCCCCCCACCTCACCCCAGCTCCCGCTCGCCCCCCCGGACCACCCCCCCACCGCTCACCCCCGGACCTCCCCCTCCGGCCACCTACCTTTAACTCCTTCGGCGGGGTCCGCCCGCCCAGCATCTTGCTGGGGGCGGGCCCCACCCGGCATCTTGGGCCCGGCTTCTTCACGTCAGTCGGGCCCGTTCAGCCTCCTCCCTCCTCTCTCAGAGACAGAGACAGAGACAGAGACAGAGACAGAGACAGAGACAGAGACAGAGACAGAGACAGAGACAGAGACAGAGACAGACAGAGACAGAGAGACACACACTGGGGGGGCCCCGTCCCAGCATGCTGTTGGAGGGCTCCCGGGTGCTGCAGTCGGTGAGTAGAACATTTTTTATTTATTGATTTTTTAATTTTTTATTAATTTTTTGGATTGATTTATTGGTTGATTTATTGATGTATTTATCATTTATTATTGATGATGGCTGTTTATTTGTAAAACTGAAGTGTTTAATGTTTGTAAACTTCCCTTTAAACCTCCCCCCTCCCTCCCAATTTCCTACGCCTGATTTGTAACTTACGCCTGATTTTCTAAGTGTAGGCAAGGTTTTTCTGAGCGTACAAAAATCTACATTTACTCCATTCTAAGTTAGTTGGAGTAAGTTTTCACTGCCGTTCCAAACTGAAACTGTTCGAACTGACTAGAACTGGAGCAAACTAAATGCCGAGAATTGCAATTTCTAAGATACTCCATTCTAAACCAGTTGCTCCAAAAAAACGGAGCAACTCAGGCCGAAACTTGGGCCCATTATATCTATCTTTTCTGCATGTCTAATAACATTTAACATTTCACTGTAGACAGTTGACTACAGAACTGCTACAGTTACAGTTATAGTTGTGTACAATGTTTAAAATATTACACTATTGTGGGGTGAATTAAGGGTTAATTCAGGCAAAGCAAATTGTACATCAGCTCTCTTGGGGAGAGTGCATCTTGATATTTATTTACGATATATGTTTAGCCAGCCTCACGAAACAAGATTTATTACGTCTCCAACATCAGTACCTTTGTAGTCAGCACCAGAGAATGCAACAAGTTTTTTCTTTCTGTAATAGCAAAACTCCCAATATTTTCCTTTGGCTCAAAACCAGCAAGGGCAAAAATGACCCCAATGTCAACAAACAAAAGATTGTTTGATAAAAATGCTAATCTAAAATTGGCTAGTACCATGTCCTGATTTATTTCAGTCTTTGCCAACAGCTCAACATCAGATGCACAATACCACTTCATCAATAACAACTTGCATTTGTATCGCACATTCAACATAATTAAAAAGTCCCAAGTTACTGCATGAATAGATGTAATGAAAACAGATGCAGAATCAGAAGAGATGCACTGAAGCAGATATACTTTTCAGTATTGATTCCCTTGCTCCATTTCTTTCCATTCCTTGAGTCACAAATTTTGGAAATCTACAAATAAATATACTTTAAGCAAAGATGTAGATATTTGACCACATGACCAATTGACCCATGACTTACTTCATCAGCAGAGCCACTCCACAATCAACAATTTACACCACCTCAAAGGGTTATTTGATGAAACTGCACCGATCAAGATATTTTTTAAACTGTTGCTGAGAAGATAGTCAATTCAATTTTGATTATTTACTAAACAAAACCATGCAAATAGCTTATAGATTAACCTCTCAAATTATACAACATGCATACATTGCTCAGCAATTTACTGAAAAAGAGTCACATATCCTCATTGTAGTGGCTCAGCTTACACAAGTTACTTAACATTTTGGTAGGAGCATGTCAATTTTGTATCAATACTTTAATGAACAATCAACATTTAGATCAAGATAAAAAACAAGCATGTGTTGTTTTGAGGCTCAAAACGTCCCAAAAGTGCTTCCCGTCTCTTGGATGTGGTTCCCATGCAACCAGTGTTATGTAAGCAAATGTGGCACTCATTTTGCATAGGGCTAAATTTGAATGATCACTTCATCGGTTACTGATTGTGCTGTTTGAGGGAAAGAGGTTGGTCAGGACAGCAAGAGAACTCGATGCTCCTTGAGATTTTAATGCTCACTAGAATAGGCAGATAGATGGGCCCTTGATTTAATTACACTTTAAGCAACAGAGCAGCTGGACATTCAGTAATTACCGCCACTGCCCATCTCGGTGGCTTTCCGGCAGTAAACGCTGATTGCGTTTTTAGTACTGCCAGAATACCGCTAAGAATGAAAGCCGCTAGTTTCGTGAAAATTTGGCTGGTGGTGGCGGTAGTGGTGTGTGTCCGGCAGCGGTATTTTTGGACATGTAAGGCTGGCTTCCAGAAAAATGGGCCTTCTGCGCATGCACGATTTTTTTTCTCCGACATTATCTTTTCCCCGTGATTCAGAGTCAAGGGCCGCCCACGCGTGCTCGTGAGCGCGAGAGAGAGAGAGAGAGAGAAGAGATATTTCAAAAAGAGGTGGTCGAGCAGAAGTCTTATTGATATTAATAACTTGAATAATAGAATTATAAACAACTGTTTTGTACAATCCACTACTATTTTGAATATTTTGTATCATCTTTGAATATCTTCCATACAAATAATGGAGAAAGGAGAGGGAGAGGGAGAGGTGGAAAGAGATAGGGGAAGGAGGAGGGCCAAAAGATTTTCGTTGGGACGCCCAAGAGATTTTGGTCCACGAAATGGAAGCTGGATGAGGTCAATTGACCCGGGGCGGGCCCCAGCAATATATCAATGTATATGGAGTGAGATCTAGGAGGCAGTGCCCTCAGCGGCGCAGGTCCATCGGAGAGCAAACCAGTGCCATAAGAGATGGAACGACATAGTTTCGGCCACAAGGGCAAGTAATAATTTTAATCATGCACTCATTATCTAAAATGTAAATCTGTCACGTTAATGTAGGTAAGCATAATGACACACAATACTTGCTATCAATGATCTTATTACGATGGTTTTCTGAGATCTTGCACTTTTGTGTGTTCATCATGCACCACTTACATTTTAATGGTACATTTTGAAACATTGAAGAAAGGATTGGGGATGGCTAATTGGGGATGTCAATCGGTGTATTCCGTAAGAGTAGTTGGGCAATTCGGTTGAACATTGCTATTGTCATCTTTGCAGAAGAAAATATCCAGCAATCGTGCTGAGCCGCAGCACATGGGTGGAGTTGTCCAATCTGGAGGAGCACGCCACAGCACTGGTCAAAGCACATAATCGCTTGGCTACCCATGGTGGTGCTGACCGGTGACAGCAAAGGGCAAGTCCTGCATAATCCCCGGGCTGTGTTAGAGTCGTGTAATTTAATGTTACGTCAATATAATGTCGAAATAATGTAATGCTGGGACCATGAAATGTAATGTCATGCGGTTCCTGTCCATTCAATTTAGGCTAATTTCATGTATTGTCTCTCGACGACATATAATGCAGTAGTGGTGGTGCTCTAGATAAGCCTGCGCAACAGATGTGTACTCATGTCACCCTGGCCCCTCCCCTGCTGCTAACCACTCATGTTTTCTAATTGCACAGAAGGAGCAGCATGCTGTCCAGGCCTTGGGAGCCTCCATCAGACAAATATGGATATCTGAAGCAGATTCAACAGTAGACGATGTTCGCCCGGATGACCTTCTGCAAGCAGTTGCGGCTGAGGGGGGGGGGGGGGGGGGGGGGGGGGCTAATTGTAGAACAAGTGGAGGAGATAGTGGAAGAGAGAGCAGGAGGATACTCAGGGGTCTATTTTACCTGCGGCCACCTCTTCCTCGTTGAGTTCCCCTTGGGGAGGAAGAAGCGGGACCAAGCGGTATGCAGCAGCACACCCAGAGTGTTCAAACCCGTATGCCGAATCCGCAGAGCTTGATCCGGCAAGGCAGGTATGCTCCACGACAGGCAGATGTCAATCTGGACATGGTAGGATGAGCGTCGACATAGGTAGAGAGCTCTTCCAGGCCATGGGTGGCATAGCCAGGAACACCGCGCACAATCCGCACATCAATCAGAGGACATAGCGGAGCTGATTGCGGCAATTGATGGAATTGGCATATGGCACTACACCCCAGTGTCATACCACCCAGGGTGGCAGCACCCGAGCGTCGGGAGGAATTAATTACTTCCGACTCTGAAGCCGGGTCTTCCACACCCAGAGCTTTTCCAGTACCCCCACACGTGGCGCTGCCATTGTCACCCCCCCCCCCCTTCCTGACAGCAGCAGCACTCGAGGTGCTCTGCTGCACAACCATGTGGTCCCAACGCGGATAGGGGTAGGAGTAACGGGAAAAAGAAATTGGGGCAAGGGGGAGGGGGGGGAAAAAAAAAAGAGAAAGGTGGCCGCAGTTGGAATTGGTGTCGGGTAGGGGGTGTTTGTAGTTTTTACTGTTTGAAATCGAATTTTTAAAGTGCAATCAAAAATTGTTGCAGGTTGGGGGTGTTTGTCGTCGTTAATGTTTGTTGTGTGTTATATTTCAATGAAACATTTTATTTCACACATTTTATCTAAAAAGATTTATTATTTAATTTAAGTTTTACAACGTTCTTCAAAATTTATAAAGATATTTTATTCAACTTAACCATTCTTGTGCAATGCCTCACTCACTTTTAGAAAATGACGGGTAACAATCATTGTAAGGGTTGCATACAATGACCAGGCAAAGGTGAAATGTAACTCTCATCGTTCAAGCAAAGCGTTCATTTATAAGCTGCTTACATAGCAGTTTTGCAATTGCAAAAGCTCCACAAGGCTCCCCCTGTGGTGTTGATCACCTCTTTCCTGAGGTGGTCCTGTAGTCCCCTGTGGCAATTCCTGTCCCCTCATGATGGCTATGTTGTGCAACATGCAACACACCACAATGAACTCAGTGACCTCTCAGGGTGGTATTGCAGACTGCCTCCAGAGTGCTCCAGGCATAAAGCACATCAGTTACCTGGCGAAGCAGCCATGTGTGGCGTTCTGAGAGATGCAACATATGTCACCAGCTGATGCCTGAAAAGAGCCAGATGCATCGAAAGTAAGTGCCGCAGTCACCTTCACCTCGACGGGCAGTGCGGTCCTGCGGGTGCTGGTAGGCTGCAGGTCTGCCTTTGAGCCGGCATATCGCACTGATCACCTCTTTTCGGAAGCGCAGCCTTCTAACGCACTGTGTATCGGACAGGTGCAGATATGAGCGCTTCTCCCTGTAAATCCGTTGGGGGGGGTAAGGCCTCCTCCTCCTCCTAAGTCTGCGACCTCTTTAATCGGACACATAATGGTCTTCAATAAACCTTCAGCCAGCTCTATTCCGCAGCATGTAATTACAGGCCCCATTCCTTTTAATGTCCTAAAATGTCAAATAACCACAAATGTCCTTTAAATTAACCACAATGTGCTCAGATTCTCTCAAATATATTCAAACACTCTTCAAATCTACTCACAAATAACTTTTAAGCTCTCACTGATTTCAAATAGCCTTTCCTCAAGATCCTCCGATTTAAAAAATGGCGCCCTACCGCTGGGTCAGGATCAGGCAAGACCCGGGTTTTCTAAGTGATATTTTAGTCCGGTGGTAAAAATGGCCGATTTGATGAATTTACCTCCAGTGGTATTTGGGGCGGTATTTAGGCGTTGCACGAAATAGGATGTCAAAATAGCTCTGAAAAGGAAATGGACGGGCGACATCGTTTATCGACGGCAGCAATTGACTGACGAATTTTGAATTTACCGCTGCCGATATTTGGTCGTTAAATGGGTGGTAATTTCAAGTTTGGCCGTCATTTCAGTGGTAAACTTTTTTCCAGCAGTAAATGGGCAGAAAGGTGATGAATTTCCAGCCCATAGTATTTACAGCACATTCAGCCCATCAGGTCTAGGCTAGTGTTTATGCTCCACACAAACCTCCTCCGACCCTTCTGGAGCTAACCCCATCAACATATTCTTCTATTCCTTTTTTCCCCCTACAACGTGTTTAGCTAGCCGTTAAAAATGTATTTGGGACAGACAAGTTAAAGTTGGAATCTACTATTAATCTTTACTATCTGCTGTCACTAACCTTGTGAAAAATTTGGATGTGTGTGTTGACAGGAGCATAATGAACTTTTTTTTTGTTATAAAAGATCACAGAACCATATAGAGGCCATTCAGCCCATCGACTCTCAAAGAGCTACCCAATTCGTCCCAATCCCTGCTCTTTCCCCATAGCCTTGCAATTTGTTCCTTTAAGTATATATACAATTCCCTTTTGAAAGTTACTTTTTCAAGTGCTTCCACCACCCTTTCAGGCAGTGCATTTCACATAATCATAACTCGCTGCATAAAAAAAATTCTCATCCCCCTGGTTCTTTTACCAATTATCTTAAATCTGTGCCCTATGGTTACTGACCCCCCTGCCAGTGGAAACAGTTTCTCATTATCTGCTCTATCAAAACGTTTCATAATTTTAAGCACTATCAAATTTCCCCTTAAATTTCTCTGTTTGAAGGAGAACAATCTCAGCTTCTCAAGTCTCTCCAAATAACTGGTCCCTTATCCCTGGCATCACTCTAGTAAATCGCCTTTACAGCCTCTCCAAGATCTTGAGATACACCCTCAAGTGCGGGTACCCAGATTTTTTTTTTTTAATTAATTCATGGGATGTGGCAGCCACTGGCAAGACCAGCCTTTATTGACCATCTCTCGATAGGGTGGTGGTGAGCCGCCTTCTTGAATCATTCCAGTCCGTGTAGTGATGGTACTCCCACAGTGCTGTTAGAGAATTCCAGGATTATGACCAGCAACAATGAAGGAACGGCGATATATTTCCAAGTCAGGATGGTGTGTAACTTGGAGATGATGTTATTCCCATGAGTCTGCTGTCCTTGACCTTCTTTGGTGGTTGAGAGCGTAGGTTTTAGATGCTGTCGAAGAAACCTTGGCGAGTTTCTGCAGTGCATTTTGTACATAGTGCACACTGTTTAAGGTAGTGCCAACCAAGCAGGCTGCTTTGCTCTGGATTGTGTCGAGCTTCTTGAATGTTGTTGGAGGTGCTCTCATCCAGGCAAGTGGAGAGTATTCCACCACACTCCTTGACTTGTGCTTTGTAGTTTGGACACAATATTCCAGCTGAGGACTAACCAGAATTTTACAAAGGGTTCAGCATAAAGTTCTTGGTTTTGTACTCTATGCCTTTATTTATAAAGTCCAGGATCCTATATACTTCAACAGCTTTATCAACTTGTCCTGCCACCTTCAAAGATTTGTGCATGTGAATCCCCAGGTCTCTCTTTTCCTGCACCCTTTTAAAATTGTATCATTTAATTTACATGGCCTCTCATTCATCCTTCCAATCATTTCACAATTGCCTGCATTAAATGTCATCTGCCATGTGCCTGCCCATTTCACTAGTTGTCTATGTCCTCATGATGTCGGTTACTATCCTCCCCACCGTTTACTACATTTCCAAGTTTAGTGTCATCTGCAAACTTTGAATTGTTGCCTCCTCAGGGATCTCGACGCCGTAATCGTCACCATCTTCAAGAAAGGCGACAAGTCCGATTGCGGTAATTACAGAGGAGGTTCCCTGCTGTTTGCCACAGGGAAAGTCATTGCAACAATCCTCCTCAATCGCCTTCTCGCTGTTGCTGAAGAGTTGCAATGCAGATTCCGCCCACTAAGGGGCACAATGGACATGATCTTCACCGCATGGCAAATCCAAGAGAAATGCAGGTAACAGCACCAAACCATGTACATGGCCTTCTTTGACCTCACAAAGGCCTTTGATATTGTCAACCGTGAGGGATTATGGAGCGTCCTCCTCAAATTCAGCCGCTCTCAAAAGGTTCCTCACCGTCCTTCACCTGCTCCATGATGACATGCAAGCCGTGATCTTGGCCAATGGATCCATCACAGACCAAGTCACGTTCGGACCGGGGTCAAGCAAGGCTGTCATCGCACCAACACTCTTCTTTATCTTCCTTGCTGCAATGGCTCCAGCTCATCCTGAGTAAGCTGGAGTAGAGCTAATCTACAGAACAAACGGGAATCTCCACCATCTCCAAGGTCGTCCCATCCTCTGTCATTGAATTACAGTACGCAGATGACGCTTGCGTCTGTGCACACTGAAGCCAAACTCCAAGCCATCGTCAAAACCTTCATTGAAGCATACGAGAGCATGGGCCTTACACTAAACATCAGTAAGACAAAGGCCCTCTACCAACCTGCCCCCGCCACACAGCACTGCCCCCCGATCATCAAAATCCACGATGAGGCCTTGGACAACGTGGACCATTTTTCCATACCTCGGGAGCCTACTGTCAACAAGAGCAGACATAGACGTCGAGGTCCAACACCGCCTTCAGTGTGCCAGTGTAGCCTTCGGTCGCCTGAGGAAGAGAGTGTTTGAAGACTAGGACCTCAAATCCGGCACCAAGTTCATGGTCTACAGAGCATTCGTGATACCCGCCGTCCTTTATGGTTCAGAGACATGGACTATGTACAGCAGGCACCTCAAAACACTGGAGAAGTACCACCAATTCTGCCTCCACAAGATTCTACAAATCCATTGGCAGAATAAGAACTCCAACGTCAGTGTTCCTACTAAGGCCAACATTCCCCAGCATCGAAGCATTGACCAGCTCGATCAGCTCCGTTGGACAAGCCACATCGTCTGCATGCCCGACACGAGACTTCCAAAACAAGTGCTCTACACGGAGCTTCCAACACGGCAAGCGAGCCATATGTGGGCAGAGGAAACGCTTCAAGAACGCCCTCAAAGCCTCCTTGAAAAAGTGCAACATCCCCACTGACACCTGGAGGAAAAGCATCAGTGAGGGCGCCGAACACCTCGAGTCTCTTCGCCGGGAGCAAGCAGAGACCAAGCGCAAACAGCGGAAGGAGTGTACGGCAACCCACGCACCCCACCCACCCGTTGCTTCAACCACCGTCTGCCCCACCCGTGACAGAGACGGTCAGTCCCGCATTGGACTCATCAGGCCCGGAGAACTCATTTTTAGTGTGGAAGCAACCATCCTCGACTCCAAGAGACTAAGAGAAGAAGTTGCCTACTATAGCCAAGTCCAGGTCATTAATATAGATCAAAAATATGAGCACAGATCACAATATGACGAAGTGAGTTGTATCCTTTTCGAATAAGTCTGCTGTATTATATATTTTTTACTCTTCAAATATGTAAGATGAAGAATAGTTGAATTATTTTTCCTGAACTAGCTATGATTAAAATGAAAGCATTTTCTGCAATGACCACCAGCTTACAATGGGATGAGACTACCAAGGAGAAAGATTGTTTGGTGCAGATGTGACCTCCCAAATCCAGAGTTTCAAACTCCAGAATGTTCCGAAATCCGGACATCGTGCAGATGTCCTCGGCCCAGGCATTTCCGGATTCAAGATGTCAGAAGTATGTTCCGAAATCCGGAATGGCCTCGGTCCCGAGGTTTCCGGATATGGGAGGTCACATCTGTATCGTAATTGATTTCCTTTTTGTCATTGCTGGAAATATCCTTGGAAAACTGATGGTTATTCATTTTATTCAGCACATTGCTGAAAAGAATCCTACCAGTTAATGTGGGTTCAGAAAGCGAACAGGCAGAACTGTATGATCTTAGCAGCCAGACAACACCAATAAAAATGTAGAGAGCAAAATGTAGACCTCTACTGTGTCTTTGTTGACCTGACAAAGGCATTCGACACCGTCAGTAGAAAAAGTCTCTGAAAAATTCTCTTCAGGTTTAGGTGTCCAACAAACTCCTATTTGCTGATGACTGTGCTTTTGTGGTCCACTCCCAGTATGATATGTAAACAATCATGAACCACCATGCAACTGCTTGCCTGAAATTTGGTATGACTGTCAGCCTTAAAAAGATAGTGGTATTCTTCCAACCAGCCTCAGGCAAGGATTACACTCCATCTATCCATCACTAGTGATTATGTTTCAGGCAGATTCACAGTGGATAGATTCACCTCCCTGGGTAGCACCCTATCTAGAGAAGTCCAAATCGATAAGGAAGCATCCTATCACAGCCAGCTTAGCTTTTGGAAAACTCTGAGCACCTCACCTCAGGGACAAGAAAGGCACCAGCCTGCAGACCATGCTCAAAGGTTACAGCGTTGCCATTCTGAAGATCCCGCTTTATGCCCGTGAAACATGGACAACATATGCACCCACATCCAAGTCATTAATATATATTAAGTAAAGCAATGGTCCTAGAACTGACCCCTGGGAAACATCACTGTATACCTTCCTCCAGTCTAAAACGACTAATGAAGATAAGATGACAAGACAATATTCCCCACACCGAAGTTCTTAAAAAAGTTGACATGCTAAACATAGAAGCTCTGATCATGAAGGAACACCTACGATGATCAGGTCATGTGGTAAGAATGTGTGATGAATGAATCACAAAGAAGATCTTTTATGAAACATTGACAACTGGCAAGTGATCTTGTGGTGGACAGCAAGAGAGATAAAAACACTGCTTAAAAAAGCTCAGAAACAGTGCAAAATAAACACCCATGGGTGGGTACAACTTGCTCAAGATAATAAAGCATGGTGAAAAACCAGCTAGGAGGACTCCTCCTTCTATGAGGCCCACGTCATTGCTGATGCTGAATGTAAATAGTACCCGAGGAAAATGCTCAACTGATACATTCAGGATCCACTCTGCGGATGTTCATTCCTACCTTAAGTGACAGGAATCAGAGAGTAGTGGTGAACGGTTGTTTTTCAGACTGGAGGAAGGTATACAGTAGTGTTCCCCAGGGGTCGGTTCTAGGACCACTGCTTTTCTTAATATATATTAATGACTTGGATGCTGGCATACAGGGCACAGTTTCAAAATTTGCAGATGACACAAAACTTGGAAGTATAGTGAACAGTGAGGAGGACAGTGATAGACTTCAAGAGGATGTAAACAGGCTGGTGGATTAGGCGGACACATAGCAGAAAAGTGTAAAGTGGTACATTTTGATAGAATGAGGAGAGGCAATATAAACTAAAGGGTACCATCCGAAAGGGAGTGCATGAACAGACAGACCTAGGGGTGTGTGTGTGTGTGTGTGTGCACAAATGGTTGACGGTGGCATGGCAAGTTGAGAAAGCAGTTAAAAAAAGCTTATGGGATCCTGGGTTTCATGGAGAGGTACAGAGTACAAAAGTGTGGAAATTATGATGAACCTGTATAAAACACTGGTTCGGCCTCAATTGGAGTATTATGTCCAATTTTGGGCACCACGCTTTAAGAAGGATGTGAAGACCTTAGAGAGGGTGCAGAAAAGATTTACAAGAATGATTCTACAAATGAGGGACTTCAGTTCCGTGGAGACTGGAGAAGCTGTGGTTGTTCTTCTTGGAACAGAGATGATTGAGAGGAGATTTCATAGAGGTATTCAAAATCACGAGGGGTCTCGACTGAATAGAGAGAAACTATTCCCATTGGCGGAAGGGTCAAGAACCAGAGGACACAGATTTAAGGTGATTGGTTGAAGAACCAAAGGTGACATGTGGAAAAACATTTTTACGCAGCAAGTAGTTAGGATCTGGAATGCACTGACTGAGTGTGGTGGAGACAGACTCAATCTTGTTTTCAAAAGGGAGTTGCATATGTACCTGAAAGAAAAAAAATTGCAGGTGACATTCTGGCTCTCCTCTTCGATGTCAAAGGGACAAACAAAAATATTATTAGATAAGAAGATACTGTGTTTGCAAGATAGAGTAATTGGATATTGTGTCGCCATTAGCATTTCCCGAGTATTTCATATGCTGGGTGTTACTTCTCATTAACATAGTATGTCTTTCTTTCTGATTTTGATCAACAGTTCTATAACTTCCAGAAGCTGAACCTGAGAATTCATATGACGGACTTTTGTTCGGTCTAAGCTCAGCCCATGCAGTTCACTCATGTCCAATTACACGTCCAAATCACTGCAGCAAAGCAGGACTCGATTGAGCCCCGTTCACCGATTGGCCCTGAAACTGAAGTGACTGTAATGGCGTACCCTTTAAAATGCAAGTTAGTGATTCCTGCATGCGCTTGAGAATGCACAAAATCCAGAACTTGCGACTGGTCATAATCTACCAAAATTGTCTGGACTCTGGGGAGGTACCAGCGGATTGGAAAGCAGCTAATGTAACGCCTCTGTTTAAAAAAGGGGGCAGACAAAAGGCAGGTAACTATAGGCCGGTTAGTTTAACATCTGTAGTGGGGAAAATGCTTGAAGCTATCATTAAGGAAGAAATAGCGGGACATCTAGATAGGAATAGTGCAATCAAGCAGACGCAACATGGATTCATGAAGGGGAAATCATGTTTAACTAATTTACTGGAGTTCTTTGAGGATATAACGAGCATGGTGGATAGAGGTGTATTTAGATTTCCAAAAGGCATTCGATAAGGTGCCACACAAAAGGTTACCGCAGAAGATAAAGGTGCGCGGAGTCAGAGGAAATGTATTAGCATGGATCGAGAATTGGCTGGCGAACAGAAAGCAGAGAGTTGGGATAAATGGGTCCTTTTCGGGTTGGAAATCGGTGGTTAGTGGTGTGCCACAGGGATCGGTGCTGGGACCACAACTGTTTACAATATACATAGATGACCTGGAAGAGGGGACGGAGTGTAGTGTAACAAAATTTGCAGATGACACAAAGATTAGTGGGAAAGCGGGTTAAGTAGAGGACACAGAGAGGCTGCAAAGAGATTTAGATAGGTTAAGCGAATGGGCTAAGGTTTGGCAGATGGAATACAATGTCGGAAAATGTGAGGTCATCCACCTTGGGGAAAAAAAAAAACAGTAAAAGGGAATATTATTTGAATGGGGAGAAATTACAACATGCTGCTGGGGGTCCTTGTGCATGAATCCCAAAAAGGTGCAGCAGGTAATCAGGAAGGCGAATGGAATGTTGGCCTTCATTGCGAGAGGGATGGAGTACAAAAGCAGGGAGGTCCTGCTGCAACTGTACCGGGTATTGGTGAGGCCGCACCTGGAGTACTGCGTGCAGTTTTGGTCACCTTACTTAAGGAAGGATATACTAGCTTTGGAGGGGGGTACAGAGACGATTCACTAGGCTGATTCCGGAAATGAGAGGGTTATCTTATGATGATAGATTGAGTAGACTGGGTCTTTACTCGTTGGAGTTCAGAAGGATGAGGGGTGATCTTATAGAAACATTTAAAACAATGAAAGGGATAGACAAGATAGAGGCAGAGAGGTTGTTTCCACTGGTCGGGGAGACTAGAACTAGGGGGCACAGCCTCAAAATACAGGGGAGCCAATTTAAAACCGAGTTGAGAAGGAATCTCTTCTCCCAGAGGGTTGTGAATCTGTGGAATTCTCTGCCCAAGGAAGCAGTTGAGGCTAGCTCATTGAATGTATTCAAATCACAGATAGATTTTTAACCAATAAGGAAATTAAGAGTTACGGGGAGCGGGCGGGTAAGTGGAGCTGAGTCCACGGCCAGATCAGCCATGATCTTTTTGAATGGTGGAGCAGGCTCGAGGCTAGGTGGCCTACTCCAGTAGCTAATTCTTATGTTCAACTTATGCATTAACAGGCCATACGCGGGGACCCGAAAAAGCAATCACCGGCGCAGAGTTGAGCTTGGTAAAAGAGGGTTGAGGTCCTGTAGGCAGAGTTTAGGGAGCTAGGGAAGAGATTAAAAAGCAAAATCTCAAAAAGGTAGTAATTTCCACATTACTCCCGGTGACTCGAGCTAGTGAGTACAGAAATAGGAGGATAGAACAGATGAATGTGTGGCTGGAGAGATAGTGCAGGAGGGAGGGCTTTAGATTCCTGAGGCTTTGGGACCGCTTCTGGGGAAGGTAGGACCTGTACAAGCCGGACGGGATGCACCTCAACAGAGCTGGGATCAACATCTCGTGGGGGGAGTTTGCTAGTGCTGTTGGGGAGGGATTAAACTAGCTTGGCAGGGGAATGGGAACCCGAGAATAGATTCAGTAGGGAGGGGAGTAATAGAAACATAGAAAACATAGAAAATAGGAGCAGTAGGCAGCCATTTGGCCCTTCCGAGTCTGCACCGCCATTCAATATCATCACTGATCCTCTATCTCAACACCATATTCCCACTTTTTCCCCATTCCCTTTGATGCCTTTTTTTTTTAGAAATCTATCTATCTCCCTCTTAAATATATTCAGTGACTTGGCCTCCACAGGCATCTGTGGTAGAGAATTCCACAGGTTCACCACCCTCAGTGAAGCAATTTCTCCTCATCTCGGTCCTAAATTTCCTACCCCATATCCTGGGACTGTGATCCCTTGTTCTAGACTTCCCAGCCAGGAGAAACTTCCTCCCTGTGTCCAGTCTATCCAACCCAGTCAGAATTTTATACGTTTCAATGAGATCCCCTCTCATTCTTCTACACTCTACTGAATGCAGGCCTTGTCGACCCAATCTCTCCTCATATGACAGTCCTGCCATCCCAGGAATCAGTCTGGTGAACCTTCGCTGCATTCCCTCTATGGCAAGTATATCCTTTTTTAGGTAAGGAGACCAAAAACTGCACACAATACTCCAGGTGCGCTCTCACCAAGGCCCTGTATAACTGTAGTAAGACATCCTTGCTCCTGTACTCAAATCCTCTTGCAATGAAGGCCAAGATACCATTTGCCTTCCTAACTGCTTGCTGCACCTGCATGTTTGCTTTCAATGACTGGTGTACAAGGACACCCAGGTCCCTCTCTCTGTACATCGACACTTCCCAAGCCATCCATTTAAATAATACTTTGTCCTTATGTTTTTCCTACCAAAGTGGATAACTTCACATTTATCCACGTTATACTGCATCTGCCATGTGTTTGCCCACTCACTCAACCTATCTAAATCACCTTGCAGCGCCTTTGAATCCTCCTCACAACCTCACCTAGTTTTGTGTCGTCAGCAAACTTGGAATTATTACATTTGGTTCCTTCATCCAAATCATTTATATATACTATGAATAGCTGGGGCCCAAGCACCGATCCCTGTGATACCCCTCTAGTCACTGCCCACCACCCCGAAAAAGACCCATTTATTCCTACTCTATTTCTTGTCAAGTTAACCAATTTTCAATCCATGCCAATACATTACCCCCAATCCTATGTGCTTTGATTTTGAACACTAACCTCTTACGTGGGACTTTATCAAAGGCCTTCTGAAAATCCAAATACACTACATCCACTGGTTCTCCCTTACCTATTCTGTCAGTTACATCCTCAAAAAACTCCAGTAGGTTTGTCAAACATGATTTTCCTTTCATAAATCCATGTTGACTTTGTTTAATCCCGTTGATATTATCCAAGTGTGCCGTTATCACATCATTTATAATAGACTCCAGCATTTTCCCTACTACTGATGTCTGTAGTTCCCAGTTTTCTCTCTCCCTCTTTTTTTTAAAAATAGTGGGGTTACATTTGCCACCTTCCAATCTGCAGGAACTGTCCCACAATCTATAAATTTTGGAAGATGACAACCAATGCATCTACTATTTCCATGGCTACCTCTTTTAGTACTCTGGGATGCAGATCATCAGGCCCTGGGGATTTATCTGCCTTCAGTCCCATTAGTTACTCCAGCACTACGTTCTTACTAATTATCATTTCCTTTAATACCTCTTGCTCACTAGCCCCTTGGTTCCCTAGCATTACTGGGATGTTAGTTGTGTCCTCTTCCATGAAAACAGAACCAAAGTATTTATTTAATTGTTCTGCCATTTCCTTGTTCCCCATTACAAATTCTCCTGTTTCTGTCTGTAAAGGACCTACATTTGTCTTCACTAATCCTTTTCATTTTACGTACTTGTAGAAGCCTTTGCAGTCAGTTTTTATGTTCCTTACAAGTTTACTCTCATACTCTATATTAATCAATCTCTTGGTCCTTTTTTTGCTGAATTCTAAACTACTCACAATCCTCAGGCTTGCTACTTTTTCTGGAAACTTTGTATAACTCCTCTTTGGATCTAATACTATCCTTAATTTCTTTTGTTAGTCATGGTTGGGCCACTTTTCCTTTTGTGTTGTTACGCCAGAAAGGAATGTATAACTGTTGCAATTCATGCATCGGTTCCTTAAATATTAGACATTGCCTGTCCACCATCTTGCCTTTTAATGAATCTTCCCAATCAATCATAACCAATTCATTCCTCATACCTTCGTAGTTTCCTTTGTTTAGATTTGGGACCCTAGTTTCAGATTGGACTACTTCACTTTCCATCTTAATAAAGAATTCAAAGCTGGAATTAGAAAACAAAAATGTAGAAAGAGAGTTTGAAAGACAGCAGAAACAAGCAGGAAAAAGGGGTAAAAAAACAAATTTAAAAGCTCTGTCTAAATGCACGCAGCATTCGTAAAAAAATAGATGAGTTGACGGCACAAATGGGTATGATCTGAAAGCCATTACAGAGACGTGGTTGCAAGGTGACCAGGACTGGGAACTAAATATTCAGGAGTATTTGACAATTCGGAAGGACAGACAGAAAGGAAAAGGAGGTGGGGTAGCACTGTTAATCAAGAATGGGATCAGTGTGTTGGTGAGAAACAATATTGGCTCAGAAGACCAAGACGTTGAATCAGTTTCAGTGGAGATAAGGAATAATAAAGGGGAAAAGTCGTTGGTAGGCATAGTCTATAGACCCCCTAACAGTAGCTACACTGTTGCACGGAGTATAAATCAAGAAATAATGGAGGCTTGTAATAAAGGAACGGCAATAATCATGGGAGATTTTAACCTTCATATTGATTGAACAAAGCAAATTGGCCAGGATAGCCTTGCGGAGGAGTTCGTAGAGTGTATCTGGGATAGATTACTTGAACAGTACGTTGCAGAACCAACCAGGGAGCAGGTTATCTTAGATCTAGTACTGTGTAATGAGGCAGGATTAATAAATGATCTCATAGTAAAAGATCCTCTAGGAATGAGTGACCATAATATGGTTGAATTTCAAATTCAGTTGGAGGGTGAGAAAGTTGGTTCTCAAACCAGGACCCTAAGCTTAAATAAAGGAGACTACAAAGATATGAGGGCAGAGTTGGCTAAAGTGGACTGGGAAAATAGACTAAAGAATGGGACGGTTGATGAGCAGTGGCAGACATTTAAGGAGATATTTCATAACTCGCAATTGAAGTATACCCCAATGAGAAGGAAAGACTAGGAAAAGGGATGACCATCGTGGCTAACTAAGGAAATAAGGGAGGGTATCAAATTGAAAACAAAGGCATACAATGTGGCCAAGACTAGTGGGAGGCCAGAGGATTGGGAAATTTTTAAAAGCCAGCAGCGAACGACTAAAAAAATGATTGAGAGGGGGATGATAGATTATGAAAGTAAACTAACACGAAATATAAAAACAGATAGTAAGAATTTCTACAGGTACATAAAAAGGAAAAGAGAGTGGCTAAAGTAAATGTTGGTCCCCTGGAGGATGATGAGACTGGGGAATTAATCATGGAGAACAGGGAAATGGCAGAGACGTTGAACAAATATTTTGTGTCGATCTCCACGGTAGAAGACACTAAAAACATCCCAACAGTGGAAAATCAAGGGGCTATAGGTAGGGAGGAACTTAATACTATCACGATCACTAATGAAGTAGTACTAGGTAAAATAATGGGACTAAAGGCAGACAAGTCAGCTGGACCTGATGCCTTACATAGAAACATAGAAATTTCATCGTGTCCGCGCCGGCCGACAAAGAACCGCACGGCCTTTGATCAGCAGCCCTAAAGGTTACATATAAACCTATAAACAATGACGGAAAGGCAAAGAGCACCCAGCCCAACCAGTCCGCCTCACACAACTGCGACAACTCTTATACTGAAAGCATTTACACTCCACCCCAACCGGAGCCATGTGATCTCCTGGGAGAGGCAAAAACCAGATAAAAACCCAGGCCCATTTAGGGACAAAACAATCTGGGAAAATTCCTCTCCGACCCATCCAGACGATCGAAACTAGTCCAGATCATCATCCTGGCCGTATTCTATTGCCTGCAGTACTTACCATGATATCTGCGCCATCCAACAAAAGGTCATCCAGTCTAATCCCAATTACCAGCTCCAGGTCCGTAACCCTGCAGGTTACAGCACTTCAAGTGCCTATCCAACCATCTCTTAAAAGTGGTGAGGGTTTCTGCATCCACCACTCTTCCAGGCAGCGAGTTCCAGATCCCCACAACCCTCTGCGTAAAGAAGCCCCATCCTCAAATCCCCTCTAAACCTTCCACCAACCACCTTAAAACTATGCCCCCTCATAATAGACCCCTCCACCAATGGCAATGAGAATGTGAATAGAAGAGTTGTGAATGTGTCAATTGAAAAGGATCATGGGAAGATAGCTTTTGTGAATGTGTCAGTTGAATAGGATCATGGGAAGATGGCTAAAAGAAAATGTCAAGCTGAGATATTTGCAATGTCGACACAAAAAGGGGTTACTCAGAGTTGTGGTCAAACACGAGTTACGCGAAAAAGCGAAGTCAGGCATGAGTCAGACGAGGGGCTGCTATAACCAGCCGTAAAATAGGGAAATGCTATGTAAAACGAAACTGTAAACACAGCCCTGGAGCCCGCCCTATTTGGAGAGTTGTTAGCCTGCAATTGGGTATGCTATGGGGGAAGTCGACCAATGATTGTATAAACTGAGTGTCACTCGAATATGTTCTGCTGTAACAATGTATAAATATTGAGCTTTTGTACTGTTACGGAACTTGTCAAGAGAGAGGTGGACAGGCTCAAATCGAGAGTGTTCCCTTTATCTTAACAGGTCCCGGCCGGAGAACCTCTAATAAAGGTCTTATGTTGCTAAGACTAAGAGTGTTCGTGTGTCAGTGAATTCACTGAAACAGATTGAAGAGAAAAGAATCCAGTATCTACAGCAATAGACACTTACTATCCACTATGTCCAGGCCCCTCAATATTTTGTACACCTCAATGTGGTCTCCTCTCAACCTAGAGTCTTACATAGTAACATAGGTGCAGGAGTAGGCCATTTGGCCCTTCTAGCTGCACCGCCATTCAATAAGATCATGGCTGATCATTCTTTCAGTACCCCTTTCCTGCTTTCTCGCCATACCCCTTGATCCCCTTAACCGTAAGAGCCATATCTAACTCCCTCTTAAATATATCCAGTGAACTGGCATCAACAACTCTCTGCAGCAGGGAATTCCACAGGTTAACAACTCAGTGAAGAAGTTTTTCCTCATCTCAGTCCTAAATGGCCTACCTCTTATCCTAAGACTATGTCCCCTGGTTCTGGACTACCCCAACATTGGGAACATTCTTCCCGCATCTAACCTGTCCAGTCCCATCAGAATCTTATATGTTTCTATGAGATGCCCTCTCATCCTTCTAAACTCCAGTGAATAAAGGCCCAGTTGATCCAGTCTCTCCTCATATCTCAGCCCAGCCATCCCTGAAATCAGTCTGGTGAACCTTCGCTGCACTCCCTCACTAGCAAGAACGTCCTTCCTCAGATTAGGAGACCAAAACTGAACACAATATTCCAGGTGAGGCCTCATTAAGGCCCTGCACAACTGCAGTAAGACCTCCCTTCTTCTATATTCAAATCCCCTAGCTATAAAGACCAACATACTATTTGCCTTCTTTACCACCTGCTGTACCTGCGTGCCCACTTTGTGACTGATGAACCATGACACCCAGGTCTCGTTGCACCTCCCCTGCCACCATTCAGATAATATTCTGCCTTCATGTTTTTGCCCCCAAAATGGATAACCTCACATTTATCCACATTATACTGCATCTGCCATGCATTTGCCCACTCACCTAACCTGTCCAAGTCACCCTGCAGCCTCTTAGCGTCCTCCTCACAGCTCACACCGCCACCCAGTTTAGTGTCATCTGCAAACTTACATCCAAGAGTCTTAAGAAAAGTGGCTGCAGAGATAGTGGATGCATTGGTTGTAATCTAGCAAAATTCCCTGGATTCTGGGGCAGTCCCAGCAGATTGGAAAACTGCAAATGTAATGCCCCTATTTAAAAAAGGAGCCAGACAAAAAGCAGGAAACTATAGACCAGTTAGCCTTACATCTGTCGTTGGAAAAATGCTGGAGTCCATTATTAAGGAAGCAGTAGCAGGACATTTGGTAAACCATGATTCAATCAAGCAGAGTCAGCATGGTTTTATGAAAGGGAAATCATGTTTGACAAATTTGCTGGAGTTCTTTGAGGATGTAACGAGCAGGGTGGATAAGGGGGAACCAGTGGATGTTGTGTATTTGGATTTCCAGAAGGCATTCAATAAGGTGCCACATAAGGGCTTACTGCACAAGATAAAAGTTCACGGGGTTCGGGGTAATATATTAGCATGGATAGAGGATTGGCTAACGAACAGAAAACAGAGAGCCGGAATAAATGGGTAATTTTCCAGTTGGCAAACAGTGACTAGTGGGGTGCCACAGGGATCGGTGCTGGGTCCTCAACTATTTACAATCTATATTAATGACTTGGATGAAGGGACAGAGTGTAATGTAGCCAAGTTTTCTGATGATACAATGATGGGTGGGAAAGCAAATTGTGAGGAGGACACAAAAAATCTGCAAAGGGATATAGACAGGCTAAGTGAGTGGGCAAAAATTTGGCAGATGGAGTATAATGTGGGAAAATGTGAGGTTATCCACTTTGGCATAAATAATACCCCCAGGTCACTCTGTTCCTGCACCCCCTTTAGAATTGTACCCTTTAGTTTATATTGCTTCCCCTCGTTCTGCCTACCAAAATGTATTACTTCACCCTTTTCTGTGTTAAATTTCATCTGCCTTGTGTCCGCCCATTCCATCAGGTCTATGCCCTCTTGAAGTCTAGCACGATCCTCCTCACTGTACTTTCAAGTTTTGTCTCATCAGCAAATTTTGAAATTGTGCCCTGCACACACAAGTCCAAGTCATTAATATACAACAGGAAAAGTAGTGGTCCTAGTACAGACGCTTGGGGAACACCTTCCTCTCGTCCAAAAATAACTATTTCCCCCTGCCCCCCCATTCTGAACCCCAGTGCACCACTGCCCCCCCCCCCAAACCAACCTTGGACCACCTACCATCAAGGGCGCTACCCAGCGCCGAGCCTGCGGTCAACACCTCGCTGTAGGCAATTAGGCCCATATAGCAGTGCCTGGTCTCCAGTCATCCTGGACCCCCATGCCGCTGGACCAAGACCTCACTCAGCTAAGCCCGTGTGGTAGCCGGCATGCAACGATCACCCCACGTTAAAAGAAACCACGCACAGGCATCTTCCACTCCTCTAACATGAAGTTCGGGACCAGGAATGTCAGGACAACCCCAACAGCACGGAACATCACACTGCCATAATTGCCCGGGAAATTAGACGCTTTGATATCGACATCACAGCCCTAAGCGAGACCCGGCGGGCAGGAGAAGGCCAGCTCAAGGAACAAGGTGGAGGTTATACCTTCTTCTGGAAAGGGAAACCAGAGGCAGAACGCCGCCTCCACGGAGTTGGCTTCGCCATCAAAAAGGAGCTGGTCGATCGCCTCAAAGACTCCCCCTGCGGGGCTAACGAACGCCTCATGATACTTTGACTCACCCTATTCCGGAACCAGTGCGCCACAGTCATCAGTGCTTACGCCCCAACACTCGATGCAACAGATGAGGCCAAAGAGGGTTTTTACGCCAACCTCGAAAAATCCCTGACCTGCGTCCCCACGGTCGGCAAACTGATCCTCCTTGGCGACTTCAATGCAAGGGTCGACAGGGACACAGACCTCTGGGGAGGCGTGATTGGCAGAGAGGGGGTAGGGAAAGCCAACTCCAGCAGTACCCTACTCCTGACAAAATGTCTAGAGCATGAACTTGTCATCACCAACACTTTGTTCCGCCAGAGAGACAAATACAAGGCATCGTGGCAACACCCTCGCTCCAAGCACTGGCACCTGCTCGACTATGTCATCGTCCGAGCTAGAGATCACAAGGATGTGCGCAGCACTCAAACCATGACAGGAGCTGACAACTGCTGGATGGACCATCGCCTAATCAGATCCATCATTGACATCAACATAGCCCCAAAGTGGAGGGGGCAGCAGAAACAGTGTCGCAAAAAAGTCAATGCCGGGGCACTTAAGGACCCAGCTCAGAGAGCTCTTTACAGTCAGCGCCTCACAGCTAACTAGGCGTGCCTTGATGACCAAGACGCAGAATGCCCACAGCGCTTGGTCTGCCCTCCAGGCCTCCATAACCAGTGTCTGCAAGGAGACGCTCGGTCACTCAACCAGGAAACACCAGGACTGGTTTGATGAGAATGATCAGGAGATTCAAAAACTAATAATCTGCAAACGCAGGGCATTTCTGAGCCTTAAAAAGCAACCCAACTCGGGAGCAGCAAAGCAGCATTACAGACGGCTAAAGGATAAGGTCCAACAAAAAAACTGGGACCCAAGGAGCAGGTGGTGGATGGAGAAAGCACAGGAGATACAGCAGCTGGCTGACAGCCATGATCTGTAAGGATTCTTCACCGCAGTCAAGGTCACATACGGACCAAACTCTCAAGGCCCCACCCCACTCCTGGCCAAGAACAGGGAAACATTCATCAAGGACACCGAGGCAGTCACGGCCCGCTGGAAGGAACACTTTGAAGATCTCCTCAACCGAGACTCTGCCTTTGACTCGAGTGTTCTCGACTCCATTCCGCAGCATGCTACCCGCCACCACCTCAGTGAGACCCCAACACTGCACGAGGTAGAAAAGGCCATAAGACAGCTAAAAAACAACAAGGCTACGGGAGCGGATGGAATCCCTACTGAGGCATTGAAGTATGGCGGAGAGGCACTACTGGCGCGAATACAGAACCTCATCTCTCTCATCTGGAGGGAGGAGAACATGCCGGGAGATCTTAGAGATGCAGTGATCGTGACCATCTTTAAAAAAGGGGACAAGTCCGACTGCGGCAACTACAGAGGAATCTCCCTGCTATCAACCACTGGGAAAGTCGTCGCTAGAGTCCTCCTCAATCGTTTTCTCCCCATGGCCGAGGAGCTCCTCCCAGAGTCGCAGTGCGGATTTTGTCCCCTCCGGGGCACAACGGACATCATTTTTGCAGCGCAACAGCTGCAGGAAAAATGTAGGGAACAGCGCCAGCCCTTGTACATGGTCTTCTTTGACCTTACAAAGGCCTTTGACACTGTCAACCGCGAGGGTCTATGGAGTGTCCTCCTCCGTTTCGGATGCCCCCAAAAGTATGTTACCATACTCCGCCTGCTCCACGACGACCATGCAAACCGTAATCCTTACTAACGGATCCATCACAGACCCAATTCATGTCCAGACCGGGGTCAAGCAGGGCTGCGTAATCGCCCCAAACCTCTTCTCAATCTTCCTCGCTGCCATGTTCCACCTCACAGTTGATAAGCTCCCCGCTGGAGTGGAGCTAAACTACAGAACCAGTGGGAAGCTGTTCAACCTTCGCCAACTTCAGGCCAGGTCCAAGACCACTCCAACCTCTGTCGCCGAGCTACAGTACGCAGATGACTCCTGCGTCAGTGCACACACACAGGCTGAACTCCAGGACATAGTCGACGTATTTACCGAGGCGTATGAAAGCATATGCCTTACGCTAAACATTAGTAAGACAAAGGTCCTACACCAGCCTGTCCTCGCCGCTCAGCATTGCCCCCCAGTCATCAAGATCCACAGCGTGGCCCTGGACAACGTGGACCACTTTCCCTATCTCGGGAGCCTCCTATCAACAAGAGCAGGCATTGATAATGAGATCCAACACTGCCTCCAGTGCACCCTTTGGCCGCCTGAGGAAAAGAGCGTTTGAAGATCAGTCCCTCAAAACTGTCACCAAGCTCATGGTCTACAGGGCCGTAGTAATACCCGCCCTCCTGTGTGGCTCAGAGACGTGGACCATGTACAGTAGACACCTCAAGTCACTGGAGAAATACCACCAGCGATGTCTCCGCAAGATCCTGCAAATCCCCTGGGAGGACAGACGCACAAACATTAGCGTCCTTGTCCAGGCCAACATCCCCAGCATTGAAGCACTGACCACACTTGATCAGCTCCACTGGGCAGGCCACATAGTTCGCATGCCAGTCACAAGACTCCAAAGCAAGCGCTCTACTCAGAACTCGCCCACAGCAAACGAGCCAAAGGTGGGCAGAGGAAACTTTACAAGGACACCCTCAAAGCCTCCCCAATAAAGTGCAACATCCCCACTGACACCTGGGAGTCCTTGGTCATAGACCGCCTTAAGTGGAGGAAGTCCATTCGGGAGGGTGCTGAGCTCCTCGAGTATCGTCGCCGAGAGCATGCAGAAATCAAGCGCAGGTAGCGGAAGGAGAGTGCAGCAAACCAGGCTCCCTGCCCACCCTTTTCCTCAACGACTATCTGTCCCACCCGAGACAAAAACTGTGGTTCTCGTATTGGACTGTACAGCCACCTAAGAACTCATGTTAAGAGTGGAAGCAAGACTTCCTCAATCCCGAGGACTGCCTATTATGATGATTTCCTGTCACTTAGGCAATTTATAATCCATGCTGCCACTGTCCCTTTTATTCAATGTCCTTCAACTTTGCTGGCAAGCCTATAATGTGGCATTTTATCAAACGCCTTTTGGAAGTCCATGAACAACACATCAACCGCATTGGCCTCATCAAAAAACTCAATCAAGTTAGTTAAACACGATTTTCCTTTAACAAATCCATGCTGGCTTTCCTTAATTCTGCCACAGTTGTTCAAGTGACTGTTCATTTTGTCCCGGATTATAGTTTCTAAAAGCTTCCCCACTACCGAAGTTAAACTGACTCACCTGTAGTTGCTGAGTTTAACCTTACACCCTTTTTTGAACAAGTGTGTAACATTTGCAATTCTCCAGTTCTCTGGCACCACCCCCCTATCCAAGGAAGGTTGGAAGATTATGGCCAGTATCTCTACAAATTCCATCTTTATTTCTCTCAGCATCAGACGATGCATCCCATCCGGTCCTTGTAAAGACGGGTGCAAAGTACTCATTTACTACCTCAGCCTCCATACGTTTGTCTCCTTTTTGGTCGCTAAATCGGGGTCTCCCCTCCTCGTACTACCCGTTTACAATTTATATGCGTATAGAAGACTTTTGAATTCCCCTTCAGTCTATTCTCATACTCCTTCTTTGCCCCTGTTATTACCTTTTACTTTCAGCCTGGTTCTCACTTGTATTCCCAACCTGACATCTGTCATACACCCCCTTTTTCTGTTTCATCTTACTCTCTATTTCTTTCGTCATCCAGGAGGCACTGGCTTTGGTTGCCCTACCTTTCCTCCTCGTGGGAATGTACCTCGACTATACCCGAACCATCTCCTCTTTAAAGGCAACCCACTGTTTGATTACAGTTTTGCCTGCAATCTTTGATTCCAATTTACTGGGGCCAGATCTGTTCTCAACCCACTGAAATAAGCCCTCCTCCAATTAAGTATTTTTACTCTAGATTGTTCCTTATCCTTTTCCATAGCTAATCTTAACCTTATGACACTATGATCACTGTTCCCTAAATGTTCCCCTACTGACACTTGTTCTCCTTGATCCACCAATGCTCCCCTTCCTCGTTGGGCCGGAAACATACTGATCAAGAAAGTTCTCCTGAACACACTTCAGAAATTCTTTCCCATCTCTGCCCTTTACACTATTACTACCCCAGTCTATATTAGGATAGTTGAAGTCCCCCCATTATCACTACTCTCTAGTTCTTCTGTAATTTCCCTGCAAATTTGCTCCTCTATATTCTTACACTAGTTGATGGCCTATAGAATACACCAAGTAATGTAATAGCACCGCTATTGTTTCTTAACTCTAACCAATTAGATTCTGTCCTTGACCTCTCCAGGACATCCTCTCTCTCCAGTAGTGTAATATTCTCCTTAATCAATACAGCCACTCCACCTCCTTTTTTTCCTTCCCTATTTTTTCTGAACATCTTTTATCCAGGAATATCTGGTACCCAAAACTGCCCTTTTTTGAGCCAAGTCTCAGTTATTGCCACATAATCATATTCCTGTGTGGCTATTTGCACCTGCAGCTCACCAACCTTATTTACCAAGCTTCATGCATTTACACACATGCACTGTAAATCTTATAAGTTCTTGTATTCTCTCTTAGTCTACTCAATCTGTTGTGCACCTAGTTTCTCCTTTCTAATGCCACATCCTGGTACCCATCACCCTGCTAAATGATGGGCATTAAACCTTCCCCAACAACATGAGCAAGCCCCTCCGCAAGGATATTGGTCCTGGCTCTGTTGAGGGGCAACCTGTCCACCTGTACAGGTCCCACCTCTCCCAGAACAGTTCCCAATGTCCCAGGAATCTAAAGCCCTCCTTCCTGCACCATGGGCTAGATTTTCGTTTTTCAGCAAAAACGGTAGTTTTACACCAAAATTACCATTTTCACTGTGCTACCGTTGAGGCTGAACTTTTGTTAAAGGGGGCATTCACGGTGCAAACTGTGAGTTTCGGCAACTTTCGGGGCCGGGAGTGCTGCAAGGCGTGCCTTGGGAGGGGGAAAAAAATTTAAAATAAAATTCCAAAACACATTCACAAACCCTTAGCTACTAAATCACTGAAAAATAATTTAAATATAACTTTAACTTACCTTTTTTTTGCAGGTTTTCATACTTACTGCTGCTGGCAGGGCTGCCAGGTTTGAGCCGTCGGTATTCTGGGTGTGTGTCGGGAGAGAGTGCCGAATGTATGGCACAAACGCAATCTGCGTCATTGTACATCAGCACACCTCTCCCCAATGGTACTTGGAAGCGTCGCCGCAAAGAGGTACCAGAGGATCCTGCCGACTGGGTTTGCGCCGCGAAGGGTCAAATCGCGGCGAAAGCCCGGTTACAAACCTGGCAAAAATCGGGCCCCATATCTCCAGCCATGCATTCATCTGCTCCATCTTCCTATTTCCATACTCACTAGCTTGGGAGAAATCCGGAGATTACTACCTTTGAGATCCAGCTTATTAATCGCTTTCCTAGCTCCCTAAAATCTGCTTGCAGGACCTCATCCCTCTTTCTACCAATGCAGTTGATATGGACCACGACCGCTGGCTGTTCACCCTCCTCCCTCTTACAATATTCTGCAGCCGCTCAGTGACATCCTTGACCCTGGCACCAGGAAGCTTCCTGGGTTAGGGTTAGGGTTAGGGTTAGGGTTCCTGGAATCAGGTCTGCGGCCGCAGAAACGCCCGTCTATTCCGCTAATACTATTGGTTTCCCAATCACCCCCCCCCCAACCCCATACAGCTGAGCCACCTGTGGTGCCATGGACTTGGCTCTGGCTGTACTCCCCAAGGAACCATCTTTAGAACTAGTATTTAGAACCGAATACCTGTCAAAGAGCGAGAGTTAGAGGCCTACCTTTATCTCCGGCCGCTCCTTTTGCACTAAAAACTTGAATTATCCAATAATTTGAACTAATATAAAAAGTCAGAATTTAATGAAAAAACATGACTTATCTAATTTAAACTAAGTGGCTTAAAATTAAGAATAGACTAGCACTTTTTAGCCTAAACTACATAGCCTGTGAGCATGGTCCTTCCCACTGAATGAGAGCGATCAGTAATATACGCTGGTATTACATACTGTTTCTACTGCATAGCCCAATAGCACAAGGGTTTATTGCTTGTCCTTCATACACAAGGTCAAGTTTCAGTTCATAGGAATTACACTCTTGACTATGGAGACAAACTTTTGCTGTGCTGGGTAGAGGGTTGAACTCTTTTTAAAATCGAGCAAAGATAGATAGAAAGAAAAGACAGACTTGGATTTATATGGCGCCTATCATGACCGCCGGACGTCTCAAAGCACTTTACAGCCAATGAAGTACTTTTTGGAGTGCAGTCACTGTTGCAATGTAAGAAACATTATGATACAGTATATCATATCATAATGATCACAAAATCAGGGCTGAGTAAGAAATAACTTCAATTTTGATGGTTTAAAAAAAAGTGCACTTCTGAAAATTGCTAGTTTAGAAAAAAATCTAAGTTCACAAATACAAATTATTTAATTTAACAATAGCTTTGACAACAGTTAAGAGATTCCAACATACATAGCTTGTAAGTCTTTTCTACAGCATGTTCTGACATGTCGTTTAATGTACATTGGACTGTGGAGCAGGAGATGCAGCATTAAAATAACTTGGGACCTCGGTCATAAATGAGCCATTTAGTTAAATTAACTCTGGAGGGAAAAAACTACTTTATGCAGATTTAAACAAGATGTGGGATCCAAGTCTTCAGACCTAAAACTTGAACCCGAATTGTTAAAATATAGCTGTTACTAGTTTTGTTAGAAGTAACTGATAATAATTGCAAATACCTTCATAGAACAGCACAGGAGGCCATTCAGCCATTTGTGTCTGCTCATACCCCTGCAATTTTTTCTCCAAGTATTTATCCAATTTCTTTTTGCAGGCTACTATTTGACTACGAATCCACCACACTATCAGGCAATGCATTCCAAATCCTAATCACTCGTTGCGTATAGAAGCTTTTTCTAATGTCGTCTCTGGTTCTTTTGCCAGTCACCTCTCGTTATTCACCTTTCAGCCACTGGAAACAGTTTCTCTTTATTTACTCTAAAATTATGAAGGGTTTAAATAAACACCTCTAACAATTCTCCTCTTTGCCTTCTCTGCTCCAAGGAGAACACCAGCTTCTCAAGTCTATCCACATAACTGTATTCTCTCATCCCTGGAACCATTCAAGTAAATCTGTTCTGTACCCTCTCCAAAGCCTTCACATTCTTCCTAATGCGTGGTGCCAAGAATTGGGCATAGTACTCCAGCTGGGGCTGAATTAGTGTTTTATACAGATTTAGCATAACTTCCCGGACCCGAGCCACTCATTTATTTTTCCACTTTGTCTTTCGGCCCCGCCACAAACTCCGTTCTCTAGCATCTGTTTGAGGCTGAACCACACTTTTCACAACCTTGGTGTCATTTTTGACTCTGAAATTAGCTTCCGACTACATATCTGCAGCATAATGAAGGCTGCCTATTTCCACCTCCGTAACATCAACCGTCACCGTCCTTGCCTCAGCTCACGCACTGCTGAAACCCTCATCCATGCCTTTGTTACCTCTAAACTTGACTATTCCAATGCACTCCTGGCTGGCCTCCCACATTCTACCCTACATAAACTTGAGGTCATCCAAACCTCAGCTGCCCGTGTCCTAACTCGCACCAAGTCTCGCTGACCCTACATTGGCTCCCAGTTAAGCAACGCTTCGATTTCAAAATTCTCATCCCAGTTTTCAAATCCCTCCATAGCCTTGCCCCTCCTTATCTCTGTAATCACTTCCAGCCATACCCGACATATCCTTCCCCCACCCGATATATCTGCACTCCTCTAATTCTGCCCTCTTGAGCATCCATTATAATCGCTCAACCATTGGTAGCCGTGCCTTCTGTTGCCGAGGCCCGAAGCTCTGGAATTCCCCCCCTAAACCTCTCTGGCTCTCTTTCCTCCTTCAAGACACTCCTTAAAACCTAACTCTTTGACCAAGCTCCTAATCTAATTTCCCCTTATGTGACTCGGTGTCAAAGTTTTGTCTTATAATACTCCTGTGAAGTGCCTTAGGAATTTTAACTGCATTAAAGGCGCTATATAAATACAAGTTGTTGCTGTACTCAAAGTCTCTACTTTTAATGCGCAGGATCCCATATGCTTTATTAACTGCTTTGGAAACCCGTCCTGCCACCTTCAAAGATTTGTGCACAAGCATCCCCCAGGTCTCTCTGTTCTTGCACCCCCTTTAAAATTTCATGTGCATGGTCTCATTCTTCTGACCAAATGGCATCACCTCACACTTGTGTTGAATTTCATCTGCCATGTGTCCACCCATTCTGCCAGCCTATGTCTTCCTGAAGTCTATTACTATCTTCCTCACTGCTGAGTACACTTCAAAGTTCGTATCATCTGCAAATTTTGAAATTATGCCCTGCACCGCCCCCAATTCCAAGTCATTAATGGATATCAAAAACAGCAGTGGTACTAGTACTGAACCTTGGAGAATGGCCCTGTATACCTCCCTTTGTCTGAAAAATAGCCTTTCACCATAGCACTATTTTCTACCCCTTAACCAATTTTGTATCCATGCTGCTACTGCCCCTTTTATCTCATGGGCTTCAATTTTGCTAACAAACCGAGTATGTGGTATTTTATCAAACGGCTTTTGAAAGTCCATATACACAACATCAACTGCACTGCCTGCATCCATGCTCACCAGAAGACTCAAGTCAAACATGATTTGCCCTCAACAAATCCATGCTGGCTCTCCCTTATTAATCCATGCTTGTCCAGGTGGCTGCTAATCTTCTCCCGGATTATTGTTTCTAAAAGCTTCTTCACCACAGATGTTAAAATTGACTAGCCTGTAACTGCCAGGCTTATCCTTCTCCCTCTTTTGAACAAGGGTGTAACATTTGGAATCCTCCAATCCCTTGGCTCCCATCCCTGTATCTAAGGAGGATGGAAGATTGTGGCCAGCATCTCTGCAACTTCTACTCTTACTTCCCTCGGGATGTTTCCATCCGTAATGGGTGACTTATCCACTTTAATTACCGCCAGCCTGTCTAGTACCTCCGTTTTATCTTTTTTATCTCATTCATTATCCCGACAACCTCCTCGTTTACCATAGCTTTGGCAAAGTCCTTTTCCTTGGTAAACATTAATGCAAAGTAATCATTTAGTACCTCAACCATACCTTCTGCCTCCACCAATAGTTCTGCATTTTGGTCCCTAATCAGCCCCCCGCTCCTCTGATAACTATTTCGCTGTCAATATCGAAGACCACCTCTGGATTCCCTTTCTGAAGTTATAGTGCATAGTTGCATTTGAATTAATCTAGCAGCACACAGTTCAACATGGAACAATCCATTTTTGGCTTCTACACTCAGCTTCAAGTGGACATGAACCCTAAGCACAAACGTGCCCTCAGATTTGGCAGTGTTAACCATATTATTCAGACTGGATGAGAAACAGAGAAGTCCACTACAATAGTAAAAGACGACTAAAATTATTTCTGCATACTGTCAGTCCATTACAATTATCCTTTCATTATCATTCTTACACCAACACAAAACCAAAGACAATGTGACTGCATTTAAAAAAAATCTTAAATGCAAAACATTCAGGAAGGATGGAATAAAAGGAAAAGGAGATGGGGTAGCATTGCTGGTTAAAGAGGAGATTAATGCAATAGTTAGGAAGGACATTAGCTTGGATGATGTGGAATCTATATAGGGAGAGCTGCAGAACACCAAAGGGCAAAAAACATTAGTGGGAGTTGTGTACAGACCTCCAAACAGTAGTAGTGATGTTGGGGAGGGCATCAAACAGGAAATTAGGGGTGCATGCAATAAAGGTGCAGCAGTTATAATGAGTGACTTTAATATGCACATAGATTGGGCTAACCAAACTGGAAGCAATACGGTAGAGGAGGATTTCCTAGAGTGCATAAGGGATGGTTTTCTAGACCAATATATCGAGGAACCAACTAGGGGGGAGGCCATCTTAGACTGGGTGTTGTGTAATGAGAGAGGACTAATTAGCAATCTCATTGTGCGAGGCCCCTTAGGGAAGCGTGACCATAATATGGTGGAATTCTGCATTAGGATGGAGAATGAAACAGTTAATTCAGAAACCATGGTCCAGAACTTAAAGAAGGGTAACTTTGAAGGTATGAGGCGTGAATTGGCTAGGATTGATTGGCGAATGATACTTAAGGGGGTGACTGTGGATGGGCAATGGCAGACATTTAGAGACCGCATGGATGAATTACAACAATTGTACATTCCTGTCTGGCGTAAAAATAAAAAAGGGAAGGTGGCTCAACCGTGGCTATCAAGGGAAATCAGGGATAGTATTAAAGCCAAGGAAGTGGCAAACAAATTGGCCAGAAACAGCAGCAAACCCAGGGACTGGGAGAAATTTAGAACTCAGCAGAGGAGAACAAAGGGTTTGATTAGGGCAGGGAAAATATAGAGTACGAGAAGAAGCTTGCAGGGAACATTAAGACGGATTGCAAAAGTTTCTATAGATATGTAAAGAGAAAAAGGTTAATAAAGACAAACGTAGGTCCCCTGCAGTCAGAATCAGGGGAAGTCATAACGGGGAACAAAGAAATGGCAGACCAATTGAACAAGTACTTTGGTTCGATATTCACTAAGGAGGACACAAACAACCTTCCGGATATAAAAGGGGTCAGAGGGTCTAGTGAGGAGGAGGAACTGAGGGAAATCCTTATTAGTCGGGAAATTGTATTGGGGAAATTGATGGGATTGAAGGCCGATAAATCCCCAGGGCCTGATGGACTGCATCCCAGAATACTTAAGGAGGTGGCCTTGGAAATAGCGGATGCATTGACAGTCATTTTCCAACATTCCATTGACTCTGGATCAGTTCCTATCGAGTGGAGGGTAGCCAATGTAACCCCACTTTTTAAAAAAGGAGGGAGAGAGAAAACAGGGAATTATAGACCGGTCAGCCTGACCTCAGTAGTGGGTAAAATGATTGAATCAATTATTAAGGATGTCATAGCAGCGCATTTGGAAAGAGGTGACATGATAGGTTCAAGTCAGCATGGATTTGTGAAAGGGAAATCATGCTTGACAAATCTTCTGGAATTTTTTGAGGATGTTTCCAGTAGAGTGGACAAGGGAGAACCAGTTGATGTGGTATATTTGGACTTTCAGAAGGCTTTCGACAAGGTCCCACACAAGAGATTAATGTGCAAAGTTAAAGCACATGGGATTGGGGGTAGTGTGCTGACGTGGATTGAGAACTGGTTGTCAGACAGGAAGCAAAGAGTAGGAGTAAATGGGTACTTTTCAGAATGGCAGGCAGTGACTAGTGGGGTACCGCAAGATTCTGTGCTGGGGCCCCAGCTGTTTAGACTTAATGATTTAGACGAGGGGATTAAATGTAGTATCTCCAAATTTGCAGATGACACTAAGTTGGGTGGCAGTGTGAGCTGCGAGGAGGATGCTATGAGGCTGCAGAGTGACTTGGATAGGTTAGGTGAGTGGGCAAATGCATGGCAGGATGAAGTATAATGTGGATAAATGTGAGGTTATCCACTTTGGTGGTAAAAACAGAGAGACAGACTATTATCTGAATGGTGACAGATTAGGAAAAGGGGAGGTGCAACGAGACTTGGGTGTCATGGTACGTCAGTCATTGAAGGTTGGCATGCAGGTACAGCAGGCGGTTAAGAAAGCAAATGGCATGTTGGCCTTCATAGCGAGGGGATTTGAGTACAGGAGCAGGGAGGTGTTGCTACAGTTGAACAGGGCCTTGGTGAGGCCACACCTGGAGTATTGTGTACAGTTTTGGTCTCCTAACTTGAGGAAGGACATTCTTGCTATTGAGTGAGTGCAGCGAAGGTTCACCAGACTGATTCCTGGGATGGCAGGACTGACCTATCAAGAAAGACTGGATCAACTGGGCTTGTATTCACTGGAGTTCAGAAGAATGAGAGGGGACCGCATAGAAACGTTTAAAATTCTGATGGGTTTAGACAGGTTAGATGCAGGAAGAATGTTCCCAATGTTGGGGAAGTCCAGAACCAGGGGTCACAGTCTAAGGATAAGGGGTAAGCCATTTAGGACCGAGATGAGGAGAAACTTCTTCACCCAGAGAGTGGTGAACCTGTGGAATTCTCTACCACAGAAAGTAGTTGAGGCCAATTCACTAAATATATTCAAAAAGGAGTTAGATGAAGTCTTTACTACTAGGGGGATCAAGGGGTATGGTGAGAAAGCAGGAATGGGGTACTGAAGTTGCATGTTCAGCCATGAACTCATTGAATGGCGGTGCGGGCTTGAAGGGCTGAATGGCCTACTCCTGCACCTATTTTCTATGTTTCTATGTAAAACAAAGCATCAAATTGGTACTGCATGAATAATGACAATGAATAAAAGTATATTCTGTAGAATATTAATGATGATACCACCCATAGCTACAAATCACAAGCTGGTTACAGAAGAAAGCCAAACAACCTGTTTGGTGCTTCCATCCCAAAATACCCTCAAATACCACCACTGCATCATTCAATAAGTACTTCGATGAATCCAAAGTTTTCATATCCAGTACTCTATCCAGAAGTCCATTCCACATATTGACCATTCAGAAGGGCTTCCTGATAAAAGGAAAATTTAGCTCTTCTATTAGTTTAAGCATGCATTGGATAGACACGTTGAGTGTCAAGTCTAGAAAGACTCACGTATCTTTCAACTTTATCATTAGCAGTTTCACCACCTTCACGGACTACCTAGGTTGTCCACTTTTCCTTCCTATATTCAGTACTGGGTACTTGCTCATATTAAATCACATCTGCCATTGGTACACTCATTTACATATCTTGCCCAATTTATTTTGCCAATGGCCGTTTGTGTCTGTATTTACAGTTCTGATACAAAATACCGAGCAGAGGATTTTCAAGGTACTAGCTAAAAGATATCCACTCCTTTTAGAACTTTCAAAATATTGTTAAGCCTACCTAGTTGATGATGCTGAGCATATACAGCAAAAGATAGCTGGCAAATGAATACAAAACAAAAACAGAATGATGTCAAACATTCAACAATCTCAATGGCATAACTGTTTATTTGTATATAAAATCGAACACTTATGGGGTAGAACTTCCCCAAAGCTTGCCAGTGCCCGATTGCCGTTCAAAAACTAAGATTGGGAAGATTATTGCCAGCGAAAACGTCCCGAAAAGAAGTTAAATTCCGCCCAACGTAAAATATGGGCCTTGCACCCCCAATCTGGGTGAAAAAGTGCAATTTCGGCAAGATTGGGCGTGCCTAAAGAAAATGGGCGATCTATAAAAATTTACCCCGAGGCTGAGAGTTGGAAAAAGAATAAAAATAATTTTTTGAAAAATGTGTCAAAAAAACATTCCCAACACACTTAAATTAAATCACGTCAACAGATTTTGAAAATAAATAGTAAAAAAACAGTTTTTTCTTGCAGACCTACTTACCTATCGCCTAGCTCTGCTGATCCTCGTGGGCGTTTAAAATTTTTTTTATATACTAACCTCATCATCATCATAGGCAGTCCCTTGGAATCGAGGAAGATTTGCTTCCACTGTTAAAATGAGTCCTTAGGTGGCTGAACAGTCCAATACGAGAGCCACAGTCCCTGTCACAGGTGGGACAGTTAGTCGTTGAGGGAAGGGGTGGGTGGGACAGCTTTGAGGCACGCTCTTTCCCGCTGCCTGCGCTTGATTTCTGCATGCTCTCGGCGATGAGACTCAAGGTGCTCAGCGCCCTTCCGGATGCACTGCTTCCACTTAAGGTGGTCTTTGGCCAGGGACTCCCAGGTGTCAGTGGGGATATTGCACTTTATCAGGGAGGCTTTGAGGATGTCCTTGTAACGTTTCCTCTGCCCACCTTTGGCTCGTTTGCCATGAAGGAGTTCAGAGTCGATCGCTTGCTTTGGGAGTCACATGTCTGACATGCAGACAATGTGGCCTGCCCAGAACCTACAGGTCCCCGGTCAGCCCAAGATCACGCCAGGGCAATCTGTGGACGTTGCATGCCGGCAGTCCAATGAGGTGTGCCTCAGCTGGGGAACTTTGCGCCGACCCGGTTCTCGCCCAAAACAGCCAATACCGCCGAGAAACCAGGTGGTGAAACAGTGCAAATTCTAGCCTGTAGACATTGTTATTTAAGGTGACTGGCTTTTGCTTATATCCACCATTTTGAAAACTTAAGCAGGGTGCTGCAGCTTAGTCAAAGAGCTTACAATACCAAAGCCAAGTTACTTTAAGTCTTTCCTGAGCTGCCTTATCTTTGGGCTGGATAAGCCAATGATGTTGTGGGCAGAGGAAACGTTACAAGGACACCCTCAAAGCCTCCCTGATAAACTGCAACATCCCCACTGACACCTGGGAGTCCCTGGCCAAAGACCGCCCTAAGTGGAGGAAGTGCATCAGGGAGGACGCTGAGCACCTCGAGTCTCATCGCCGAGAGCGCGCAGAAATCAAACGCAGGCAGCAGACAGAGCGTGTGGCAAGCCTGTCCCACCCTCCCTTACCCTCAACGACTATCTGTCCCACCTGTGACAGGGACTATGGCTCTTGTATTGGACTGTTCAGCCACCTAAGGACTCTTTTTAAGAGTGGAAGCAAGTCTTCCTCGATTCCGAGGGACTGCCTATGATGATGATGAAGCAGATGTTGTTAACCTTAAGGCCATATACAAAAGTTGTAATTCAATTTTATTCTCTGTTAAATTGCCAGTGTTTTTACGTGTTTTAATATTTGAGAACTATATAAAGTATGTGAGCATTTGAAGTATAGTGGCCAGTTTTGGACCCCACACAAGATACTAAACTGCTGGAGAAGATGGAGAGGAGGGTGACCAGAAAGATACCAAAGAGCTCAATAATAAGTGCAAGCTACAAGAGCTAGGGATATTTACTTTAGAGAAACATGAGGCTTAAAGTAGATATGAATGAGGTTTTCAAAGTAAAAAGGACTGGATAGTCTGGTTAGAAAGGTTATTTGAAATGGATATGCATAGTAGTATTAGAAATCATGCCTACAAAATCCATAGGCAATGGGCAAGATTAGATACCAGGAAGGGTTTCTTTTTGAAGAGAGTGTCATTGTCCTCCAGAACAAACTTCCAAGTCATGTGGTAAATAAAGAACCACTGCAGACTTTTAGGGCCCAAGTTTCCACATGATTTGCGCTTGATTTTTTAGGAGCAACTGGTGGAGAACGGACTATCTTAGAAAATCGCAATTCTCCACATTTTTTTTTCTGCAGTTCTAGTCAGGTAGAACAGTTCTACTTTGGAACAGAATTTTTTTCTTCAAAAGGGGGCGTGTCCGGCCACTGACGCCTGATTTCAAAGTTTCCACAGTGAAAACGTACTCCAAACTAACTTAGAATGGAGCAAGTGAAGATTTTTGTAGAACTGAAAAAACCTGTTCTGCACATTAAAAAATCAGGCGCAGGTTACAAATTAGGTGTCCAGAACGAGGTGGGGGGGAGGAGGGAAGTCATTAAATTCTACAATAAATCCTTATTTATACTTCTACAAATATTATTCAAATAAATCCAACCTGAATAAACATTTATAAGCAAAGAAAAGATTAAATAAACCATCTTCCTATCTGTGTGAAAGTGCTTCAGGCACGGAGAATGCTGCAGTCAACCTGAGGCGCCCGTTCTTCCCGCGGAAGGGGGGGGGGGGGGGGGGAGGCACCCGTTCTTTCCCACCGGGGGGGGGGGGGGGGGGAGGAGGGAGACAGTGAGAAGGCTGCAAGTGCTGATGGCAATGTGCTTTTATTTTTAAAAAATTAAACAGCTACAAAGAACTACAAAAATGGCCGAGTGCCAATGTTTTTTTCACACTGCGCGTGCGCGAACGCTCCAACGCGCACGCGCAGCGTTGCCGACAGGAAAAAAAACTAATTTAAATAGTACCCGCCCCCTCCCACTTACAAAATCGGCACGAGTGTAGGCTCCGCCCCCCTGGGCGCCGCGCCAGGCAGACATGGAGCTGCAGAACGCTCCAGAATCGCAATTTTTTTTTTTTAGGCGCGAAAAACGTGCGCCCAGCTCGGAGGGGCTCCCGTTTTTTATCGTGCGGAAACTTGGGCCCTTACAATGGAACTGACAAATTCTTAAGTAGTTACAGGGATCAAGTTGCTAATTAGTTGTGATTAGGACAAGTCACAGACAACATTCATTGTCTTGGAGTCAGACAGGAATTTTTCAGTTTTCCCTGAATTGTCAACTTTTTAAAATTCTCTCCCAAGATATAACATGGTTAGCAGGGGTGTGAATAGTGTACATCATAGGCGGTCCCTCGAATGAGGATGACGTGTTTCACAGATATTTCAATGAAGGACACGATATTCCAGTCCTGAACTCCAATTGAAAAGATGCCAGTGTGTGGATTTTTTTTTTTTTTTTTTAAAAACGTGTGGTGACGTTGCACACTAGCCAACACACGGGCTTGACAGAGCTAGGCCTTTATCCAGTGCCAAGGGTAAACCAGGACGACTGGAGACCTGCTCTGCTGCATGGACCTCACGCGCACACATATTGCAGTGTGGGCAGGCCCGTGCTGCCCCTGGGTCCTTGGCTCTTCTGGGCCCCATACCTTCATTTGCCGCGATCTCTCGCTGCTCCTGGGCCCCGCCGATGTTCCCGTCCACGCTCCAAACGGTGACCTGGGTTTTGATTACGTCACCCAGTCGCACACCTCAAAAATCGGTGCACACTTGGAGCAGCTCACGCTGGAAGCTTCAGTTCTTTTATAGCCTGACCTACGGAGGTGTGCTCTCGCAGGTCGCGGGGGGGGGGCGCCCACAATGTTCCAGGCCCGCCACTCCAGCTCTTTTCGAGATTACACTGTTGACTGAATATTTGATATAACTGTTGGTGCTTTCTCACCTTTATTTTCATATGTAAAACCCATTTAAAGCTTGTTCTGGCAGCATAAAATTGGCCCTAATTCATCACAAACTGGAAAACTCATCTAGAGAAACCAAAAGGGTGATCTGTGCAGTATCTGCTGTTCTTTCAAGTTTGGAGTTAAGCCACATTTGTTGGGCAGCATGGAGGGAACTTTGCTCTGCAACTGGCCCATACAACACCTAACTGAGCAATGACTAATGTGACGAGTGGGTGATAAAATTAACCCCATTCTCAGTTATAGCATACCTTACATTGATAAGCAAATAGATTTACTGTAGAGATAATTCCTCCCCACCCCTAATCAATTTAAGTCATCCCTCTCACCAAATGCCAGCAGCCCAATGTGAAAGCAAAGAGTTGTGTGTAGTCCAGATGGATGATGTTTTTTCTGTATAAAAGTAAGTGTATAATGACTAGATATGAAACAGAATTTATAATTTTACAATACAACCATAAATTTTCTATCCTTTTGGGATGGGAGAAGCTTCACAGTACACTGTGTGCACGCATCATTGTTTGTTATATATGTAAACCTGTAAATATCTTGTTTAACCACCAGAGGGCTCATCCCCTGGAGTCCCAAGGGATCCCACAATCACATTACTTTGAGTTCACAGTATCTGGGCAGATTATTTATGCAAGACATAATAATTGGTGACGAGATACAGATAATGAACCCCACCGCAACAATGCAGAGAACCGTGGGCATCCTGGAGAAATTTTCAGAGGGAGATGATTGGCAAACCTTCGTGGAGCGACTCGACCAATACATCGTGGCCAATGAGCTGGAAGGAGAAGCGAACGCTGCCAAACGGAGGGCGATCCTCCTCACCGTTTGCGGGGCACCAACGTATGGCCTCATGAAAAATCTGCTCGCTCCAGCGAAACCCACAGAGAAATCGTATGATGATTTGTGCACACTGGTCCAGGAGCATCTAAATCCGAAAGAAAACATTCTAATCTCGAGGTACCGGTTCGATACATACAAGAGGTCTGAAGGCCAGGAAGTGGCGAGCTACGTCGCCGAGCTAAGGCACCTTGCAGGACATTGCGAATTTGAAGGACACTTGGATCACATGCTCAGAGATTTATTTGTACTTGGCATTGGCCATGAAATAATACTTCGCAAACTTTTGACGGTAGAGACCCCAACTTTGAGTAAAGCCATAGCGATAGCCCAGGCGTTCATCACCACCAGTGACAATACCAAACAAATCTCTCAGCACACGAGTGCTGCTGCAAGTACTGTGAACAAAGCAAGGTTGTTTTCGAATCCTAACGTACAAGGCAGGACTCGCATGCCTGCAGCTGCACGTCCACAGATGTCTCAGAGTCCACCATCAAGGGTGGTAAATGCAAGGCCATTAACAACTTGTTGGCGCTACAGAGGTGATCATCGCTTCCATTCATGCCACTTCAAAAGGATACGTTTGCAAGGGCTGTGGAACAATGGGACACCAACGTATGTGGAGGCTAGCTGCAAACCCTGCTAATCCTGCAAACTACCATGTTGCAGAGGAGGACAGATCCACGGTGGATGATGATGAACCAGAGCCTCAGACTGAAGAGGCAGAGGTATATGGGGTGCACACATTTACCACAAAGTGTCCCCCGATAATGCTGACGGTTGAATTAAATGGACTCCCGGTGTCAACGGAGCTGGACACAGGCACGAGCCAGTCCATAATGAGCAAAAATACAGTCCACAGATTTAGTTATGGTAATGGAAACATGCGAGAGTGAGCAATCACCTGTTACCACCCGACAGATTAGAACCTGGACGAGCCAGGACCCCTTTGTAAAAAAATTGTGCGCTCCACGGGAATTGGTCTAGTGTCCCGTTAGAGATGCAGGATGAAATAAAGCCGTACCAGCGGCGCAGAGATGAAATGTCCATACAGGCAGACTGCCTCCTATGGGGTAATCGGCTAGTGGTGCCAAAAAAAGGGCAGGGACACTTTCATTCGTGACCTCCACAGTACCCACCCAGGCATTGTAATGATGAAAGCGATAGCCAGATCCAACGTGTGGTGGCCCGGTATCGATGCAGACTTAGAGTCCTGCGTGCACAAATGTAACATGTTCTCAGTTAAGCAATGAACCCAGGAAGACGCCACTAAGTTTATGGACCTGGCCCTCCAAACCGTGGTCCAGGGTCCATGTCGACTACGCAGGCCCATTCTTGGGAAAAATGTTCCTTGTGGTTGTAGATGTGTACTCCAAATGGATTGAATGCAAGATAATGTCAGCAAGCACATCCGCTGCCACCATTGAAAGCCTGCGGGCCATGTTTGCCACGCACGGCCTGTCTGATGTCCTTGAGTGACAATGGGCCGTGCTTCACCAGTGTCGAGTTCAAAGAGTTCATGACCGCAATGGGATCAAACATGTCATTTCTGCCCCCTTCAAACCAGCATCCAATGGTCAGACAGAGCGAGCAGTGCAAACAATCAAGCAGAGCTTGAAGAGGGTACCTGAAGGCTCACTGCAGACTTGCCTATCCAGAGTCCTGCTTAGTTACCACACAAGACCCCACTCGCTCACTGGGGTTCCCCCCGCTGAACTGCTCATGAAAAGGACACTTAAGACAAAGCTCCCGTTAGTCCACCCTGATTTAGACGAACAGGTAGAGAGCAGGCGGCTTCAACAGAATACATATGATCACGCAAATGTGTCACACGAAATTGAGATTAATGATCCTGTATTTAAGTTAAACTATGGATAAGGTCCCAAGTGGTTTCCCGGCATTGTCGTGGCCAAAGAGGGGAGTAGTGTGTTTCAGGTCAAACTTTCAAATGGACTCATCTGCAGGAAACACTTGGACCAAAACAAACTCAGATTCACGGGCTAGCCAGAACAACTCACAATAGACTCTACCTTTTTCGACACTCCAACACATACACACCGACCCAGCGGTTGACCACAAAGCAGAACCCATCACCTGCAACAGCCCAGCAAGGCCAGCTGCACAGCAGCCCAGCGAGGGCCCAACAAACGACTCACAAAAACCCAGCATTTGCACCGAGACGATCAACGAGGGAAAGGAAGGGCCCAGATCGACACATTGTAGTTACACTATTGACTTTTGGGGGCGGGCAGGGAGGAGTGCTGTTATATATGTAAACCTGTAAATACCTTGTTGAACCACCAGAGGGCTCATCCCCTGGAGTCCCAAGGGATCCCACAATCCCTTGGGAGCACCTGTACATAAGGAGGCCTCAAAGGCTGGAGGCTTGTAAATGTTTTACCAAACAATATGCTTGTTATGCAAAGCTTCATTTCATCACTTCATTTTTCCCCCACGCTATTACATTGTACAATAATCATTCAATCACTCACCACCAAGTCTGCAAGTTTGTTCTGAAGCACCAGTTGCAATTCCCTAGGGCCTACAGAAACACCGCACACTAAGAGTTGAATCAGCAAGAACATATTGGCAGTCAAATGGCATTCAGTGAAAATGTTACCCTTTGCTAAATAATATTTCTCCTATTAGTTGTATAAACTATTTGTCTCACAAACACCTTAACTGCTCACTCATGCAAACACTGATTAATGATGCTGTCCACTACAGCTTAGCTTTCTGCGACACAACATATGTGGGGCTAGGAAAGTCCATCTATAGATACCCTATTGCTTGTATTCCACCGATAAGCGCAGTACAAGTACCACGAACGATAATCATAATCTAATTCCGCCGATTATCAGAACCTCAAAAAGTAAATCCTTTGCAATCGATTACAATGTCGGAAAGAAACCCTCCGCGCACATCAAATTGAAAATAGTGAATACAATTTAAAATGTAGTATTTTCAAATTTAGTGGAGCACATTCGCAAATGGCGCCGCTATGATCTGGTGCTAGAGAACAGGAAGCTAAAGTGTGTGCAGTGGTTTCCCAGAGGTACGGTATCACAGCTGGCAGCTTCCTTAAGGAAATAAGCAGTAAGCCTGAAGCACCACAAGACACGTAACGGATGTACCACAACTGCGTTTAATTTTCTGCTCAAGCTTTGCAAGTCCGTGGTATTTACAGTAAAATATAGCACGATTAAATCCTGTCTAGTTATTACACAGCCTTGTTACCTTAGCAGACGAAAACAAAACAGAATTGCAAACCATGCCAGAAATCTCTCCCATGCCACAAAATATATAGTGAAAATAGAAGATGCAAATCAAAATAAAAGGCCAATAAAAATATTTGAATAAAAATTACAACTCTGTGCGTCTGCAATGGATCCACTGCGTTTGCAGCAACTGTGGAACCAAATTGTGAGGTTGAATTAACGCCGGCAATGAGAGAAGGGAGTTGCTTCCAATCACTTGTAGATCTATTTCATCTCAATGCTGGCATTGTCACACTGCCGAGGCCTAAACTACGGTTATCAGGCTAAAGCGAGAGTAAGACAGAGAGCAAAATCAGACAGCGACAAACCGGCATCTGCAGCGGCGGCGGCACAAGGTGCAGATCGGGGAGCAGCACACATCAGGCGCGAGTGTGGGTGGGTGCGGAGCGCACGGCCCCGCCGCTCCAGCCCCACTCGTCTTACCTTGGCTTTCAGGAGCGTCGAGAAGCGGATGTCATGTACAAAGGGATTCCTGACCGGCGGCGGCCGAGCCCGCTCCTCCTCATCACCCCCAGCGCCGCCTCCTTCCGCTGAACTGTGTCTTCTCCTCGGCATCCTCATTTTCTGCTGCCAACGCCACTCGGGATGGATGCAAGAGGGCGCCGTGCGGGAGTCGCGTATGCCTGCCTGTCTGTCTGGGGCCAGGCCGTGTCGCAGAAGCTCGCTCTCCCTCCCTCCCAGCAACGCCTCCCGGCTTCGCGCACGCGCCCAGTTCGGTGGCGAGTGTCTTCGCTGGCGAGCGCACAAGCACGTCACAGCTGCAGCACACCCAAAGCAACTTCTCCGCTGTTGACGTTTAAAGCTGGCACAGGACGTTAATGTCGCTTCCAACGGAAGATGCATCAGATGAAATACAACAGAAAGAGGGAAAAAAAAATGCACGTCATTGCGAGATCCTCTCCAGTCCCAGAGCCACTCCTATTGGTCCTTCTCTTCTTTGGCAGTCCCCCCCCCCCCCGGAGTCGAGGATGACTTGCTTCCACACTAATATGAGTTCCCAGATGATTGATGAGTCCAATGCGGGACCTACAGTCTCTGTCACAGGTGGGGCAGATGGTGGTTGGAGGGACAGGTGTGCTCCTTCCGCTGTTTGCACTTGGCTTCCACTTGCTACCGGCAAAGAGACTCGAGGTGTTTGGCGCATTCCTGGATGCTTCTCCTCTGTTTTGAGCGGTCTTGGGCCAGGGATTCTCAGGTGTCGGTGGGGATGTTGCACTTTTTCAAGGAGGCTTTGAGGGTGTCCTTGAAGCGTTTCCTCTGTCCACGTGGGGCTCGCTTGCTGCATCAGAGTCCTGAGTAGAGCGCTTGTTTTAGGAGTCTAGTATCGGGCATGCGGACTGTTATGTATGCAAACCTCATCAATAAGTAAGACTTGCCACCAGGGGGCACACCTGTGGGAGACCTAAGAGTCACCTGTGCACCCTGGGCAAGCAGGTATAAAAGGCAATCCACCATGCTACTTCCTCACTTTGGAGTTACATTAACGAGACCAAGGTCACAATGGTTTGAGCTTACAACACAGTCTTGTGGAGTTATTCTGAACTTAACACGGACAATGTGGCCTGTCCATCGAAGCTGATCAAGCGTGGTCAATGCTTCAATGCTGGGGATGTTGGCCTGAGCTTGAACACTGACGTTGGTGTGCCTATCCTGCCAATGAATTTGCAGGATCTTGCAGTGGCAGCATTGGTGGTACTTCTCCAGTGCTTTGAGGTGACTGCTGTACTTAGTCCATGTCTCTGAAGCATATAGGAGGGCGGGTATCGTTACTGCTATGTAGACCATGAGCTTGGTGCCAGATTTGAGGTCCTGGTCTTCAAACCCTCTTCCTCAGGCCACCGAAGGCTGCACTGGCGCTCTGAAGGCAGTGTTGGTCTTTGTCATTGGCGTTGCCCTTGTTGACAGTAGGCTCCCAAGGTATGGAAAATGGTCAGCACCGCACCGACTTTGACTGACCTATGAATCTGTCTTCACTAAAGAAGAAGATGCTGCCAATATCACAGTAAAGGAGAAGGAGGTAGATACATATAGATAAAGAGAAGGAACCTAAAAGGTTGGCAGTGCTCAAAGTAGAAATATCACCTGGTCCGGATGGGATGCATAGGTTGCTGAGAGAAGTAAGAGTGGAAATTGTGGAGGCACAGGCCATGATTTTCCAATACTCCTTAAATATGGGAAGGATGCCAGAGGACTGAAGGATTGCAAATGATACATCTCTGTTTAAAAAAAGAGGAGTGGAATAAACCCGGCAACTACAAGCCAGTCAGCCCAATGCAGTGGTGGGAAATGGTGGAGAGAATAATCCAACACAAAGTTATTTCTCACTTGGAAAAATATGGGTTAATAATGACAGCCAGCACAGATAAGGTGGAGGATTGATGAAGATAGTGCAATTAATGTGTATATGGACTTACTAATTGCATTTGAAACAGTATTTTGGATCTTTCTAATCCTTCAACTTTTAGTTCTGATGAAGGATCTATACCTGAAATGTTGGCCTTGGAATCCATTAAAAATGATGCACACTTACCTGAACCTGCTGCACCCCGGTCCTGAGGCCTCCACTGACTGCACATCGGAGCGCATACATGTCAGGACGTCTGCAGGGCTGGAGCTGCAGTCACATGGCTCTAGGCAGCCAATCCAGGTAAAGTATTTTCTCATTCATAATAATGGATACTCAGTAAGTTGGAGTTCCCATTATTATGATTGAGAAACCCGCCCAAACACCCAAAACACTGAAAAAAAAGGAAAAATACACCACATATTTTTATTAATTTAAATTAGTTATTTATGTATTATAAAAAATATATATTTTTTCGTTTTTTTTTAAAGTTTTTTTTAATTATGGTTTAAAATAAAATTACCGTAGTAGGGAGGATTTTTAAACAATAAAATGTGTTTTTTTTAATTTTATTTTATTATGTTTTTGTGTATTTTAAAACTCCTACGCCTGTAAAAGTAGGCTATGTGCCTGCTTTTATCAGTCGCAAGAGTTTTCAGGATATCTACTGGGCAAGATATGGGTAAATACCGCAATCTTGCCCATGTGAATGTTCTGGCTGCCGAGATCTGGAAGATCTGTCAAGCTGCAGCTTGCCTGATCGGAAAAGCCGGTTTTCAGCGCGTGCGCATTGTGCGCTGAAAACCTGCTTTTGTGATGCCTTCCCGGGTCTGTACACACTCCGAACCGACCCGGGAGGCCGGAATTTCTGGGCCCTTAACTTTTTTTTGTTCTTTTTACAGTTATTGATGGACCTTTAATGTATTTCTTTCTTTAATTTTGGATTTTCAGCAGTTACAGGGTAGAAATTTGGGAAATAGCGCTTTGACATTTTTTTGGTCGGTATTTGAAGATTTAGATTTTTTTACCACCGGAATACAGCTATGATGGAAGGCCGCAAGATTCACCAAACAGTGACCAGCGATAGCGGTAGAATCCGGTCTTGCACGATGGAATTTGTGCGCCAGAGCCGAATTCAGCAATCTGAAAAAAAAAATGGACCTTCTGCGCATTGCATTTTTTTTTGTCGCTGATTGTTTTTGCAGATTTTTTCCCCGCGATTCTGGTCAGGTGTGAGGGTGTGCTCACTCATGCGCAGTACACCCAGCTCTCAATCAGCCATTTTTCAGAGACAGGAGAACATGCAGCACGTCGATCATAGCAGGCAGAGGGCCAAAAAAATTTAGTTGTGATGCGAATGAGGCACTTATAACAGCGATTGAGCTTAGATGGAGGGAGTTTAACAGGAGGGCTCGAGGTAACCCACCCCATCCATTGTAAAGAGATTTTGGACCACTGTTGCCGAGGAAGTGTCCTGAGTGGATGACATTCCCAGGGACTACCAACAATGAAGGAAGAGATGAAATGACCATTGCAGGGTTGTCAAAGTAAGTAATATTTTTATTCATGCACTCCTTGATTACTTAAATTGTACATCTGACACATGTTGCTGTAGGTAGGCTTAGTGTTGCACCTTACTTGCCATGAATGATCATTACACATTATTAAGACTGCTTTTTGACATCTTAAAAGATGTTTCTGCACATCGATATCTTCCTCATGAACCACATGCAACTAGCAGGGCTATTAAACAGATGGCTGTATTAAATGCACACAGTATGGTATCAGTGCTTTGATGGCTATCTGTGTGTGCCACAAGAGCAGAAGGGCACTATGGTAACCATTCATATTGTAACTTTTGCAGGAAAAGCTGTCACACAATCGTCGCGAGCAGTGGCAGCCAATTCGCATCCCTTGACAGACCTGGAGGAATGCGTGGCAGGCTTAATTGGTGCCCACAGGAGATCAACTACCCATGCGGGTGCTGAGCCCATGGTCGGAACTGAGGGAAAGTCCTGCAAAATCCCCGGGGCTGAGTTGGGGTCATGTCATGTAGTGTCTGTGGACTCGGGTTCAGGTAATGTGATGCAGTGTCTGTGAACTCAGGTTCGGGTAATGTCATGCAGTGTCTCTCACCAACATATAATGCAGTAGTGGTGGTCCTTCAAATAAGCCTGCACTATGTCACCTTACTCATGTCACCCTGCCCCGTCCCCTGCTGCTAACCACTCATCTGTTGTTTTCTATTTTGCAGATGAGGATTCTGAGGCACCACATCGTCCTATGCAAGCCTCCACCTCAGCCCATCGTATGTGGGTTGAAGAGGAAGATGATGGGTGCACTGAGGACCCTCTATGGAAGGAAAAACATCCCCAAGTTGTTGCAGGGGGGTGGTGTTAGTTGGGGTGGAGGGGATGGAGGAGATCCTGGGAGTGGAGGGGATGCTGGGGTGTTGTTGGTGGGGGTACTGGGGCTGGAGGGGGAGAAGGGGGCGATCAAGTCAGCACGTCTTTTCGCTGCGTCCACAAGTTCCTCAGAGGAAGCCATATTTACAGGCTTTGTCCCATCCGAGGCAGTGGGTCAAAATCATGTGCAGCAACGCACTCCCAGGGTTGAACCCCGTATGCCGTCTCTGCAGAGATTGAGTCAGCAAAGCCGGTCTGCTGAAAAACAGGCAGACACACACCTGGATATGATGGGACTGTCAAGGGAGAGCGTCGAACTCGGTTGAGAGCTCCTCCAGACCCTGGGTGGCATTTCCTGCAACATCGCCGCACAATCTGCGGACATGTCGCAGATTGCAGGGGCGATCCGGGACAACACCAAGGCTGTCAATGCCCTGCGGCAATTGATGGTCTCGCCTTTTGCACTGTAGTCCACAATGTCATACCACCCAGAACATCGTGGCCCCCGACCTGCGAGAGAACAGCTCCGCAGGTCGGCAAGTAAAAGAGCTGGAGCGGCATACCACTGCATCCTCCAGCGCGAGCTGCTCCAAGAATTATGAGATGGGCGACTGGGTGATGTCATCAAAACCCTGGTCGCCGTTTTGGAGCGTGAGCAGGAACATCGGCAGGGCCCATGTACAGAGGAGTGGGAAGGTCAGTGCGGAGGAGCAGCGAGTGTTTGTGGCGGAGATGCGACAGATCTGGGTACAGGGCCCAGAAAAGCCGAGGGCCCAGGGGCAGCATGGATCAGCCCACACTGCAATATGCGTGCGTGCAAGCTCCATGCAGCAGTCTTGGTTAACCCTTGCCACTGGACCAAGACCTAGCTCTGACAGGCCCGTGTGGTGGCTGGTGTGCAACGGTCACCACATGCTAAAAAAAATCCACGCACAGGCATCTTCTGCCCCCTCAATTGGAGTTCAGGACTGGAACATCAGGTCCTTCATCAAAACACCTGTGAACTCATGGAAGCAAGTCATCCTCGTACGAGGGACCGCCAATGATGATGATGACCACCCAGACCGACAGCACCTGTGAGTGGGGAGATCGAACAAGAGCCTTCCGACTCAGAAGCCAGACCTTCTGTACCCGAGCTTCTCCAGGTGACCCAATGGCGTCTCCATTGTCTCTCCCCTAAAAACAGCGCCCTGTGTGCCTTCCTGCACACCATTTTGGTCCCAACATTGGTAGGGGTAGGGGCAAGAAGCAAGGGAGGGGGTTAAGATCGGGGGTGGGGGAGGGGGGAAGGTGGCCGCAGTTAAATAGAAATTTGGTGCAGTGGGGTTTTTGTTGCTGTTTTGCTGTAGTTTTCATGTTTTGGATATTTTACAAAAGTTTTACAAATTGTGTTCAAGAAAAAAATTTATTTAAGTTTCAAAATTTAAGTTTACCAAGTTTCAACAATGTACAAATGTTTCATAAATTTACCAATGTTTTATAAATTCTTTTGTTCAACTTAACCATTCTTGTTCAGTATCTCATTTGTAGAATAAGAGGGGTAATAGTCAACATGGTGGGATAGAGTGGGCAGGCAACAATGAAATGTGCCTTTCACTGTTCAAGCTGCTGACCTAAGACTTTTGCAGTGGTGAAAGCTCCACGTGGCCTCCCCTGTCATGGTTGTGGTGGTGGCATGGTTAATCGCCAGGCTTGTCGTCCTCCTCCTCCCAACCCTCTCTCTCTTGAGGTGGTCCTGCAATCTCCAGTGGCAATTGCTGTCCCCTCATGATGGCTAAATTGTGTAGCATGCAGCACACCAAAATTGAGTACTGCAGGCCGCCTCCAGAGTGGTCAGACATCGGAAGCACTGCTTGAGCACTCCAATTGTCTTTTCGACGATGTGTGTGGCTATATGGCTGTCATTATAGCGATGCTCGGCTTGTGTCTGAGGGTTCGGGAGGGGTGTCAAGAGCCAGGTGGCGAGGCTGTAACCTTTCTCCCCCAGCATCCACTCTGGCCTTGTGGCTGACGCAAACAGATCAGAGACACGGCTCTCACGCAAGATGAAAGCATCATGGATGCTCCTTGAAAACTGGGCATTGACTGCCATGATGCACTGAGTATGGTTGCAGATGATCAGTACGTTCAGCGAGTGGAATCCCTTTTAGTTTCGGTAAACCTCTGGCCCCTCTGAAGGTACTCGCAGGGCGATGTGCGTACAGTCAATGGCACTTTGAACTGTGGGGAAGCCAGCAATTCGTGCAAAACCCACAGCCCTCTCATTCTGTGCCTCCCTGGTCATTGGGAACTTTATAAAGTCCATCCTGCGTGCGTACAGTGCAGTAGTCACTTGCAAATGCAGGTATGTGTAGCGAACTGCGAGATGCAGTACATGTCCCCTACTGATGCCTGAATGGAGCTGGAGGCATAGAAGGCAAGTGCCACAGTTACCTTCACCTCGACGGGCAGTGCAGTACTGTTTCCGCTGGTAGGCTGTAGGTCTGCCTTTATCAGCTGGCATATCTCTGTGATCACCACTTTTCGGAAGCGCAGCCTTCGAACGCACTGAGCCTTAGACAGCTGCAAGTATGAGCGCTGTTCACTGTTGGGGGTAAGGCCTTCTCCCCATACACCTGCGAGCTCTTTGATTACGCTCATAATGCTCTTGAAGAAGCCTTCTTCCAGCTTTATGCTGCATGGAAAAAGCAGCCAGCAATATTGGCAGAGATGTAGCCCCCATTTTAAATTACCTCAAATGTCCTCAAAATGTACTCAAAAAGCCGTAAAAACAAACTGAACTCGCATAAAGCTCATTGTGTAAAACACAGCCTTCTCTCAAAATGCTTTTATGCACTGAACTTCTGCTCCATTTTTCAAAATGGCATGGTTAGCGTCTGGTGCGTCGTGGGTCCGAGCAGATAAGACTCGAGTTTTCACGGCGGGTTTTTGGGCGGGCGGTAAAAATGGCGGTATCAGCGAATTTCCCACCCGCGGCAATAGCGGGATGTTGCATGCCGATTGACGTTATAAAAACGGTGAAAAAAAAGGGCGGGCGATATTTTTTACTGCCGGCTCATAACCACTGTCGAATTATGCACCCCGACGCTAAATTTTGTGCGTCGTATTTACCGCCCCCCCCAAAAAAATCACTTTTGCTGCCCAAAAACAGCAGTAAATGGGTGCAAACCTGCCGAATTTGGGATTTATACATAAGTTAGTAGATCTCCTGTGGCATTACATACAGCGCATCAGTTGTACACGATAGAATGCCACCTACAAGCCACAGCTTGCAACTACTGCATCACTGGGACCTGTTTACATAGGGAATTTAAATCATAATTGATTAAATAGGAATTTTCAATATCAAATATTGACATAGAAATATAACCGAAAATCATAATGACAGGATGTGAAGATTGGGGCAGAAAATGCACTTATGCACAAAAGTTTTCATATAAATGTACATTTTTATTAAAACTAGATGACTTAACTTTGAACCTGCAATGTCTTGAGAGGGTGCTATTCAAGTTAGCACTTGGGGCTGGAATGCAATTTTCTATAGAAATGCCAAATTTGCTAATTTTGCCAGCTTGGTTGTCTTGCATGCTGCTGTAATTCTCCCCAGCTACGTTTTACATCGGAATGTCCTCATTAAAATAGAACAATTGAATCACATGCTGGATATCCATGATAAATGATTTTAATAGCATTGAAAATATTTAAATGACAGTAAATATAGTTTCTGACAATACAGTGCTTTCATTGGCTATTCAAGAAATTCAGTCTGAACTGAGCTATTTTTGAAAATTCCCTAATGAAATGACAATGTTCCTCTTGCTTATATTGATTGCACCAGGTACATAGCATGTGTGCATTGTATGCATGAAACAAGCATATGCTGCACAGAATGTAACAAAAAATTGCAGAAAAAAGGAAACACACCAACTGTTATATATGTAAACCTGTAAATACCTTGTTTAATCACCAGAGGGCTCATCCCCTGGAGTCCGAAGGGATTCCACAATCCCTTGGGAGCACCTGTACATAAGGAGGCCTCACAGGCTGGAGAGGCAGTCTGGAGACCTGTAATAAAGGACTACGGTCACACATTACTTTAAGCTTACAGTATCTGGGCAGATTCTTTATTCAAGACTTAACAACTGGTGACGAGATACAGATGACGAACCCCACCACAACAATGCAGAGAATCGTGGGCATCCTGGAGAAATTTTCGGAGGGAGATGATTGGGAAACCTTCGTGGAGTGACTCGACCAATACATCGTGGCCAACGAGCTGGAAGGAGAAGTGAACGCTGCCAAACGAAGGGCGATTCTCCTCACCGTTTGCGGGGCACCAACGTATTGCCTCATGAAAAATCTGCTCGCTCCAACGAAACCCACAGAGAAATCGTACAATGATTTGTGCACACTGGGCCGGGAGCATCTAAACCTGAAGGAAAGTGTTCTGATGGCGAGGTACCAGTTCTACACGTACAAAAAGTCTGAAGGTCAGGAAGTGGCGAGCTACGTCGCCAAGATAAGGCGGCTTGCAGGACATTGCGAATTTGAAGGACACTTGGAGCACATGCTCAGGTACTTCTTTGTACTTGGAATTGGCCATGAAGTAATACTTCACAAACTTTTGACTGTAGAGACCCCAACCTTGAGTAAAGCCATAGCGATAGCCCAGGCGTTCATCGCCACCAGTGACAATACCAAACAAATCACACAGCACACGAGTGCTGCTGCAAGTACCGTGAACAAAGTAATGTTGTTTTCGAATCGTAACAGGACTCACATGCCTGCAGCTGCACATCCACAGATGTCTCAGAGTCTACCATCAAGGGTGGTGAATGCAAGCCCATTAGCACCTTGTTGGCGCTGCGGCGGTGATCATTGTTTCCATTCATGCCGCTTCAAAGGATATGTTTGCAAGGGCTGTGGAACAATGGGACACCTCCAACGTCTGTGCAGGCCAGCTGCAAACCCTGCTAATCCTGCAAACCACCATGTTGCAGAGGAGGACAGATCCACGTTGGATCACGATGAACCAGAGCCTCAGACTGAAGAGGCAGAGGTATATGGGGTGCACACATTTACCACGTCCCCCGATAATGCTGAAGGTTGAATTAAATGGACTCCCGGTGTCAGTGGAGCTGGACACGGGCACAAGCCAGTTCATAATGAAAAAAAAGACTTTCGATAAATTGTGATGCAGCAAGGTCTCAAGGCCAGTCCTGACTCCCATTCGTACTAAACTGAGAACGTTCACAAAGGAACTGATTCCTGTAATCGGCAGTGCTACCGTAATGGTCTCCTACGATGGAGCGGTGCACAATTTACCACTCTGGGTGGTACCGGGCGATGGCCCCATGCTGTTCGGCAGGAGCTGGCTGGGAAAGATATGCTGGAACTGGGACGACATCCCAGCACTCTCGTCCGTCAACGACACTTCATGTGCCCAGGTCTTAAACAAGTTCTCCTCGCTGTTCGAACCGGGAAGTTCCAAGGAGCAAAAATGCAGATCCACTTGATTCCAGGGGTGTGACCCATCCATCAGAAGGCGAGAGCGGTTCCGTACATGATGAGAGAGAGGGTGGAGATCGAGCTGGACTGGCTGCAACGAGAGGGCATCATTTCGCCGATCGAATTCAACGAATGGGCCAGTCTGATTGTTCCAGTCCTCAAGGAAGATGGCACCGTCAGAATCTGTAGTGATTAGAAAGTAACTATCAATCGTTTCTCCCTGCAGGATAATTACCCGCTACCAAAGGCAAACGACCTATTTGCAACGCTGGCGGGAGGAAAAACGTTCACGAAGCTGGACTTGACCTCGGCGTACATGACGCAGGAGCTGGAGGAATCATCGAAGGGCCTCACCTGCATCAACACGCACAAAGGTCTCTTCATTTACAACAGATGCCTGTTTGGGATTCGATCAGCTGCGGCAATATTCCAGATGAACATGGAAAGCTTGCTGAAGTTGGTCCCGCGCACCGTGGTCTTCTAGGTCAACATCTTGGTTACAGGTTGGGACACTGTCGAGCACCTGCAGAACCTGGAGGAGGTTCTAAATCGGCTGAATTGTGTGGGGCTCAGGTTAATACGCTCGAAGTGTGTTTTCCTGGCGCCTGAAGTGCAGTTCCTGGGGAGAGGAATCGCGACAGATGGCATCAGGCCCACCGGTTCGAAAACGGAGGCAATCAAGAACGCAATGAGACCACAGAACGTGACGGAGCTGCGGTCGTTTCTAGGACTCCTGAACTACTTTGGTAACTTCTTACCGGGTCTTAGCACACTGTTAGAACCACTGCACTCTTTACTGCGTAAAGGAGATGAATGAGTATGGGGTAAAAGCCCAGAAAATGCCTTTGAGAAAGCTAGGAAACTTATGCTCAAACAAATTGCTTGTGTTGTATGATCCATATAAGCGTTTGATACTAGCATGTGATGCATTGTCATACGGTGTCGGGTGTATATTGCAGCAAGCTAATGAATCTGGGAAATTGCAACCGGTTGCATATGCATCCGGAAATCCGTCCAAGGCTGAGAGGACCTACAGCATGATCGAAAAAGAAGCGTTAGCGTGTGTTTATGGGGTAAAGAAAATGCATCACTATCTGTTTAGGCTCAAATTTGAATTGGAAACCTACCATAAGTCACTTATATCCCTCTTTTCTGAAAGTAAGGAGATAAATACGAAGGCATCAGCCAGCATCCAGAGATGGCGCTCACGTTTTTTTTTTTGTGAAATTCGTAGCCAATCGTTCCAATTCTTTGTCAAATCACAAACGCCAGAGGTCACCTTGGGCCCATTCAAGGATCACTCTGCGCCAATGCTCTTAGCCAAAAGGCCTAGAGCCACTGCACCGTTCCTGGAAGTACTGCAATACCAGGTTCGTGCCATGGAGGTGGATGGGTCAGGTCCCCCACACACCTCCGTGGAGGTGGACGGATCAAGCCACCCCACCCACCTCCTATTTCCAGTAAGGGGTTATGGTGGTTACTCCCCTGTCAGGTCAGTTACGCATGATCTTAGCCAAAAGGCGCTCACGTTGTCCGCATACAACTACGCCATCCACCACAGGCCAGGCACAGAAAACTGTGCTAATGCTCTCAGTAGACTGCCATTGCCCACCACAGGGTGGAGATGGCACAGCCCGCAGATTTAGTTATGGTAATGGGAGTATTCGAGAGTGAGCAATCACCTGTTACCGCCCGACAGATTAGAACCTGGACGAGCCAGGACCCCTTACTGTCCTTAGTAAAAAACTGTGTCCCGTTGGAGATGCAGGAAGAAATAAATCCATACCAGCGGCGCAGAGATGAAATGTCCATATAGACAGACTCCCTCCTATGGGGTAATCGGGTAGTGGTGCCAAAAAAGGGCAGGGACACTTTCATTAGTGACCTCCACAGTAGCCACCCAGGCATTGTAATGATGAAAGCGATAGCCAGATCCCACATGTGGTGGCCTGGTGTCGATGCAGACTTAGAGTCCTCTGTGCACAAATGCTTTTGTTGTGCATATGCTGGGTGTAACGCTGGAATCACCTTGTGACATGAGCACCCACTTCTCCTCGAATAACCTCATTTGTGTTTTGCAGCTGAGCCAGCAGCGTGGCCCCAGGCAAGACCAGAGAAGCCAGAAGGTGGGGGCGCAGGGCCGGACTTGCCAGACAATCCTACATCTGGGGATGAGGAGCTCCAATTCTCGCCCATCAATCCGCTGGGTCTGTTCTCTATGGATGAGAGCACGGACTTCGAGGAACTTGCATCACCACGCTCTAGAAGCCATTCCACCCCAAGGCCATCTAGTGCTCCTACGGTCATTCTCGCCTCCACTCTGGAGGTACCGGCCCCAAGCACCTCACCACAGGTACCCCATTGGTCCCCAGGATGACACCAACCCCGCGGAGGTTTCGTGGACACGGCATGTCTGGTCCACGAGCGCAACATGAGAGCGGAGAGATGGTACAGTTGTCCAGGAGGACTGTAGATATTGGTGACCAGCTCCTCGGTGCATTGGGGGGCATATCCCGACAGCTGGCCACCATGACTGAGTATATTCCGCGGATGGCAGAGGCCCGAGAGGCAATAGCCTGGGTCATGTATGCTGAGGTCAGGTCCAATTTTGAAAAAAGTTTGCCACCGGATAGCGCTGCAAAGAGGTCCTCCACTCTCGGTAGTGGGTACTGGTCTTGGAGTGACACCCGATTGATGGCGGCCTTGTACTCACCACATATTCTGACTGACCCATCCGCCTTGAGCACCGGCACAATCGGGCTCGCCCAGTCACTGAATTCGACTGGCGAGATGATGCCTTCCCTCAGCAGGCGGTCCAATTCGCCTTCTATCTTTTCCCACATCATGTACGGCACCGCCTAGGCCTTGTGGTGTACTGGCCTGGCGTCCAGGTTTATGTGAATCACTACCTTGGTCCCCATGAAAGTGCCAATGCCAGTTTGAAATAGTGAGTCAACTTTGTCCAGGACCTGTGAGCATGATATTCGCTCCACAGAAGAAATTGCATTGACATCGCCCCATTTCCAGTTCATGACAGCCAACCAACTCCTCCCCAGCAGTGCGAGACCGTCCCCCGGACAATCCAGAGTGGCAACCTGTTCTCTGAATCTTTGTGGGTCACGACTACCGTGGCGCTGCCTAGCACCGGAATGATTTCCTTTGTATATGTCTGTAGCTGTGCGCCAATTGGCAATAATTTTGGCCTCCTGGCCTTGGATGCCCACAACTTGTCGAACTGTTTATACTCATCAGGGACTGGCTGGCCCCTGTGTCTAGCTCCATTGATACTGGGATGCCATCGAGGAGCACTTTCATCATTATCAGTGGCATCATGGTGTATGAACTGTATATGTGCTCCACATGAACTCGCTGAACTTCAGCTTCCAGCGATTTCCCCCAGTGTCCATTTGGCCTCGTAGGGCTTACATCGGGCCCGTCCTCCTCGTACATCAACCTGGCTGCAGGCTTCCTGCACATGCGCGCCAAGTGACCGCTGACATTGCAGTTTCTGCAGGTATATTGCTGATACCTGCAAGCTCTGGCTGTGTGTTTGCCTCCACACCTCCAACATGAGCCGTTGTTGGAAACAAAAGGTCCATTACCAGTCGATCGTCTCTGATGTCTCTGTAACTGTCCTTAAGCGCACTATTGACAGGTGTTGATGGCCCCATTACTGGCCGCATTGTCCCTATGGTGGCATGAATCACCGTTCAGCTAGCCATTGTCTCTGTTGAATTCCCCCTTTGGGTTCGACTACATGCTTGTGCATGGCCGATTGCCCCTGTTTGCCTGGAGAACTGTGTGCCGTGTTCACAATGTTGACTCCCTGTCCATTTGCTGCATTTAAACTAAGATAGCAGTGTGTCTGCGTTGTCACTCTCAGCAACGTTCTTTCAGGCAAATCGTTCAATTATCAGCTCCTCACGTAAGAGTCTTGCAGCTATGTAGCCACCACAGCCCTTTCCTGCCGTCTGGAGGGGGTCGTGGGCATGGTTACATAGTCAGCCTGATTGTCTGGCCCTAGGTCAGCATCCAACCTGTCGTCCTCCTCTTCCTCTCTCTCCTGAGATGGAGCATCAGTCTCTTCTGGCAATTCTTGTCCCCTCCTGATAGCCAGGTTGTGCAGCATGGAGCACATGACCACGAATTGAGCTACTTGCTCAGGATTGTATTGTAGCTCCCCTCCTGAGTGCTCCAGGCATCTGAAGCACTGCTTAAGTACAGTTATTGTTTTCTGGACCACATTGCTTGCGTCTCTGTGGCTCTGGTTGTATCGCTTCTCGGCCTCGGTGTGGGTGTCATGCATTGGGGATCATCAGCCAGATGGCTAGGCCATATTGGTTATCACCAAGCATCCAGCATTATTTTTGTGGCTGACTGTTAAACATGTCAGAGACAGCGCTCTCCGCAGGACGTGAGCCTCATCGAAGGCCCGGACATTTGGCATTCACTGCCATTATGATCTGGTTCTGATCGACAACTAATTGGACCTTCAGGGAGTGAAATCCTTTTCTGTTACGAAAAAGCTCTGGGTCCTGAGAAGGTGCCCGCATGGTAATGAGAGTGCATTGTATTGCTCCTTGCACCCTGGGGAACTTAGCAATGCGGTAGAATGCTCCAGCCCTGTCAATCTGAGCCTCCATGGTCATGAGGAAGCTGATAAAGTCCATCCTTCGCACGTACAGGGCCTCCATGACCTGTCTACTGCAGCAATGGGTGGCATGGTGAGACAGAGGGGAAATCTCGACCACGGAGGCCCGAAAGGAACCGAACGCGTAGAAAGACAGTGCCGTGGTGACCTTGACCTCGATCGACACTGATGTCCTGATGGCAGGCTGCATATGTGGCCTGATGAGCTCACGTATTTCATTGATCAGCACCTTGTGGAAGCGCAGTCTCCGAAGACAGGTGTGCTCGGACACGTCGAGGTAAGACCTCTTTTCTCTGTAAGTGCGGGGTGTGTATGGTCTGGACCTCCTCCTCATTCTTGCAACTCTTAAATTGGGTACATAATGATGTGCATCACACATTGAGCCATTTGCACTCTGCAGCATCTGCGTATTAATTGATGCAGACTGAGAAATGGCTGGGCCCATTGCAATGAAATTATAATAGCGATTAATCTGAAGCAATAATTTCCTCACTAAAATACACCTAGAGTAAACCCCCAATAGTCCAGAGTCTGAAAATATGCCTGTTGTGATGGTGACTTCATGTGAGAAGAACTCCAGAGTCAATCTAAACTCCCCCGAAGTTGAAGCAGCCTTTTGAATGAAGCGACCTGCGATTTTAAAAATGTCGCCCACACTGCTGTGATTCATTCAGAACAGTTCCACTGTTGCTGAGCAGTGTTTTGGGTGAGCGATATTGTGGGCGAGATGTGTGCGAGGTGGTGAAAGTGACAATGGGCGATCTCCTGGGCGTTAGTTTCGGCAAATGTGGTCTTTATGACAAAAAAAGTGAGCGGGCGGTATTATTGAATCTCGGCATTAATTACGTGTGGAATCGCTGGGCGATATTATGGGCGTTGATTTCACCCATTCTGATGATTCCGCCCCAAAAAAGTGGGCGAGCGGTATTATTTTCTCCCTGCGTTACACACATGGGGAAAGTAACACTTGGTGATAACTGCCCGAAAAATGCACGTCAATTTCCATGCTGTAGCTAAATGGGCGATATCTGGGCATTATATATTATTTCAGCGGTAAAATGGACGTTAAGTGGGCGTTATGCATGCAAAAAACGTGGAAAGTCTCGCCCATCGTCTCATAATAAGGGGCCGCCCATTTAAAACTGAGATAAGGAATTTCTTCTGTCAGAGGGTTATAAATCTATTGAATCTCTGCCCCAGAGAGCTGTGGAGACTGGGTCTTTGAATATATTTAAGGTGGAGATAGTCAGATTTTTGAGTGATAAGGGAGTAAAGGTTTATGGGGAACGGGCAGGGAAGTGGAACTTATTGAATGGCGGAGCAGGCTCAATGAGCCAAATGGCCTAATCCTGCACCTATTTCTTATGTTCTTATGTTCTTAACCCACCCCAACAGGAAGTGGAGCACGCACCAATGTGCTGCACTTCCTGTGAGGGGCGGTAACCACAATTTCACCGCCGGGACGGGACTTCCATGCCGCATGCAGTAAGTCCCGCCCCCACTCGGTTACCACCCCCAAGCTGGGGAATTTCACCCCCTTGAACTTTCTGCACAAAGTAGAAATACAGTTCAAATTATTTATTACCCTAACAGTACTTGGTGTGTTGTAAATCAGTGTAATTTCCCCCCTCCCACCCTGCCCTTCACACTAGTGCTTCCCTTTTGTGACTCCTGTGAGTGTATTGTACTACCTAATCTACTGATCTGTCCAAATGCTATCAAGCAGGAGAAGCTAATTCTCCTAAGAGACATCCCTGGGATGGAGATGGCTCTTTCCCTTCTTTTTATGGATCATAAAATATTCATGCTATTTCTGGTAATGTCTGATGCTGTGGTGCAGGCTTTCTGGCTTTGTGTAGTCATTTCAATATGGCAGGTAGATGATTCCCTCATCTGAGTCTACTCCTACCATGCCCTGATACTGGGCACACCCTCAGCAAGTCCGGATCTGTGTGGAACCAAACCAAAGGGCAGCGATTTTTTACTTGTTGAGCTTTCCCTTCATGTATTATTAAGCGGATTCTCCACCATAGTAAATCTAGATAAGACAGACTCATTAACATCGGAAACTGAGACATCTATGGCACTAGTTAGAATATTCCTGGGAACCCACAGCTGTGCTTAGGACTTACGTTAAGGGGAGCTTTGCTGCAGATGTCCTGAAAGTTTTACATGTTTCAGGGTGGGCCGCTGTTTATGAAACAATCAAATAGCTCAGATATTGCTAAGAACATAAGAAACAGGAGCTAGAGCAGGTCATTTTGTCCTTCGAGCCTTCCCCGCCATGCAAGGCAATCATATTCTGATCTTTTACCACAACTCTACCTTCCCACACTATCCTCCTATCCCTTAGTTCCCTGTTTTTTTTCTTCCTCCTCTTTTAAATAGAGGGTTATTATTGTTACCTTTCAAGCCTTGGGAACTGTTCTAGAATCAAAGCCCCTAGTCTCCATTTTTAAATTGGAAATTATCACGAGCGATCTGAAATGGGCGTTAGCGTTAAATATCTCTGACCTTCTACCGTAAAGTGTCGCTGTCCTTAGCAACGGCATGGCAATGCTCGATTCCCGCGATTCAGGAGGTCAAGGATCATCATCATATGCACATAAGAGGAGATAGAGAGGGAGGGAGTTGAAAGGGAGTGGAGGCGTGTGTGAGTGTGGTATGGCTGCTTTGGGAGGAAGGAGGGAAAGTTTCGAGCTTTATAGCAAATTGGAACAAAAAAATAAGCTGTTACCAGCCAGATATTTGCCCGAATTTGGTGCCTATAATGGAGGGAGAGGAGGAGGCGACACAGCACGCTGTGGAGACTGATGCTGGCGAGAGCAGTGAGCTGGGAGAGGAGCACAATGGAGGGCGCAAAAGAGCAAAGAGGTTCTCGGACATAGAAACATAGAAAATAGGTGCAGGAGTAGGCCATTTGGCCCTTCGAGCCTGCACCACTATTCAATAAGATCATGGCTGATCATTCACCTCAGTATCCCTTTCCTGCTTTCTCTCCATACCCCTTGATCCCTTTAGCAGTAAGGGCCATATCTAACTCCTCCTTAAATATATCCAATGAACTGGCATCAACAACACTCTGCAGTAGGGAATTCCACAGGTTAACAACTCTCTGAGTGAAGAAGTTTCTCCTCATCTCAGTCCTAAATGGCTTACCCCTTATCCTTAGACTATGTCCCCTGGTTCTGGACTTCCCCATTCTTCCTGCATCTAACCTGTCCAGTCCCGTCAGAATTTTATATGTTTCTATGAGATCCCCTCTCATCCTTCTAAATTCCAGTGAATACAGGCCCAGTTGATCTAATCTCTCCTCATACGTCAGTCCTGTCATCCTGGGAATCAGTCTAGTGAACCATCGCTGCACTCCCTCAATAGCAAGAACGTCCTTCCTCAGATTAGGAGACCAAAACTGAACACAATTTCCCAGGTGAGGCCTCACGAAGGCCCTGTACAACTACAGTAAGACCTCCTTGCTCCTATACTCAAATCCCCTAGCTATGAAGGCCAACATACCATTTGCCTTCTTCACCGCCTGCTGAACCTGCCTGCCAACTTTCAATGACTGATGTACCATGACACCCAGGTCTCGCTGCACCTCCCCTTTTCCTAATCTGCCACCATTCAGATAATATTCTGCCTTCGTGTTTTTGCCACCAAAGTGGATAACCTCACATTTATCCACATTATACTGCATCTGCCATGCATTTGCCCACTCGCCTAACCTGTCCAAGTCACCCTGCAGCCTCTTAGAGTCCTCCTAATAGCTCACACCGCCACCCAGTTTAGTGTCATCTGCAAACTTGGAGATATTACATTCAATTTCCTCATCCAAATCATTAATGTATATTGTAAATAGCTGGGGTCCCAGCACTGAGCCCTGTGGTACCCCACTAGTCATTGCTTGCCATTCTGAAAAGGACCCATTTATCCCGACTCCCTGCTTCCTGTCTGCCAACCAATTCTCTATCCACATCAATACATTACCCCCAATACCATGTGCTTTCATTTTGCACACCAATCTCTTGTGTGGGACCTTGTCAAAAGCCTTTGGAAAGTCCAAATACACCACATCCACTGGTTCTCCCTTGTCTACTCTACCAGTTACATCCTCAAAAAATTCTAGAAGATTTGTCAAGCAGGATGTCCCTTTCATAAATCCATGCTGACTTGGGCCGATCCCGTCACTGCTTTCCAAATGTGCTGCTATTTCATCTTTAATGATTGATTCCAACATTTTCCCCACTACTGATGTCAGGCTAACCAGCCTATAATTACCCGTTTTCTCTATCCCTCCTTTCTTAAAAAGTGGTGTTACATTAGCTACCCTCCAGTCCACAGGAACCGATCCAGAGTTGATAGACTGTTGGAAAATGATCACCAATGCATCCACTATTTCTAGGGCTACTTCATTAAGTACTCTGGGATGCAGACTATCAGGACCCGGGGATTTATCGGCCTTCAATCCCATCAATTTCCCTAACACCATTTCCCACCTAATAAGGATTTCCTTCAGTTCTTTGTTCTCACTAGACCCTCGGTCCCCGAGTATTTCCGGAAGGTTATTTGTGTCTTCCTTCGTGAAGACAGAACCAAAGTACTTGTTTAACTGATCCGCTATTTCTTTGTTCCCCATTATACATTCACCTGAATCTGACTGCAAGGGACCTACGTTTATTTTTTTTCTTGTTCTTTTCTTTTTCTTTTCATATATCTATAGAAGCTTTTGCAGTCAGTTTTTATGTTCCCCGCAAGCTTCCCCTCATACTCTATTTTCCCTCTCCTAATTAAACCCTTTGTCATCCTCTGCTGTATTACAAAATTCTCCCAGTCCTCAGGTTTGCTGCTGTTTCTGGCCAATTTATAAGTCTCTCCCTTGGATTTAACACTATCCTTAATTTCCCTTGTTAGCCACGGTTGAGCCACCTTCCCCGTTTTATTTTTACTCCAGACAGGGATATACAATTGTTGAAGTTCATCCATGTGATCTTTAAATGTTTCCCATTGCCTATCCACCGTCAATCTGTTAAGTATCACTCGCCAGTCTATTCTAGCCAATTCATGTCTCATACCATCGAAGTTACCTTTCCTTAAGTTCACGACCCTAGACTCTGAATTAACTGTGTCACTCTCCATCTTAATAAAGATTTCTACCATATTATGGTTACTCTTTGCCAAGGGGCCTCGCACAACAAGATTGCTAATTAGTCCTTTCTCGTTACACATCACCCAGTCTAGGATGGCCAGCCCTCTAGTTGGTTCCTCGACATATTGTTCTAGAAAACCATCTCTAATACACTCCAGGAAATCCTCCTCCACCGCATTGCTACCAGTTTGGTTAGCCTAACCAATATGTAGATTAAAGTCGCCCATGATAATTGCTGTACCTTTATTGCACGCATCCCTAATTTCTTGTTTGATGCTGCCCCCAACCTCACTACTACTGTTTGGTGGTCTGTACACAAATCCCACTCGCGTTTTCTGCCCTTTGGTATTCCGCAGCTTCACGCATACCGATTCCACATTATCCAAGCTAATGTCCTTCCTTACTATTGCATTAATTTCCTCTTTAACCAGCAACGCCACCTCACCTCCTTTTCCTTTCTGTCTATTCTTCCTAAATGTTGAATACCCCTGGATGTTGAGTTCCCAGCCTTGGCCACCCTGGAGCCATGTTTCCATGATGCCAATTACATCATATCCATTAACTGCTATCTGCGCAGTTAATTCATCCACCTCCTCGCATTGAGGCACAGAGCCTTCAGGCTTGTCTTTTTAACACACTTTGCCCCTTCAGAATTTTGCTGTAATTTGGCCCTTTTTTGCTTTTTGCCTTGGGTTTCTCTGCCCTCCACTTTTACTTTTCTTCTTTCTATCTTTTGCTTCTGTCCCCATTCTACTTCCCTCTGTCTCCCTGCATAGATTCCCATCCCCCTGCCATATTAGTTTAACTCCTCCCCAACAGCACGAGCAAACATTCCTCCTAGGACATTGGTTCTGGTCCTGCCCAGGTGCAGACCATCCGGTTTGTACTGGTCCCACCTCCCCCAGAATCAGTTCCAATGTCCCAGGAATTTGAATCCCTCCCTTCTGCAGAACTCCTCAAGCCACGTATTCATCTGAGCTATCCTGCGATTCCTACTCTGACTAGCACGTGGCACTGGTAGCAATCCTGAGATTACTACTTTTGAGGTCCTGCTTTTTAATTTAGCTCCTAGCTCCCTAAATTGTCTTGTAGGACCTCATCCCATTTTTTACCTATATCTTTGGTACCTATATGCACTACAACAACTGGCTGTTCACCCTCCCTCTTCAAAATGTCCTGCACCCGCTCCGAGACATTCTTGACCCTTGCACCAGGGAGGCAACATACCATCCTGGAGTCTCGGCTGCGGCCGTAGAAACGTCTATCTATTTCCCTTAAAATAGAATCCCCTACCACTATAGCTCTCCCACTCTTTTTCCTGCTCTCCTGTGCAGCAGAGCCACCCATGGTGCTATGAACTTGGCTGTTGCGGCTCTCCCCTGATGAGTCATCCCCCTCAACAGTACCCAAAGCGATGTATCTGTTTTGCAGGGGGATGACCGCAGGGGACTCCTGCACTACCTTCCTTCCACTGCTCTTCCTGTTGGTCACCCATTCCCTATCTGGCTGTGTACCCTTTACCTGCGGTGTGGCCAACTCACTAAATGTGCTATTCACGTCATTCTCAGCATCGTGGCTGCTCCAGAATAAATCCACCCGCAGCTCCAGTGCCGCAATGCGGTCTGTCAGATGCTGCAGGCGGATGCACTTCCCGCACATGTAGTCGTCAGGGACACTGGAAGCGTCCCTGACTTCCCACATAGCACAGGAGGAGCATAACACATGTCCGAGGTCTCCTGTCATGACTTAACCCTTAGATTAACTTAATTCGGCAACAACAATGCTAAAAGGTTACTTACTGGTAAAGAAAAGAAAAAGAAAAACTACTCACCAATCACCAGCCAATCACTTACCCTCTTGGCTGTGACGTCACCTTTCGATTTCTTTCTACTTCTTTTTTGCCTCCCTGCTGCAGCTGCACCGACTGGCCTCTCCAACACCTGTTGGGCTTCTTGTAGGCCTCACAACCCGCTGCCGCTCCGCCTCTCCAACTCCCCGCTGGCTCCCGACGCCTTTTGGGCCTCTTGTAGGCCTCACCACGCTGCCGCTCCGCCTCTCCGACCTCCCGCTGGCTCCCCACGCCTGTTGGGCCTCTTGTAGGCCTCACCACGCTGCCGCTCTACCTCTCCGACCTCCCGCTGGCGAGACAACTACCTCCCTCCTGCAGGAGGTCGAGTTACGCTGGGGTGATTTGACCCAGGGAGGGCGTGGGAAGTCCATCCCAAAGGCCTACCAGAAGATATGGGCTGAGATAGCAGAGGTGGTCTCGTTGGCGACCAACGAGGTGCATGAGGGCAACCAATGCTGCAGCAATGGAACGACCTAGTGGGTTCCGCAAGAGTAAGTATTACATTTATTTACATGTACCTATATATTTATATAATTTGATTTGTAAGAGTCATGAGAGACTATAATCACATGTGAGATCTTTCACTTTTACCGGGAATGTTGTACTCAAAGCCTGCGTTCATGGTGTACGTCTTTAGGTAAAGAATGATAATTATCATAATAATCATGATTACATCTGTCGGTTATGTGTTGTATCAGTCTCTGTGACAGTACCTAGCAATGATACCATGCAATCATCTCATGCCATGTCATCCTGTTACCTTTTACAGAAGAAGCTATCGATGATTAGGTCTGCGCAGAGGTGAACAGGTGGGGGGCCACCAGTCACCAGCGACATCACTGACATCGAGGAGCGAGAGCTCACAATCGTGGGGAGGCACACCCGGCCAGTCACGCAAGCAGCTGCAGATCCTGAAGTGATGCTATGTGAGTAAAGTATACACCATTGCGTGATCTAAAGTCAATTGATGCCACACCTACTCATATCCGAACAATAATATATGATAGATGGTTTCTAAAATTTTCCTGTAAATAATGCTCGCCTAATGAAAATCATTGCAATGCACAATGTGTTGATGGTCATGAAATGTGATGTCTGTGATGATTTTGATAGCGGTGGTGCTTTTGTTGTGCATATTCTGTGTGTAGCGCTGGACTCACCTTGTGACCCTAGCACCCCCTTCTCCTCTAATAACTTCATTTGTCTTTTGCAGCTCAGCCAGCAATGCAGCCCCAGGCAAGACCACAGAGGCCAGAAGGTGGGGGCGCGGGGCCGGACTCGGCAGACTGTTGTGTATGTATAATGTAACTATACTCCCTGTACACTCAATGTACAGTTACATAAGACGACTGGATGTACCTTCAGACTGTATACACTATGCTTGTACCACCAGAGGGCGCAACTGGTGGAGACCTAGGGGTCACCTGAACACGACAGGTAACCAGGTATGAAAGGGAGCTCACCATGCTGTACCTCACTCAGGAGCTGTAATAAATGGACTAAGGTCACCACAGTTCATGTACAATACCTTGCCTTGTGGGACAATCCAGTCGCATGACCTAAAATGATCCCGATCCAAGTAAAGCTGCTCACCTACACAAACAACACCAACCCAGTCGTTGGCAGCATGGATTTTCAGGTGTCCCATGACAGCGCGATGCACAAGTTACCTTTGTGGATCGTTGCTGGTGATGGTCCAATATTGCGAGGAAGAAGATGGATGAAAAAGATCCGTTGGAGCTGGGAAAACCTCCAGCCTCTGGCGATCGACGTCCTCCTAAAAAAGATCCATTGGAGCTGGGAAAACCTCCAGCCTCTGGCGATCGACATCCTCTGCGTCCCTGAAGTTGGATCCAGCACAGCACCGGAAAAACCAGCCGCTGCGGAGGAAGAAAATCGGTGCAGAAGGCAACTTCCCTGTTTCCATGGCAGAACCTGGGGAGAAAAGGATCACCGCAGCCTACCTCAGGGAGAGAAAGAAGATGGCGCCCGCACCACGAGGTGAAGCGCCTGAAGTAAAGATGGCGGCCGCCAGACCGCGAGGGACAGTGTTGATGGAGCAACACGTGATGCGAAGCAGCGAATTGGATTGGGGTAAAGATTGCAAGGCCCTCTTAAAGGAGACTGGCAACCCATCACAATTAAAGGGACTATTGCACACTTTATGCAGCGATGCTGGTGATACATATGTAAGTGATGTAATTAACAAATGCAAGTATGTAAATGTAATTAACCATGTTAAGTCGGGCGATTGCGGTCGGAACCAAAGTATTGTGAGAGTAAATGAAGTAATGATATGCGATGCCGGATTCTACATGCATGCCGACAAAACCAAGGGTAATCTCCCGTCGGAAGTCCAGCGGACTACCCGATCATGTAGCCTGCACCTCCGGGACCAATGTGATGCCCCAGGGAGCATGGCCACACACAGAGGAAGCATACCAACTGCAGGGCCAGCAATCAGCGGACGGCAAAGGCACCACTACCGGTACCCTGCCCCTGATTGGCTCTACCTCTCTGGCACCAGGGCCAGTACCAGGAGCAAGAGGCTAGCACCCTCCAGCTCGCTCAATGGGACCTGGGATGACCAGGCTCCCACTATCGCTGAAGGGCAGCAAAGTGACAGCGCAGCCCTCAAAGGAGGGCAGGGAGGCCACACACTCCTGTATCTCTGCCCACCACTAGGCAATGGCAAAGGCCCTGAGACTCAGCCAGGTGAGCAATCCGAGCCCACCCAGCTGGCAGGGGGCGCAGCGCCGCCATCAGATAACCTGGACACAGTCCGGTTACTCTGGAACTAGCGTCATCACCCACCTGCACCTACACCCCAGGGCAAGACTGTAATATCACGTATCTACCTTACCTGTAAAATGTACTTGTTCCACCACTGCAGAACCCAAACAGTAATGTAATTAATCCTATTTTTTTTTGTTCATTCTTTCTGTACATGTATGCACATGCAGGTGTTGAGCCACACACATGGTCTGTGTATGGGGGGGGGGGGGGGGGGGGGGAAATTGATGTATATAGCCATGGATACACATGGATCACACCCAGAACCCACACAACCCCCACTACAACCTTTTTGCTGACCATTGCTGACCATTTCCCAATGTTGTGGCAATAAGGACTTGCGGGTCAACAGGGAGAGAGCCAAGCCAAAGCCTAGACAAGGTGCAAGAGCTTTGGGCATTCGAGTCTAGGGCCAGAGCACACAATGCAAAGGCCAGTGGCACAAGACTTAGGGGAGAGTGATGTTGTGTATGTATAATATAAGTATACTCCCTGTACACTCAATGTACAGTTACATAAGATTACTGGATGTACCTTCAGACTGTATACACTATGCTTGTACCACCAGAGGGCGTAACAGGTAGAGCCCGAGGGGTCACCTGTACACGACAGGTAACCAGGTATAAAAGGGAGCTCACCATGCTGTACTCTCACTCAGGAGCTGTAATAAATGGACCAAGGTCACCATAGTTCAAGTACAATACCTTGCCTTGTGGAGTCATTACTAGAGTGCTTACAGACACAATACAGACGATCCTACATCTGGTGCTGAGGAGGTCCGATTATTGCCCGTCAATCCACTGGGTCTGTTCTCTACGGATGAGAGTGCCGACATCGAGGAACCTGCATCGCCAGGCTCCAGAAGGCATTCCACCCCAAGGCCATCTAGTGCTTCTCCGGCCACTCCCGCCTCCACTCTGGAGGTACCGGGCCCAAGCATCTCGCCACAGGGCACCCCATTTGTCCCCAGGACGGCGCAGACCCCACGGAGGTTTCGTGGACACAAAGGTCTGGTCCATGAGCACCAGATGAGAGCGGAGAGATGGTTAAGTTGTCCAGGAGAACTGTAGACATTGGTGACCAGATCCACAATGCATTGGGGGGCATATCCCGACAGCTGGCCACCTTCTCCGGCACCGTGACTGAGTACTTTCCGCGGATGGTGGAGGCCCTGGAGGTGATAGCCAGTAACACTGCTTGCACAGGCCTCCCAGTGGTCCCGGAGCGCGGCACTCCACCCCTCCAGACCACAGGAAAGGGCCCTAGTTTCCACACCACCAGTGCCAACGACACACGAGAGGCAGGACCAAGATCCTGCTTCTAGATCCAGGAATGTTCCCACTTCGGCACCCCCCGCTCCCGTACCTGTGCAGCCACTGCCTGTACCTTCATCCCCTCCCAATGAGGCACCGCCTGAGGAGCTCTTCGGCCAGGCGGCGTGGAGCGAGGAGAGGAAAGGGTAGAGGGGGGAGAAGAAGGGAGGCGGGAAGGAAAGTGAGGTGCATGTCCGCAGGTGATGGCTGTGTTATATCTCCATCTCGGTTTATGCTATTTGTTGTAATGTATGGGGGGAGTGGGCCATCCTCCTGCTTTGCATTTATGTTCTGTGTTGCTGGACATGTTGACCATTTGATTGATGTCAGTGGTCGAAAAAATGTGGTGCTGGTGGGGTGTTTTTGCCCATGATACTTATGATTTCAGATCATTGTTGGTATAAAATCTTTTTTATTGAACATAACCTTGTTGCGCATTGTCTCAGATAGCTCGACCATTACACACTGGTGATTCCTTAATATGAAAGGATTAAATAAAATTTAACTTGAATCAACTTAAACTTTAACCAAGGTGATGCACGCCATTGATGTCTGAGCGGCGCACACACAACAGTGTGTCAGCTTTGTAAATTACAGCAATGTTCTTTCAAGCAAATCGCTCATTTATGAGCTCCTGACGTAAGAGTCTTGCAGCTATGTAGCCACCACGGGCCCTTTCCTGTGGTCTGGAGGGGGGCATGGGCATGGTTGCATAGTCAACCTGATTGTCTGGCTCGACGTCAGCGTCCAGCCCCTCCTCCTCCTCTTCCTCTCTCTCCTGAGGTGGACTTCAGTCCCTTCTGGCAATTCTTGGCCCCTTCCTGATAGCCAGGTTGTGCAGCATGGAGTACATGACCACGAATTGAGCTACTTGCTCAGGGTTGTATTGTAGCTCCCCTCCTGAGTGCTCCAGGCATCAAAAGCACTGCTGAAGGACACTAATTGTTCTCTGGACCATATCACATGTGGCTCTGTGGCTCTCGTTGTATCGCTCTCAGCCTCGGTGTGGGTGTCATGCAGGGGGTCATCAGCCAGGTTGCTGGGCCATATCGGTTGTCACCAAGCATCCAGCATTGTCCTTGTGGCTGACTGTTAAACATGTCAGAGACAGCGCTCTCATGCAGGATGTGAGCCTCATTGAAGCTGCCTGCACATTTGGCATTCTCTGCCATTATTATCTGGTTGTGGTCAGCAACTAGCTAGACCTTCAGAGAGTGAAATCCTTTTCCGTTGCAAAAAAGCTCTGTGTTCTGAGAAGTTGCCCGCTGTAAAGTCCTGTCCCCTGTGCTGGGGGGTCTCCGGGGACAATCCACAGGGGAAGTCGGTTCACTGTCCCTTTGTGTGTGACAGAGAGCATGGCGCTGCCGAGAACTGGTACGATTTCTTTGGTATAGGTCCTTAGTGTGGTGTCGACCCTTGTGAGTTTTGGTCTGTCTCTTTTATGCGGCCACAGTTGTTCAAATTGTTGAGCGTCCATGAGAGATTGACTCGCTCCCGTATCCAGCTCCATGTTGACAGATATCCCGTTGAGTAGGACCCTCATCATTATAGGAGGCGTCCTGTTGTAGGAGCAGTGGCCATTGATTGTGTTGGCTCGCTGTACACCAGTGTCCCGGGTACTGTCCCCACCATCTTCTGGTCCGCTTTCCGACCCATCTCATTCGTATACCAGCCGAGCTGCCGTTCTTTTGCACATGCGGGCCAAATGCCCTGTATATTCACAATTTCTGCAAACAGCCTGCTGAAATCGACATCCCCTTGCCGAGTGCCCACCCCCACACCTCCAGCACAGACCTGTTCCATTGTTGAAAGAGTTTCCAAAGAATGAGCTGTGTCTGGCTGATCTCTCTTGAGCTTCTCTCAGTTTGTGGTTGATTGCTCGCATTGTGGATTGATGAGGTGCGAACGGCCATTCCGGTGGCCCTTGATGGCTTCTGCCTGCTGTCAAGAACCTGTTCTCCCGGTTTTGTCTGTGTGTGGGGGTAGCAGCTTGTTTAGTGCTGTGAACTTCTTGTTCCAATATTTCGTTAGTTGTCGTACCTGCATTGTAAATCAACCTCATTTCTTCTTCCCCTACCAAGAATGTCTGTGCAACCAGTGCTGCTGCCTTTAAGGTCAGGTTCTTGGTCTCTGTGAGCTTTCGGAATATGCCTGCGTGGCCTAGTCCTTCAATGAAAAAGTCTCTCAGCATTTCTCTCCTCAGTTCATCGGAGAACTCACATAAACTAGCCAACCTCCGAAGTTCTGCCACGAAGTCGGGTATGCTCTCGCCCACACAGTGTCTGTAATTGTAGAACCTGTGTCTGGCCATGTGTAGACTGCTCGCTGGCTTCAGGTGGTCTCTTACCAGTGTGCTCAATTCTTCAAACGACTTGCTTGCTGGTTTCTCGGGTGCCAACAGATCCTTCATTAAAGCGTATGTTTTCGAGCCACAGCTGTTCAAGAGATGGGTTCTTCTCTTGTCTGCCTTATCGTCGCCTAACCAGTCTTCGGTTACAAAGCTTTGCTGGAGCCTTTCTATAAAGTCCTCCCAATTGTCTCCCGCATTGTACTTTTCATCTGATCCGTTGTTCGCCATTCTGTAGATTCTGTAATCCCGTTACCCGTTGCCACTGTAAAGTCCTGTCCCCTCAGTACAGATTCACACGAGGCATGTAGTGAAGTCAAGGTCTGGACCTGCACCTTTATTTCACAGCTCTGGAATGCTGCACTTGCCTGAGACCTGCCGTTATATACCTGTCTCTTGCAAGTGCACCCCTGGTGGTAAGGTATGCTGGTGGTTACAGGTCATATCTTATTACAGTCATGTATAGCATGTTAGGATATAGTTATATATAATAATGTAAGATGCATGACACCCGCATGGTGATATGAGTAAACTGTATTGCTCCCTGCATCTTGGGGAGCTTAGCAATGCAGTAGAATGCTCTAGCCCTGTAAGTCTGAGCCTCCGTGATCATGGGGAAGCTGATAAAGTCCATCTTACGCGCGTACAGGACTTCTGTGACCTGTCTAATGCAGCGATGTGTGGCATGGTGAGACAGAGGAGAAATGTCGGGCGTGGAGGCCTGAAAGGAACTGGACGCGTAGAACGACAGTGCCGCAGTGACCTTGACCTCGATGGACAGTGATGTCCTGAAGGTGATGGCAGGCTGCAGATCTGCCCTGATTAGCTGGCATAATTCAGTGATCACCACTTTGTGGAAGCGCAGTCTCCAAAGGCAGGTGTTCACGGATACGTCGAGGTAAGACCTCTTCTCCCTGTAAGTGCGGGGTGTGTATATTCTGGACCTCCTCCTCCTTCTGGCACGTCTTAGATTGGGCACATAATGGTGTGCATTAGACGTTGTGCCATTTGCATTCTGCAGCATCTGCATATTAATCAACGCAGACTGCGACATGGCAGGCCCCATTCCAATGAAAGTATAATACCGATTGATCAGAGGCAATAATTTTAACACTAAAAGACACCTACAGTAAGACCTAATCATCCAGAGTCTGAAAAGATGTCTGTTGAGATGGTCACTTCACCTGAGAAGAACTCCAAAGTCAAAATTTGGCAGATGGAGTATAATGTTGGAAAGTGTGAGGTCATGCAGGAAATAGTGGGGGATTGTAAAAGGGGAACAGCAATAATCATGGGTGATTTTAACCTGCATATTGATTGGACAAATCAAATTGGTCTGGGTAGCCTTGAGGAAGAGTTCATAGAGTACATAAGGGACGGGTTCCTTGAGCAATATGTAACGGAACCAACCAGGGGGCAGGCTATCTTAGATCTGGTCCTGTGTAATGAGACAGGATTAATAAACAATCTCCTAGTAAAGGATCCCCTTGGAATGAGTGATCATAGCATGGTTGAATTTCAAATTCAGATGGAGGGTGAGAAAGTTGGATCTCTAACCAGCGTACTAAGCTTAAATAAAGGAGACGATGAAGGTATGAGGTCAGAGTTGACTAAAGTGGACTGGGAAAATAGATTAAACTGTCGGACGGTTGATGAACCGTGGTGTACATTTAAGGAGATATTTCACAACTCTCAAGAAAAATATATTCCAGTGAGGAGGAAAGGGTGTAAGAGAAAAGAGAGCCATCCATGACTAACTAAAGAAATAAAGGACGGTATCCAATTAAAAACAAGGGCATACAAAGTGGCCAAAACTAGTGGGAGGACAGAAGACTGGGAAGCTTTTAAAAGCCAGCAAAGAATGACTAAAACAATTATTAAGAAAGGGAAGATAGACTATGAAAGTAAACTAGCACAAAATATAAAAACAGATAGCAACAGTTTATATAGGTATATAAAAAGGAAAAGAGTGGCTAAAGTAAATGTTGGTCCCTTAGAGGACGAGACCAGGGAATTAGTAATGGGGAACATGGAGATAGCAGAAACTCTGAACAAATATTTTGTATCAGTCTTTACGGTAGAGGAAACTAACAATATCCTAACAGTGGATAGTCAAGGGGCTATGGGGGGGAGGAACTTAACACAATCACAATCACAAAGGAGCTGATACTCAGTCAAGATAATGGGACTAAAGGCGAATAAATCCTCTGGACCTGACGGCTTGCAACCGAGTGTCTTACGAGAAGTAGCAGCAGAGATTGTGGATGCATTGGTTGTAATTTACCAACATTCCCTGGATTCTGGGGACGTCCCAGCAGATTGGAAAACTGCAAATGTAACGCCCCTATTTAATAAAGGAGGCAGACAAAAAGCAGGAAACTATAGACCAGTTAGCCTATCATCTGTGGTTGGGAAATTGTTGGAGTCCATTATTAATGAAGCAATAGCAAGACATTTGGAAAAGCAAAATTTGATCTGGCAGAGTCAGCATGGATTTATGAAAGGGAAGTCATGTTTGACAAATTTTCTGGAATTCTTTGAGGATGTAACGAAGAGGGTGGATAAAGGGGAACCAGTGGATGTGGTGTATTTGGACTTCCAGAAGGCATTTGACAAGGTGCCACATAAAAGGTTACTGCACAAGATAAAAGTTCATGGGGTTGGGGATAATATATTAGCATTGATAGAGATTGGCTAACTAACAGAAAACAGAGAGTCGGGATAAATGGTTTACTCTCTGGTTGGCAACCAGTAACTAGTGGGGTGCCGCAGGGATCAATGCAGGGATTCCAACTAATTACAATCTATATTAACGTCATGGAAGAAAGTACTGAGTGTAACTTAACCAAGTTTGCTGACAATACAAAGATGGGAGGAACAACATGTGTGAGGAGGACACAAAAAATCTGCAAAAGGACATCGACAGGCTAAGTGAGTGGCAAAAATTTGGCAGATGGAGTATAATGTTAAAAAGTGTGAGGTCATGCATTTTGGCAGAAAACATCAAAGAGCAAGTTATGATTTAAATGGAGAAAATTTGCAAAGTGCTGCAGTACAGCGGGACCTGGGGGTACTTGTGCATGAAACACAAAAGGATAGTTTGCAGGTACAGCAAGTGAATAGGAAGGCCAATGGAATCTTGGCCTTTATTGCAAAGGGGATTCAGTATAAAAGCAGCAGCAGGAGGAGGGGGAGGATTATTATTATTATTATTATTATTATTGGTGAGACTCTGCCCTGGGAGTTGGCTGTGGCTCCAAGAAGCACGGACCTGCTGTTCTCTCTCAGGATGACAACATTTGTGCGCCCACCACTTTCACTCCACGAGTGCATTTGCTGTTGCATGTCAGCAAACTGGCCCAGACTGCTGTTGCCCATGCCAAGGAGCTGCAGTCTGAAGCCGGGCCTTCTGGGCTCAGAGCTCCTCAAGGCCAACTGCCGTGCCCCTCATTGAAAGTCAGCAGCTTTCCACTAGCCATGCTACAGACACTGGGGTAGTACTGTGTAGGAGCACTAGGATAGTCAAAAGCACACACAAGTCAGTCACCAAGGGAATGCATAAGGATGGATGGATAGACAGAGAGGGGTAGAACTTGCCCTCTGCCTGAAACGGGGCAGAGGTACTGGAGAAATTCAGAACTTTGTTTTTTCTCTCCGTGGTGTATTGTTCGCTTGAGTGCAGGATGGGAGTGACATCGCAGCGGATCTGCCACCCCGAACAATCATCAGCGCCACGCTGATGATGTTAGTGCAGTCGCGCTGACGCATCACAATGTCGTTTCCCTTCAGTTAAAGGGGAGAGCCGCTTTGAGCTCCACAGATATTTTAGTTAGGTCCACTGGGCCGCCAGTGAGGGTTTTGGCTGGGCCAGCAGCCTGGCACCTAAGAGCGGCCCGGCCGAAACTGGGGCCATAATTGTCGGGCCGACCTGGTAGTCGGCCGACAAAAAAATATAACATGGTGGCCGCGGCATTGCGCCCTCCCATTTAAGGGCGACCATGCCACCATTTCACACAGAATGCACCGACAGCAAAAGCCAGCGGCGGGGCATCTCCTGCGGGCCAATTTTGGGTAAGCGGCAATTCCGCGAGGGGGTCGCTGCCGGTCAGAAAGGGGACGGTGTGTGCACACCACAGCTGGAAAATGGGTGGAGCGGTCCCAACCACCGCTCCGCTCCTGAGGTAGGGCAAAATGGGAGCCCCTCCGCGGAGTCGGCGGCCATTCCGCGCCACCCCGTGGCCACCGCTTTCATTTAATAATACTTAATAATTTAATACTGTGTTAATATTGTTTAATTCTTTCATAAACTTGGACCAAGTGATGTTTGAGTAACCCTGCCATCGAAGTTTATACACACTTAAGTTGTCCAATTGAAGCAGGAAAGTGAATTATGATGAGTGAACCAACAGGATTTGCTTATTTTCAAAGATCCCACTGCAAGTGAATAGATTGGCTTCATTGATTTACTTTTTCATAATATATTTGATGTGATTCCTTGCCTGCTAGGAGAGTGCCAAAAAGATGAGGGAGAAAATGTAAGCATTTTGCATGTTATTTATTAGAAACACAGTACTGAATGCAAACCCATAAATTCAGGTTGGAGCCAAACAGTGCACACATGGTAATTGCAAAGCTTTTAAGAGTAGAGTATTATTTTTTCCCTTCTGCCAACTCTTGCTAGCATTCTTTTGTTTCTTTTGTTGAATGATACAATGCTAAGTTTCATTCCTTGGATTTGACCTTGAATACATTCTCACATCTCAACACTGCAGAATTAATTGGTTAGTCATCTAGTTGCTGGTATGTGGGATCTTGCAGCATGCTGGTTGGTTACCACAATTTGTCTGCGTTATGTATGTAAACCTGTAATTATCATGTCTAACCACCAGAGGGCTTATCCCCTGGAGTCCCAAGGGATCCCACAATCCCTTGGGAGCACCTGTATATAAGGAGGCCTCACAGGCTGGAGAGGCCCTCTGAGATCTGTAATAAAGGACTACGGTCACACTTACTTTGAGCTTGCAGTATCTAGTCTGACTCCTTATCCAATACATAACAACTGGCGACGAGGATAGGATGACAAACCCCAACACAACAATGCAGAGAACTGTGGCCATCCTGGGGAAATTTCCGCAGGGAGATGATTGGGAAACCTTCATGGAGCGTCATGATCAATACTTCGTGGCCAACGAGTTGGAAGGAGAAGGGAACGCTGCCAAACGAAGGGGCGATCCTCCTCACCGTTTGCGGGGCACCAACGTATGTCCTCATGAAAAACCTGCTCGCTCCAGCAAAACCCACAAACAAGTCATACGATGAGTTGTGCACACTGGTCCGGGAGCATCTAAACCCGAAGGAAAGCGTTCTGGTGGCGAGGTATTGGTTCTACATGTACAAGAGGTCTGAAAGCCAGGAAGTGGTGAGCTACATCACTGAGCTAAGGCGCCTTGCAGGACATTGCAAATTTGAAGGACACTTGGAGCATATGCTCGGGGACTTCTTTGTACTTGACATTGGCCATGAAGTAACACTTCGCAAACTTTTGACTGTAGAGACCTCAAACTTGAGTAAAGCCATAGCGATAGCCCAGGCGTTTATCTCCACCAGTGACAATACCAAACAAATTTCCCAGCACACTAGTGCTGCTGCAAGTACTGTGAACAAAGTAACATTGTTCTCGAATCAAAATGTACAAGGCAGGACTTACATGCCTGCAGCTGCACGTCCGCAGATGACTCAGAGTCCGTCATCAAGGGTGATGAATACAAAGCAATTAACACCTTGTTGGCGCTGCGGGGGGTGATCATTGATTCCATTCATGCCGCTTCAAAGGATACGATTGCAAGGGCTGTGGAACAATGGGACACCTCCAATGTATGTGCAGGTGAGCTGCAAATCCTGCTAATCCTGCAAACCACCATGTTACAGAGGAGGACAGATCCACGATGGATCATGGCGAACCACAGCCTCAGACCGAGGTTGCAGAGGTATATGGGGTGCACACATTTATCACAAAGTGTCCCCCGATAATGCTGAAGGTTGAATTAAATGGACTTCCGGTGTCCATGGAGCTGGACACGGGCACAAGCCAGTCCATAATGAGTAAAAACACTTTCGATAAGTTGTAGTGCAACAAGGCTTCAAGGTTAGTCCTGACTCCCATTCGTACCAAACTTAGAACGTACCCAAAGGAACTGATTCCCGTAATTGGCAGTGCTACCATAAAGGTCTCCTATGATGGAGCGGTGCACAATTTACCACTCTGGGTGGTACAAGGCGATGACCCCATGCTGTTCGGCAGGAGCTGGCTGGGAAAGATATGCTGGAACTGGGATGACATCTGAGCACTTTCGTCCGTCGACGACACCTCATGTTCCCAGGTCTGAAGCAAGTTCTCCTTGCTGTTCGAACCAGGCATCAGGAAGTTCCAAGAAGCAAAAGTGCAGATCCACTTGATTCCAGGGGCGCGACACATCCATCACAAGGCGAGAGCGGTACCTTACATGATGAGAGAGAGGGTGGAGATCGAGCTGAATATGCTGCAATGAGAAGGCATCATTTCGCTGATTGAATTCAATGAGTGGGCCAGTCCGATTGTTCCAGTCCTCAAGGGAGATGGCACCATCAGAATCTGTGATGATTACAAAGTAACTATCAATCATTTCCCACTGCAGGATCAATACCCGCTACCAAAGACAGACGACCTATTTGCGACGCTGGCAGGAGGAAAAATGTTCACGAAGCTGGACTTGACCTCGGCCTACATGAACCAGGAGCTTGAGGAATCTTCGAAAGGCCTCACCTGCATCAAAATGCACATAGGTCTTTTTGTTTACAACAGATGTCCGTTTCGGATTCGATCGGCCGCGGCGATATTCCAGGGGAACATGGAAAGTTTGCTGAAGTCGGTCCCATGCACCGTGGTCTTCCAGGACGACATCTTGGTTACAGGTCGGGACACCATTGAGCACCTGCAGAACCTGGAGGAGGTTCTTCGTCGGCTTAATCGTGTGGGGCTCAGGCTAAAATGCTAGAAGTGAGTTTCCTGGCACCTGAAGTGGAGTTCCTGGGGAGAAGAATCACGGCAGACGGCATCAGACCCACCGATTCGCAGGCAGAGGCAATGAAAAACGCACCAAGACCCGCAGAACGTGATGGAGCTGCGGTCGTTTCTAGGACTCCTGAATTATTACCAGGTCTGAGCACATTGTAAGAACCACTGCACACTTTACTGCGTAAAGGAGATGAATGGGTATGGGTTAAAAGCCAAGAAAATGCCTTTGAGAAAGCTACGAAGCTGTTATGTTCAAACAAATTGCTTGTGTTGTACGATCCATGTAAACGTTTGGTACTAGCATGTGATGTGTCGTCGTATGGGGTCGGGTGTGTATTGCAACAAACTAATGAATTTGGGAAATTGCAACCTGTTGTTTATGCAAGGCCGAGAGGGCCAACAGTATGATCGAAAAAGAAGCGTTAGCGTGTGTTTACGGGGTAAAGAAAATGCATCAATATCTGTTCGAGCTCAAATTTGAATTGGAAACCGACCATAAGCCGCTTAGATCCCTCTTTTCTGAAAATAAGTGGATAAATATGAATGCATCGGCCCGCATCCAGAGATGGACGCTCACGTTGTCTGCATACAACTACGCCATCCGCTACAGGCCAGGCACAGAAAACTGTTCCGATGCTCTCAGTAAGCTACCATTGCCCACCACCGGGGTGGAGCTGGCACAGCCTGCAGATTTAATTATGGTGATGGAAGCATTCGAGAGTGAGCAATCACCTGTTACTGCCCGACAGATTAGAACCTGGACGAGCCAGGAACCCTTTCTGTCCTTAGTGAAAAACTGTGTGCTCCATGGGAGTTGGTCTAGTGTCCCATTGGAGATGCAGGAAGAAATAAAGCCATATCAGCGGCGCAAAGATGAAATGTCCTATGAGGTAATCGGGTAGTTGTGCCAAAAAAGGGCAGGGACACTTTCATGAGTGATCTCCACAGTACCCAACCATGCATTGTAATGATGAAAGCGATAGCCAGATCCCATGTGTGGTGGCCTGGTATCGATGCAGACTTAGAGTCCTCTGTACACAAATGTAATATGTGTTCCCAGTTAAGCAATGTACCCAGGGAGGCGCCACTAAGTTTATGGTCTTGGACCTCCAAACCGTGGTCTAGGATTCATGTCGACTATGCAGGCCCATTCTTGGGAAAAATGTTTTTAGTGGTTGTAGATGCGTAATCCAAGTGGATTGTGTTATATATGTAAACTTGTATTTACTCTGTACAGCCACCAGAGGGCTCATCCCCTGGAGTCCCAAGGGATCCCATAATCCTTTGGGAGCACAGGTATTTAAGGAGGCCTCACAGGTTGGAGAGGCACTCTGGAGACCTGCAATAAAAGACTAAGGTCACACTTTATTTTGAGCTCACAGTGTTCAGTCTGACTCTTTCTCCATACTTAACTGCTGGCAATGAGATACGGATGGCGAACCCAAAGATGCAGAGAACTGTGGGCATCCTGGAGAAATTCTCAGAGGGAGATGATTGGGAAACTTTTGTGGAGCGACTCGACCAATACTTCGTGGCCAAGGAACTAGATGGAGAAGAGAACGCTGCCAAACGAAGGGCGATCCTCCTCACCGTCTGTGGGGCACCAACGTATGACCTCATGAAGAATCTGCTCACTCCAGCGAAAGCAACGGAGAAATCATACGATGATTTGTGCACACTGGTCCAAGAGCATTTGAACCTGAAGGAAAGCATTCTGATGGTGAGGTACCGGTTCTACACCTACTAAAGGTCTGAAGGCCAGGAAGTGGCGAGTTATGCAGCCGAGCTAAGACGCCTTGCAGGACATTGTGAATTTGGAGGACATTTGGAGCACATGCTCAGAGACTTTTTTGTACTTGGCATTGGCCACAAAACCATACTTCGCAAACTTTTGATTGTAGAGACCCAACCTTGAGTCAGGCCATAGCGATAGCCCAGGTGTTCATTGCCACCAGTGACAATACAAAGCAAATCTCTCAGCACACAACTGCTGCTACACGTTCTGTGAAGGAAAGTGATGTTGTTTTTGAATTGTTACGTACAGGGCAGGTCACACATACCTGCAGCTGCACGTCCGCAGATGTCTCAGAGTCCACCATCAAGGGTGATGAATGCAAGGCCATTAACACCTTGTTGGCGCTGCGGGGGTGATCATCATTTCCATTCATGCCGATTCAAAGGGTAAGTTTGCTTTTGCTGTGGAACAATGGGACACCTCCAATGAGTGTGCAGGCAAGCTGCTAATCCTGTTACACCTGCAAACCACCATGATGCAGAGGAGGATAGATCCACGGAGGATCACGACGAATCAGAGCCTCAGACCAAGGAGGCAGAGTACATGGGGTGCACACATTCACCACTAATTGTCCCCTGATAATGCTGAATGTTGAATTAAATGGACTCCCGGTGTCAATGGAGCTGGACACGGGCGCGAGCCAGTCCATCATGGGCAAAAAGACTTTTGAAAGGTTGTGGTGCAACAAGGCCTCAATGCCAGTCTTAACTCCAGTTCGCACAAAAATAAGAACTTACACAAAAGAACTGATTCCTGTAATCGGCAGTGCTACTGTAAAGGTCTCCTACGTTGGAGCGGTGCACAAGCTACCACTCTGGGTGGTTCCGGGTGATGCTCCCACGCTGCTCGGCAGGAGCTGGCTGGGAAAGATATGCTGGAACTGGGACAACGTCCGAGCGCTATTGCCCGCTGACGAGACTTCGTGTCCTCAGGTCTTAAACAAATTTCCTTCGCTTTTCGAACCAGGCATCGGGAAATTCCAAGGAGCAAAAGTGCAAATCCACCTAATTCCGGGGGCGCGACCCATCCATCAGAAGGCAAGAGCAGTACTGTACCTGATGAGAGAAAGGGTAGAGGTCGATCTAGACCGGCTGCAAAGAGAGGGCTTCATTTCACCAATTGAGTTCAACGAGTGGGCCAGTCCTATCGTCTCAGTCCTCAAGAGAGACGACACCATCAGAATCTGTGGCGATTACAAAGGAACTATCAACCGTTTCTCCCTGCAGGACCAATACCCACTACCAAAGGCCGACGACCTCTTTGCAACGCTGGCGGGAGGAAAGACGTTCACGAAGCTGGATCTGACTTCAGCCTACATGAAACAGGAACTGGAGGAATCATCGAAGGCCCTCCCCTGCATCAACACGCACAAAGGTCTTTTTGTTTATAACAGATGCCCATTTGGAATCCGATCAGCGGCGACGATATTCCAGAGAAACATGGAAAGCTTACTGAAGTCAGTCCCCCACACCGTGGTCTTCCAGGATGACTTCTTGGTCACAGGTCGGAACACAGTTGGGCATCTGCAGAACCTTCGAGCGTTTTAACCTGAGCCCCACACAGTTGAGTCGACTAAGGAGGAGGTTCTTAGTCGACTCAACTGCGTGGGTCTCAGGTTAAAACGCTCGAAGTGCATTTTCCTGGCAACTGAAGTGGATTTCTTGGGAAGGAGGATTGCGGCGGACGGCATGAGGCCCACCAACACGAAGACGGAGGCAATCGAGAACGCACCGAGGTCACAGAACGTGGCGGAGCTGCGGTCGTTTCTGGGTCTCCTGAACTACGTTGATAACTTCTTACCGGGTCTCAGCACACTGTTAGAACCACTGCATGTCTTACTATGAAAAGGGGATGAATGGATTTGGGGCAAAAGCCAAGAAAAGGCCTTTGTAAAAACGAGACAATTGTTATGCTCAAACAAATTGCTTGTGTTGTATGATCCATGTAACCGTTTGGTACGAGCATGTGATGCATCGTCATATGGGGTCGGGTGTGTATTGCAACAAGCTAATGATTTCGGGAAAATGCAACCTGTTGCTTATGCATCCAGGAGTCTGTTTAAGGCTGAGAGAGCCTACAGCATGATTGAGAAAGAAGCATTAGCGTGTGCCTATGGGGTAAAGAAAATGCATCAATACCCGTTTGGGCTAAAATTCGAATTGGAAACTGACCATGAGCCACTTATATCCCTGTTTTCAGAGAGTAAAGGGATAAATACCAATGCATCGGCCCGCATCCAGAGATGGGTGTTCACGTTGTCCACATAGAACTACGCCATTCGCCACAGACCAGGCACAGAAAATTGCGCCGATGCTCTCAGTAGGTTGCCATTGCCCATCATGGGGGTGGAAATGGCGCAGCCGCAGATCTAGCCATGGTTATGGAAGCATTTGAGAGTGAGCAATCACTGTCACTGCCTGGCAGATCAAAACCTGGACTAGCCAGGACCCCTTATTATCTCTAGTCAAAAGCTGTGTGCTTCACGGGAGCTGGTCCTGTGTCCCAGTGGAAATGCAGGAAGAGATAAAACCGTTCCAGTGGCGCAAAGATGAAATGTCTGTACAGGCAGACTACCTTCTGTGGGGCAATCGAGTAGTGGTCCCCAAAAAGGGCAGAGACACCTTCATCAATGACCTCCATAGTACCCATCCAGGCATCATAATGCTGAAAGCGATAGCCAGATCCCACGTGTGGTGGACCGGTATCGTTGCGGACTTAGAGTCCTGCGTTCACAGATGTAATACATGCTCGCAGTTAAGCAATGTACCCATGGAGGCACCGCTAAGTTTATAGTCTTGGCCCTCCAAACTGTGGTCTAGGGTACACGTCGACTATGCAGGCCCATTCTTGGGTAAAATGTTCCTTGTGGTTGTAGACGCGTATTCCACATGGATTGAATGTGATAAAATGTCGGCTAGCATGTCCGCTGCCACTACTGGAAGCCTGCGGGCCATGTTTGACACTCACGGCTTACCCGATGTCCTGGTGAGCGACAACGGGCCAAGTTTTACCAGTGCTGAGTTTAAAGAATTCATGACCCGTAACGGGATCAAACATGTCACATCTGCCCCGTTTAAACCAGCATCCAATGGTCAGGCAGAGAGAGCAGTGCAAAGCATTAAGCAAAGCTTGAAAAGGGTCACTGAAGGCTCACTGCAGATTCGCCTACCCCGAGTCCTGCTTAGCTGCCGCATGAGACCTCACTCACTCACTGGGATCCCACCTGCTGAACTGCACATGAAAAGGGCACTTAAGACAAGGCTCTCATTAGTTCACCCGGATCTACATGAACAGGTAGCGAGCAGGCGGCTTCAAGAAAGTGCAAGTGCAAAGTCCATGATAGCGCAAATGTGTCACGCGAGATTGAAATCAATGATCCTGTATTTGTATTGAATTATGGACAAGGTCCCAAGTGGCTTCCTGGCACTGTCATGACCAAAGAGGGGAGCTGGGTGCTTTAGGTCAAACTTTCAAATGGACTCATTCACCGGAAACACTTGGACTAAATCAAACTCAGATTCACGGACTATCCTGAGCAAACCACCTTGGACCCTACCTTATTTGACACCCAACATGCACACCAGTGGCAACCAGCACCACAGTTGACCACGAAGCAGAACCCATCATCCACAGCAACCCAGCAGGCCAGCTGCACAGCAGCCTAGCGAGAGCCCAACAAATGATTCAACAATACCAGCTTTCACACCGAGACGATCAACCAGGGCAAGAAGGGCCCCAGATCGACTCACATTGTAAATAGTTACACTATTGACTTTGGAGGGTAGTGTTGTTATATATGTAAACTTGTATTTACTCTGTACAGCCACCAGAGGACTATCCCCTGGATCCCATAATCCTTTGGGAGCACAGGTATTTAAGGAGGCCTCACAGGTTGGAGATGCACTCTGGAGACCTGCAATAAAAGACTACGGTCACACTTTACTTTGAGCTCACCCTGTTCAGTCTGACTCTTTCTCCATACATTACAGATTGAATGTGTGATAATGTCGGCAAGCACGTCTGCTGCCACCATTGAAAGTCTCCAGGCCATGTTTGCCACACACGGCCTGCCTGATGTCCTTGTAAGTGACAATGGGCTGTCCTTTACCAGTGCCGAAATCAAGGAATTCATGACCCACAATGCGGTCAAACATGTCACATCTGTCCCGCTTAAGCCAGCGTCCAATGGTCAGGCAGAACGAGCAGTTCAAACAATCAAGCAGAGCTTGAAAAGGGTATCTGAAGGCTCACTGCAGACTCGCTTATCCTGAGTCCTGCTTAGTTACTGCACAAGACCCCGTTCGCTCATCGGGGTCCCTCCCGCTGAACTGCTGATGAAAAGGGCACTTAAGACAAGGCTCTTGTTAGTCCACCCTGATCTACACGAACAGGTAGAGAGCATGTGGTTTCAACAGAATACATATCATGATCATGCTCATGTGTCACGTGAAATTGAAGTAAATTATCCTGTACTTGTGTTGAACTATGGACAAGGTCCCAAGTGGATTGCTGGCACTATTTTGGCCAAAGAGGAAGTAGGGTGTTTGTGGTCAAACTCGCAAATGGAATCACCTGCAGAAAACACTTGGACCAAACCAAACTCAGATTTACGTACTACCCAGAACAACCACAATAGACTACCTTTTTCGATCCTTCAACACACACTCAAGTGGCAACCGACCCAGCGGTTGACCATGAAGCAGAACCCATCACCTGCAGCAGCCCAGCAAGACTCACCACCACCAACAGTCCAGCAAGACCAGCTGCGCAGCAGCTCAGCGAAGGCCCAACAAATGACTCACCAACACCAGCATTTGTACTGAGACGATCAACCAGAGAAAGGAAGGCCCCCAGATCGACTCACATTGTAAATAGTTACACTCTTGACTTTGGGGCTGGGGGGTGGGGGGGAGGGGGGGAGTGTTGTTATCCCTTGGGAGCACCTGTATATAAGGCGGCCTCACAGGCTGGAGAGGCACTCTGAGATCTGTAATAAAGGACTACGGTCACACTTACTTTGAGCTTACAATATCTAGTCTGACTCCTTATCCAATACCAAGCAGTCTGCGTACCAATAGTCACTAAACTTCAAGATAATTTCATTGAATGTTAAGCCCTTTCCGATATTTGTAAGAAACATGATAAATATTTTGTTTTATTGAGAGTAATGACATATTCTGCTGCATATGAGGCTCCAAAAGTTAAATGTCAAAGGCTGCAATGTAGTGGTATGAAGACTTTGCTGTAGGTGGACCTCTGTGATGGCAGTGTATTGTGTCTGTACATGGTACTGAATGTAGACTCACAATTCTACTGGAACTAAGCATTATTTGTACTACAAAAATGGCTGCCATACTCCACACTTTGTCTATGATTGGTCCCGTTGGAGGATAAGCCACACCCTGAAGTTTCACAGGAATGTGTAACTGGAACAGCTCATCCCAAGGTCTCACTGACTTTTCAAATTGTACTCGATCCACTTTGATTTTCTGAAGCGACAGAGGACAGAGCTCCCTAGAAGACAGCAAGGGCCAGCCAAAGTGCCTTACCCCAGTCCAAGTACATCCCTCCCCCAGCCAAAGTGCCTTACCCTAGCGCAAGTGCATCCTGCTCACCACCCCCCTCCCCCCCCCCTCCCGCCATAAATGGGGCATTGTGTACGGTTTGTTAACAGGTTTATTGGGCATGAAGTGAATAGTGACAGTGTTGTGACTTCTGGATATCATCCATTCCAACGATCTCCCTTGTAGGAGGTTGGAAGAATGTGATGTTCTTCCCTGAGTTCCATCTCTCCCCTCTGATACCCCGCCACCCCCCCCACCCGTGTCTCTCTCCCCCACCCCCCGCCGACAATCTCTCTCTCTCTCTCCCCAGTCTCTCTCTCCCAGTCTCTCTCTCTTCCCCCCCCCAGTCTCTCTCTCCCCCAGTCTCTCTCTCCCTCCCCCCCAGTCACTCTCTCTCCCCCAATATCTCTCACTCTCCCCCCAGTCTCTCTCTCTCTCTCTCTCTCTCTCTCTCCCCCCCCAGCCTCTCTCTCTCCCCCGGCCTCTCTCCCTCTTTCCCAGTCTCTCTCTCTCTCTCACCCCCCAGCCTCTCTCTCTCCCCCCAGTCTCTCTCTCTCCCCGCAGTCTCTCTCTCTCCCTCTCTCCCAATCTCTCTCTCCCTCTCCCTCCCCAGTCTCTCTCTCTCTCCCAGTCTCTCTCTCTCCCTCTCTCCCAGTCTCTTTTTGTCCCCCCACTCTCTCTCTCCTGCCCCCTCGCTCCCAGTCTCTCTCTCTCCTCAATCTCTCTCTCACCCCAGTTTCTCTCTCCCTCTCCCTCTCCCAGTCTCTCTCTGCCCCCCCCCCCCACCCAGTCTCTCTCCCTCCCCCAGTCTCTCTCTCTCTTCCACCCTCCTCTTGGCCCCCACTGCTTCTCTGCCCGCCGTCCCCCCCCACCCCCGGGCCCCCCCGGCCGCTGCTCTCGGCCTCCCGCTGAGATCAGGTCGGCAGTCTTGAGCCTGGCCTCAGGTCCTGCTTTCTCACATGTCTGTCAAAAAAAGTGCAGTACAAATAGTTACATCGTTGTGCACATGGGTCCTGTATTTTTCCATCTGCTCTCCCCAAAATGTTTTAATTGCTTCATTCTTGAAAATATCTTCTGTTTCAAACCATGATTGTTTTTTCAGGTACATGGAAACACATAGGAATTACAGCACAGAAACAGGCCATTTGGCCCGATCAATCTGTGTCAGCCCAATCAGTCTGTGTTGGTGTTTACACTCCATATGAGCAATTTGTCCTAATCACATTTTCCCGAGCTGTACCCTTATCCTTTTATCCCCTTTTTAGTTCATTTACCTATCCAATCTAGTCCTGAATGTTGACATAATTTCTGTCTCAACCATGAACCCTGGTAGGGAATTTCACAACCTCATATGTCTCTGTGTAAAGCTGTTTCTCTTTCTCTCTGTTCTAAACCTCTTATATTTGATTTTGAATCTATGATCCCTCATTCTTGACCCTTCAACTACTGGAAACAGTCTGCTTTTATATAACATGTCCCATTTTTCTATAATTTTAAACGCTTCTACCGTATCGCCCATAATCTATGGACAATGAAAATGCCCCAATTTATCAAGTCTTTCTTTGTATTTCTATTTCCTCATACCAGGCAGCATCTGCTTTGTACACTCTCTAAAGCCTCAATACTATGTTCTTGGTACATAGTAGGCTTTTTGCTGCTGGTGAATCTCCCTCGTGCCTCCCACAACAGCCAAATAAGCATACACCACACCCACACACGCTTTCAATCCCTCTCTGCTCTCTCTCTCTTTGTCTCCTCTTCTGCGCATGTAATGATGACCCCTGACCTCCTGAATCACAGGAATCGAGCAGTGGTCCTGCCATCATCCCCCCTCAATGAAGCATCGCCTGAGGAACACCTTGGCCAGGCGGCTTGGAGTCAGGAGGGGAAGAGGAAGGGGTAGAAGTGGGGAGGAGAAGCGGGGGCGGGGTGGGGGGGGGGGAAGGAAAGTGAGGTGCATGGCCGCAGGTGTTGTCTGTGGCATATTTTGGTGGGAGGGTTGGGGCAAGGGACGAGGGGGCTACTTTGTTGGTTTGCATTGGTGTTCTGTTTTGCTGCAAATGGGGACCATTGTAATGATGTAAATGTGATAAATGTGTTGTGGGCTGGGGCAGGGGTGGGGTGAGTGGTTTTTACAGATATACTTATGATTTCAGACAAATGGACGGATTAAATGTTTTTTATTCAACATAACCTTGTTGCGCATTGGCTCAGATAGCTGCACCATTACACTCTGGTGATTCCTTAACATGAAAGGGTATGATCATCATCGCCATAGGCAGTCTCTCGGAATCGAGGAAGACTTGCTTCCACTCTTAAAATTGAGTTCATAGGTGTCTGAATAGTCCAATATGAGAGCCACAGTCCCTGTCACAGGTGGGACAGATAGCCATTGAGGGAAAGGGTAGGTGGGACAGGTTTGTCGCACGCTCTTTTCGCTGCCTGTGCTTGATTTCTGCATGCTCTCGGCGATGAGACCTGAGGTGCTCAGCGCCCTCCTGGATGCATTTCCTCCACTTAGGGCGATCTTTGGCCAGGGACTCCCAGTTGTCAGTGGGGATGTTGCACTTTTTCAGGGAGGCTTTGAGGGTGTCCCTGGAATGTTTCCTCTGCCCACCTTTGGCTCATTTGCCGTGAAGGAGTTCCGAGTAGAGCGCTTGCTTTGGGAGTCTTGTGTTTGGTATGCGAATGATGTGGCCTGTCCAGTGGAGCCGATCACGTGTGGTCAGTGCTTCAATGCTGAGGATGTTGGCCTCGTCGAGGACGCAAATGTTGGTGCATCTGTCCTCCCAGGGGATTTGTAGGATAAGGGTATAATTACACTCAACTTGAATCAACTTAAACTTTAACTGTCACCAAGGTGATGTCTGCCATTGATGTATGATCTGCACACCCAACAGTGTGTCAGCCTTGTAAATAACACCAACATTCTTTCAAGCAAAGCGCTCATTTATGAGCTCCTGATGTAAGAGTCTTGCAGCTATGATGTCACCACGGGCCCTTTCCTGCAGTCTAGAGGGGGGCAGGAGCATGGTCTCAGCATCAGCCTGATTGTCTGGCCTGAGGTCAGTGTCCACCTCCTCGTCCTCCTCTTTCTCTGTCTCCTGAGGTAGACCGTCAGACCCTTCTGGCAATTCTTATCCCCTCCTGATAGCCAAGTTGTGCAGCATGCAGCACACCACCATGAATTGAGCTACCTGCTCAGGGTGGTATTGGAGCTCATCTCCTGAGTGGTCCAGACATCTAAAGCGCTGCTTAAGCACTCCAATAGTTTTCTCGATGATATTGCGAGTGGCTCTGTGGCTCTCGTTGTATCGCTTCATGGCTTCGGTGTAGGTGTCATGCAGGGGGGTCATCAGCCAGGTGGTGAGGCCATATCCTTTGTCATCAAGCGTCCAGCATTGACCTTGTGGCTGATTGGTAAACAAGTCAGATACAGTGCTCTCACGAAGGATGTGAGCATCATGGATGCTGCCCGGAAATTAGCATTCACTGCCATAATAATTTGCTGGTGGTCAATAACGAGTTCCATATTCATGGAGTGGAATCCCTTGCGGTTCCTGAAAACCTCTGCATCCTGAAAAGGTGCCCGCATCACGTTGCGAAGAGTCTGTTGCTCCCTGCACCTTGGGGAAGTTAGCAATTCGGTAGAATTCTAAAGCCCTCTCAGTCTGAGCCTCCCTGGTCATAGGGAAGCTGACTGATAAAGTCCATCCTGCGTGCGTATAGGGCTTCAGTGACCTGCCTAATGCAGTAATGTGTGGCATGCTGAGATATACTGCAAATGTCGCCAGCTGAGGCCTGAAAGGAACTTGACGCGTAGAACAAAAGTGCGGCGGTGACCTTGACCTTGACGGACAGTGCAGTACTGATGGTGTTGGCAGGCTGCAGATCTCCCCTTAGGAGCTGACATATCTCACTGATAACTCCTTTGTGGAAGCGCAGTCTCCTAAGGCAGGTGGTGTCGCACAAGTTGAGGTAAGACTGCTTCTCCCTGTACTTGCGGGGGGGTGTAATGTCGGGTCCTCCTCATCAGTCTGTCATGTCTTACATTAGGCCCATGATCTTGTTGAGTGTACCTTCTGCCATATTGTGTCTGCAGAATGTGAGTGGTCATCAAGAGAGGATGAGAAAGGACAGGCCCCATTCCAATAGCTCGCTGTTTTCCATCAATTTGTTCACAAATAATGAATGTCCCCACTAAGACACCTAGAAAATTCCAATCTTCCACAGTATGAAAAGATGTTTGTTCAGATGTTCACATCACCTTCAAACACCTACAAAGTACATCCAAACTCCCCCGAGGTTGAAGCAGAGCAGCCTTTTAAATGATACGACATGTGATTTCGAACATGGCCTCCATACCGCTGTGAGTAGTTCTGGTTAGTTCATCTTTTTCCCAGCGGTTTTTTCTGCGAGCGATATTGTCGGCGAGATGTGTGCGAGGTGCTGAAAGTAAAGATGGGCGATATACTGGGCGTTAGTTTCGGCAAATGTGATCTTTACGACAAAAAATAGTGGGCGGTCGATATTATTAAATCTCGGCATTAATTAGGTACTGAAAGTTGGGTTCATCCATTCTGATGATTCCGCCCCAAAAAAGTGGGCGGGAGGTATTATTTTTTCCCGACGTTACGTACATGGCGAAAGTAACGCTTGGCGATAAGTGTCCGAAAAATGGGCATCAGTTTCCATTTTGTGGCTAAATGGGTGATATCTGGGCGTTACACCTTATTTCAACATTAAAATGGATGTTAAGTGGGCGTTATGCATGCCAAAATAATGGAAAATCTAGCATATGGCACTAGTTATCTCAGGTGTCCTAGCCAATATTTATCTCTCAATCGACATCACTAAAACAGATTATCTGGTCATTAAAACATTGTTGTTTTGAGGAGCTTACTGTGCACACATTGGCTACCGTGTTTCCTACATTACAACAGTAACTACACTTCAAAAATATATTCATTGGCTGCAAAGTGCTTTTGGGTGTCTGGGGGTCATGCAAATCACTATACAAATACATCTTTCTTCTTTCTATCCCTTGTGATAAAATCTAGAATATATATATTTTTTTTTAATGGCTTAATTAAACTGAAGTGCTGCCTTTAATTTCCTGTAAAATTGTATGCCCAAATCCCTCTGCTCTTCCATAACACCAAACCTAAAGAGTATAATTACTGCTGTTATTTTTTTTACGAAAATGTATATTTCACATTTACTGACAATGATTACCATCTGCCTCTTTTGAGCCCATTTCTCCATCTCATTAATATCTCTTTGCAACTTCCTTTGGTCTTCTGAAGAATTAACTGTATCTCCTATTTTGGTAACACCTGCTAATTTCAATGTTATTCCCTCTAGCCTTATATTCAAATCATTGATATACGCAGTGAACAGAAGTGGCTCCAGACCTGAACCCTGTCAGACACTGCTACCCACTTCCAACCCCTCTGAAAAACTGCACTCAACTCCGAATGTTTGTTTTCGCCCTTCAATCCAATTTTTGTCATTGTCATGTATGTAGACCATGTATACTAACTGTATAGTCACATAAGGTGTGCCACCAGAGGGCACTGCGGTGGGAGACCTGAGGGTCACCGGAATAGGTGTGCAGGGCTCAGTATAAAAGGCTGCCCACCATGCTTGTGTCTCACTCTGGAGTTACAATAAATGGGACTAAGGTCACAACAGCTCAAGTACAATACTAGACCTCATAGAATCATTCATAAGAGAATTAAAGACATAACAACTGGCGATGAGATTATGAACTTTCATGCAAAACTGACTTAATGTTGGTGCATTAGAAAAGTTCTCAGAGGGTGAAGATTATGAAGCCTTTGTGGAGCAGCTCAATCAATATTTCATAGCGAACGATCTGATAGGCGATGATCCGTCACGCTGGCAGATAAGCGCAGAGCTATCCTGTTGACCAGTTGTGGGCCCGCGGTCTACGGCCTCGTCAGGGACTTGCTTGCACCAGAGAAAACAATGACCAAGCCATATGAGGAGATGAAAGTGCTAATTCGGGACCAACTCAAACTGAAGGAGAGCATCCTCACAGCCAGGCATCAATTTTATACACACCGCCGCCCCGAGAGCCAGGGAGGTCCCTGCCAGTCGGATTCGGGTGAATTTATAATGGGGAACAAAGAAATGGCAGACCAGTTGAATAAATACTTTGGTTCTGTCTTCACGAAGGAAGACACAAATAACCTTCTGGATGTACTAGGGGGCCGAGGGTCTAGTGAGAAGGAGGAACTGAAGGATATCCTTATTAGGCGGGAGTTGTGTTAGGGAAATTGATGGGATTGAAGGCTGATAAATCCCCGGGGCCTGATAGTCTGCATCCCAGAGTATTTAAAGAAGTGGGCCGAGAAATAGTTGGTGATCATTTTCCAACAGTCTATCGACTCTGGATCAGTCCCTATTGACTGGAGGGTAGCTAATGTAACACCACTTTTAAAAAAAAGGAGGGAGAGAGAAAATGGGGAATTAGCTTGACATCAGTAGTGGGAAAATGTTGGAATCAATCATTAAGGATGAAATAGCAGCGCATTTGGAAAGCAGTGACAGGATTGGTCCAAGTCAGCATGGATTTATAAAAGGGAAATCATGCTTGACAAATCTTCTGGAATTTTTTGAGGATGTAACTAACAGAGTGGACAAGGGACAACCAGTGGATGTGGTGTATTTGGACTTTCAAAAGGCTTTTGACAAGGTCCCACACAAGAGATTGGTGTGCAAAATCAAAGCACATGGAATTGGGGGTAATGTATTGATGTGGATAGAGAACTGGTTGGCAGACAGGAAGCAGAGAGTCGGGATAAACAGGGCCTTTTCAGAATGGCAGGCAGTGACTAGTGGAGTGCCGCAGGGCTCAGTGCTGGGACCCCAGCTCTTTACAATATATTAGTGATCTAGAGGATGGAATCGAGTGTAATATCTCCAAGTTTGCAGATGACACGAAACTGGGTGGCGGTGTGAGTTGTGAGGAGGATGCTAAGAGGCTGCAGGGTGACTTGGACAGGTTAGGCGAGTGGGCAAATGTGAGGTTATCCACTTTGGGGGTAAAAATACGAAGGCAGCATATTATCTGAATGGTGGCAGATGAGGAAAAGGGGAGGTGCAATGAGACCTGGGTGTCATGGTACATCAGTCATTGAAAGATGGCATACAGGTACAGCAGCAGTGAAGAAGGCAAATGGTATGTTGGCCTTCATAGCAAGGGGATTTGAGTATAGGAGCAGGGAAGTCTTACTGCAGTTGTACAGGCCCTTGGTGAGGCCTCACCTGGAATATTGTGTTCAGTTTTGGTCTCCTACTCTGAGGAACAACGTTCTTGCTATTGAGGGAGTGCAGCGAAGGTTCACCAGACTGATTCCAGGGATGGCTGGACTGACATATGAGGAGAGACTGGGTCAACTGGGCCTTTATACACTGGAGTTTAGAAGGATGAGAGGGGATCTCATAGAAACATATAAAATTCTGAAGGGACGGGACAGGTTAGATGCGGGAAGAATGTTCCCGATGTTGGGGAAGTCCAGAACCAGGGGACACAGTCTTAGGATAAGGGGCAGGCCATTTAGGACTGAGATGAGGAAAAACTTCTTCACTCAGAGAGTTGTTGACCTGTGGAATTCCCTGCCACAGAGAGTTGTTGATGCCAGTTCATTGGATATATTCAAGAGGGAGCTAGATATGGCCCTTACGGCTAAAGGGATCAAGAGGTATGGAGAGAAAGCAGGAAAGGGGTACTGAAGGAATGATCAGCCATGATCACATTGAATGGTGGTGCAGGCTCGAAGGGCCAAATGGCCTTCTCCTGCACCTATTTTCTATGTTTCTATGTTTTTTTGAAATCGCGAAGTACACTGCCGACCTCAAGAGGCTGGCAGGACCATGTGAATTCAGTGCATCCCTCGCCGAAGCGTTGCGGGAC